>NC_072800.1:35882954-36185984 GCF_028583425.1 Eublepharis macularius
TCACAGCACGTTCCAGTTCAAACATTTTTGTTCCCTTAACCACAACATTATATATGCGAACTATCCCAATCAACAAACCTATTAAGTGGGAATGGGAAACCAGCTTAGCATAAATGTTTAAAATGGTTTTTAATAGTACTCCATTTGACAATGTCCTAGGGCACTGATTAAGAATTTCTGCTTCTTCAGCCCTTTAGAGATAAGCCAGATGTTTAAAGAAAGTTCTTCGGAAAAAACTGAGGATGACATGGCAACATTTCACTGTTGCATGCAGAATCTGGGCTGGCTCTGCTATGGTCTCCCTTCAGCCATGCAAACTGGCTGCAGCCAAAGGAAACCTGAACTCAGACCGTGGCTTGTGAGGACAGGGCGAACCAAGTGCATGATTCTAAATCATTTAAAAATGGACTACAGTTCCCACGAGACTGTAGGAAGTAGCAGGGGAAAGGAGAGAAGAAAGAGGAAGGACCATAAGGGGGGAAAAAGCATAACAAAGCAACCTCTTTGTTTTAAATCCCACCTAATGTGTCCTCCACACGACACCGAAAGAACATTAAATAGCTAACAAGATACTTGACCGGAAGCAGGCAACACAACATATTACAATAACTAGTTTATCTGTTCTCATGATGACTACCGCTTATTAAACAGCCTGCTTTCAGCTCCTTTTGCACACTGACTGGAACCTTTTTCAGGCTGTATTCAGACAAATAAACTGCAGTTTTGCTCCTTGTTTATAAACCAGGATTCTCAACCACTTGCTTTAATCTTGGTTTGTAGCAAGAAACAAATTGCAATTTGTTTAAAGTGACAGATTCAAACATTACAAATCGCAGTTTATAACAAACTAAATAAAATTCCTGCAATAATTATAAAATAGTATTTCCATTCAGGCCCCCCAAAGCCACTGTGTCTGCCACAAGCCAGCCCCATGGATCTTTTCTTCCTCAAATTTAATAACAACAATAACATTCGATTTATATACTGTCATTCAGGACAACTTAATGCCCATTCAGAGCAGTTTACAAAGTATGTTATTATTATCCCCACAACAAAACTCTCTGTGAGGTGGGTGGGGCTGCTGTGACTGACCCAAGGTCACCCAGCTGGCTACAAGTGGAGGAGTGGGGAATCAAACCCAGTTCTCCAGATTAGAGTCCCGTGCTCTTAACTACTACACCAAACTACTACACCAAACTGGCAGAGAGTAATTTACTCTACTGAAAAGAACAGATGGCAGGGCAAGTTTATGCTAACTGTAGGCCTCAGTACTAAGAGTTCTGGCTGGACTGAAGACTGAATGCTAGGAGGTCAAACAATTTCAAATGCATTCCAAACTATTAGCATATTTGTAGGCATTGCAGACTATAAGCACATTTGTAAGTACTAGATCCAATCAAGCATGAATTCTTCCTAGAAGCTAAAATGACAAAACTAAGGCTATTGTACTTTGGTCACATCATGAGAAGACAAAATTCTCTGGAAAAGTCAATAATGCTAGGAAAAGTGGAAGGCAGTAGGAAAATGAGATGGCTTGGCTAAGTAAAAGAAGCCACGCCCTCCAGTTTGCAAGATCTGAACAAGTCTGTTAATGATAGGACATTTTTGAGGACTTTCTTTCATAGGGTCACCATAGGTCGAGGGGGCGACTTGACAGCTCATAACACACACAGGCAAGCATACAGACAGCCTTCCCTACTCCCACCAATTCTGTAAACACGCGCTGGAAAGCTATACACACTGCTTCAGTGCTAGTTCTCTGAGGTGTTTTACATTTACAGCAATGTCCAGGAACCTCATGCTTCCAAGCAGAGCAAAGGGATACATAAACATGTGACACAATTCTTGCTCAATGCGTCATTAAACACTTGACAGAGACCTTGGCAAGAACACTGCCTTCTGAAAAGACACGCTCTCTCATCCCTGTGGGTTCAAACAGTCTTTCCACCCTTCACTGAGGATTTTTCACAACTCCTCTCCAATGCCTCAAGTGATTTGAAGAAACGGAGCTACACTTCCCCTCAGGTCTCTTTCATACCCAACTCCCAAAATTACAAGCTCATCAACCACCACTAAACGTTTATTAGCATTGGACTGTGGGTTTGAACCGAATTTAGGTAGCTTTTTGGGATTGTCTCAATAATTTATTCTGTAAGCCACCTTGAAAGCCTGGTCATGGAGTAAATCTTTAAAGCACCGTATCTTCCCAGAACAAATCCAACTACGTTTCAGATATTATCATCCTTTTCAATATAAGAGTGAGCAAAACAAGCCATACAGGCTAAACACATGCTTAAACAGCCAGAGCACGGGAATGGCAGTTACTCTAGTTCACAGACAGCTTTTGAATGATTCCCGTGACATCACTGTAGGAGTTCATCACAAGTCCTTCCCCCACCTACCACGCAGAAGGGCCACAAAAAACAGAATTGCCAGAGCTTCCCCTTACCCCACCCCTTGGAGGCTTTGTGCTCACTTCCTCCTGCACTTGAGCAAACTCCAAACAAGAAGCCTTGCCTTAAGCAAGGCTAGCCTTCTCTGCCTCAATTACAGTGAGTTGAGAGAAACACAACTCCATACAGTGGTGATAAAAACAACCCTGTAAATGCTGTAGCATTGCTTCTCTGAGAACTATCATCCCATGCCCCAAAATACCTT
Organism: Eublepharis macularius; assembly: GCF_028583425.1. Classification (NCBI taxonomy): domain Eukaryota; kingdom Metazoa; phylum Chordata; class Lepidosauria; order Squamata; family Eublepharidae; genus Eublepharis; species Eublepharis macularius. The sequence goes on from NC_072800.1 coordinate 35,885,613, forward strand.
CAAACAATCTGAGATGCCACTTTCAACAGAACCCAAAGACAATTTTCACGGCATGATGGAAATATATGGACCAAAGCCTTATCCAAGTCCCAGCTTGGGACAAAGTAAGCATTATTAATTCTATGATGGATAGCCGATCAATGCAAATGCTATAGACAAGAGCAAACATTACTGTAAGACTGAATTACTGATGAGTGCTTCTCTCATATTAAAAGGCATCATCATGCCATGAACACACACACGCAAAATAAAAGAAGCAGCCCTCATGCTGCAAATGGAATTTACAAGAGATTCCTGCATAAACGCTCCAGTCATAAACAGGCACATTAGAGAAGCTAAGCATTAAAATCCCTTTGAGGACCCCCATAATCCTTTGCTGTAGCATTAGTGCTCAGCCCTATACTTCGTGCCAATACAACTATAGATTTTAAACAAGCCCAATCAAAGGCTCGTTAAGAAGCAATAGATTAAATTTATATGCACCTAGCAACAGCCTGATGCCTTCACAATCCATTTTCTCTCTGCCATACGGGGAGACCATCACACCAGTCCACACAGCAGATCTAAGCCATCTCTGGCTAGCAACAATTGCTCCACAACACAACATACAGATGTGGAAATAGACAAGGGATGGTATTCATTTCAGGAAGCCACAGAAAGGGGCATTGAAGCCTGGTCACCAGCCCTTTTTGTTTGTTCTTTGTTATGGAAATGGTTTACAGTGAACAAAAATTTGAACAGCTTATGTGTCAATATACAACAATTGTGACTGCTGAACAGTCACATGTACATGTTGCCTCACACTGAATTTAAATGTCACAGAACCTTGATTCGCCCTAGGTTGTCGGTGTTAGTGTTGTCTTGTCAAAAATTGAATTTAGCACATGGTGGTGAATGTTCATAATCGCTGAAGAATGTGCTGGGAAAAGCTAAAAGTCAGAGCACGGTGTGCATGTGTGTCGGGGGGAGGTCCTTCACACAGCTAAAATGGACATTAGTGGCTACAGAGTAAGTCAAGCCTGAACAATTTATGATCCACCAATCCTGCCCACCACACCCGGTGGCCTGCCAGTTGCTTCTCAATCATCTTTGCCACAGATGCAAGCTGGCAACACACCCAGGAAATACATCAATCTCTACTGGACTCTTGTTAGCTTGATGGGTCACAAGGCCTAAAATTATAAGCAATACGTCTGTTAGGACCAGGCAGTGGAAAGATCAGTCCTCTTCTTCCTTCATCTCCTGAACCACGGGGGGAAAAACAGGAGAGAGATATTTCTGGGCATGCTTCAAAAGCATCATGTACCTCTCACTATTCCTGAAGGCAAGCTATTGCCATACATTTTATGACAGATAGCAGTTCAATGCTTCCACATAACTGTCTCAGGGATCCAAAACAAAATGATGACATCTCTAAATTATAAATGGGTATACCTTTGATTGAAAAAGAATGTGTGGCCCAGAGGATGTAGCAGAGATCTCTTATCTGAAATCACTACAGCTCCTCCGCCCAGCTAACGCTGGTTATTATCCATTGGAGATGGAAAACAGAAGTTTAAATGTCAAATAATAGGAACTAAGAATTAAAAAAACACCATATAGTCTCTTCTTTCAAAATGTTCTGGGGAACAACAGGTACACATTCACACCAAGAGGAGACAGTAGTACTGACGTAGGTAGAGAGCTACATAGAGGAAGGCACATAATATTTATATTTATCATGATATTTTAGCCTTACAAAAACAAAATTTTATTCAGTGCTTGTTGGCAGAAGGAACCTAGTCTTCCAGAAATATACCACTAAGAGGAGCAAGGGGAAAAATTAACACTCCACTAAGCCTTTGAAAGTTATTTCATAAAGTTCAGTTCTTGAAACCCAAGAGATTGGCTGCAAACTATCAGATCAACCAGACATAGGCAAGTGAAGACAATTTTCATTCTGTAATGCTAGCTGTAGGAGGATTGTTAAAGAGCACAAAAGAAAAAATCCCGTGCCCCTTTCTGTTGCATGTGCAATGCATCCCATTTCAGATTTAAATTCCTGGCCGCCACTGCAATCCCTCCTCCCCAATCTGTGAACTCCCATGGCCCAAGAGCCCACACCATCTGTGCTTCCGCTTGCTACATGCCGGAGTAACCAAATTTCATACCCCAGTTTTCAAGAGATCCCAGGTTTCATACTCGGGATCAAACATCCCATGTTCTGTTATTTCTAGACACCAGGGTGCAGTGAACTACATATGTACTAGATCTCAGCTCCATGGAAGTCTCTCTTTTTTTGCTACAGAGATACAAAGGCCATTTTCACACTGCTTACCAGCCACAGAACTTTGCGCCAAGCTCCTGGAACGACAGCGTCTTCCTGGCGCAAGAACTGCAGTTCTCCTGCGCCAGGTAGACGCCGTCGTTCCAGAAGCTTGGCGCAATGTTCTGTGGCCGGTAAGCAGTGTGAAAACGGCCACTCATACAGGTTCTTAATTGTCATCTTAATTGGACTCATGGCCTTCTAAACCCATTGCCTTGAAAGGACTTAGAAAAGATGTAACTCTGCTTAGGAAGGCACTGTCAATTACTTTCATTTTAAAGTACCGTTCCAGGATCCTGCAATAGTTAGCAAAAGATCAGTACTGCAAAAGACAAGTCAACCTATCAAATCCCAAAGCAGTGTTTGCATACCTAAGTGTAGGATTAATTACCATTCTGACTGCTGTATATGATCCCTCAGTGTAGGATATCAGAGGATTACTGGAAGCCAGAGCACTATACATAGTAACATCACTCCACTCCAGCGTCTGAGCAGAAGACGTCTGACCTACTTTTGCTTCATTCTCTGGCTTAGTTCACATACACATTTGTTTTTAAATTCCACAATTTCTTTGGGGTATCCAGCCACTAGTGCAAAACAAAAAAAGCACTTTCTTTTTTAAAAAAATATTAGAAACACAGTAAGATCGCTCATCAGAGTGTGTTTACATAAGAAAAAAATAAATGCTGTACCTCAAGCTCAGTTTCTCTCCGATTGATATCATCTGTGGACTGATTCAACTTTTCAAGCTCCCCCTAGAAAAAAGCCAAGAAACAAGCTCTGGTCAAGCAATAAGAAACTGACACAAGGGGGAAGGAGTGCAGGGTTATTAAGTGTCATCTGGCATCTTGCGCAGGGGGGCCCCAACTGGAATGTTAAATGGAAACAGAAAAGTAGAAAGCATTTAAGAGTAAAGCAGAACTCAGCTGCCATAAAACATCTGTGGTAAAACTATTTAAGCGGAGAGGGAAGAGATGTTTTTACTACTTAAAATGTTGTCCTTATACTGTTGTCTGAGTTGTTCCTGTGTATCACTGAAGACTTGCGCTTCTGTTTAGCTTTGAGGTTTCCACCCTAGCCCCAAAGGCCCAGCAGAGAAATGCAATGAGAAGAGGACTATAGCTTTGCTCAGATGCAAGTAAGCCAACATTCATAACAGATTTTTCCATCCCTATTTTCAATTCCAGTTCCAATATTGCATGCTTTTCTCTTATATTTAACTGTAGCATGGCTGGAAGAGTCAAGCAGGGTATAAAACGATAATACTTAGTGTATAGCACTTTTGAACATGACATCAGTAATCATAAAAAGCATTGTAAGGCAGGTCAGTTTTATCATCTTCATACAGAGTCAAATAGGGCTTGCATGAGGTCACCTGAATTTATAGATGATATGACACCTGAACCAGAAATTTCCTGGCTCATGCTTCAGAAAGAACACCTTATCCAAGCCACTCACTGAGCCTCTCTGTCCACTGTGCATGGCAGAAACAGAGGTGTGTTTATAAATAAAACTGGCACCATGTTTTTAAAGTCCATTGATGGCCGTGCTGGATGATTTGCATTTCAATCGTTTTGCATCCCATAAGAGGTGAGTCAGGTACCTTTTTTGCATAAAAATTTCATGCAATTAGGAGTGGCTTTTTTACCTCAACCTCTCCCTCCTTATATGAAAGAATTTAGCATCCACAGGACCATTTTTCCTGCTATTCTCCTCTCTAAGAAGGTGACAGGGTTTGTCAATTCACAGCTGCCTGAGGTTGATCTTTTATTGTAATTAAACTATTACTATGCACAGAAGAGTATGCACAGAGAACCCAGAGTGGAAGGTTCTTGCCGGTGAAACTGACCAAGTTTTCCCCACAGTTACTTTGTCTGTTTCATCGGAAAGGAAGATCTGGAAAGGAAGGCTAGTGAGGCTGAGAGCAGATAAATTCAGAAAGGGGAATTCTATGCTTTCACACTGAAAACAACTACTTCAGATGGGATTGTGGCTGATAAACCGCAGAGCAGCACGGATCACCATCTGGTGTATGCAAAGGGAGGGGGAGCGCCTCCTTCCAATCTAGCTGGGATGGAGGCGGAATATTCAGAGGAGAGGAAAGCTGTGAGGCATTGTGGTTGGAGTACTGGCCTCGGGTGCAAATCCTCATATAGCCATGACCTTGAACTAGACTCTCTCTCTCTCCCTGAATTGGTACCAAATTAAAAGGGGCGGGGGGGACACCAGGTACAGCGCCTCGGTCTATTTTAGTTCACTGCAGTTGTGATCGGGGACGAAACGCATTCACCGGAGCAAGCGGCGATTCCCCGAGCAGCGATGGTTAAGTCGCTTTTCTTTAAAGCACGCCGCACTCTGGCCTCATCAGCTGCGCATCTTTGAGCCGAGAGAAGCCGACCGTCCCCGGCAGCGTCCTCGTGGACGCCCCCCACCTTCCAGCTTCACGGCAGCCTATGCGGGGCACGACCTCCCGAGGGCTCGCCCGCCCCCTCCTCCGCAGGGAGCCGGGCGCTCAAGCCGCCCGACTCCCCGGCCGCGCCAGGCTCCGGAGCAAGAGCCCGATCCGCCGCCAGCTACCGACGCTGCAAAGAAGAGCCCGGCGATGCCCGCCTGCGCCAACCCTGCCGCGCTTTACAGGCCAGCCTCCGGGGCGCCCTTCGCTCGCAACGCCTCTCCCGCGAGCTGCAAAAGGGCCTCCGCAGGCACCGAATGAGGCGCCCCGCTCTCCGGCGTCCCCAAGAGGCAGCCCCGCAGCCCCCCACCCCCTTCGCCGGGCATGCCGCGCCGCCGCCGAGCGAAGGGGCTCCCCGCGGGGCTGGGGCTCTGCCGGCCTGCCGCTGCCCGGACCTGGATTCGGGGGTCCACTTCTTCCTCCTCTTCCTGCGGCTGGTGCTCCCCGTCCTCCGCGCGGGCCCTCCTCGGCGCAGGCTCCATGCCTCTCTTCGGCCGGCACAAGCGCTGCCTCCCTTCTCGCCCCCGACGAGCCGCTCGGGTGGGCGGGTCTGCGAGGAGCTGGCGGCGCCTTTCGGAGCCTGGCCGCAGGGCTGTGGTGGGAAGGCGAAGAGGCGGCTTCTCCGTTAGAGGGGAGGGCAGGCAAGGCAAGGCGAGCCGCCCTCGCCTCTCCCCCTTCGCTGGAGCGGCGGCGGCTCTGGCCCGACGCTGGGCTCGCTGCCTCCCGCCTTCTCCCTCAGGCACGTTCCGCCCACTGCCTCCTTCCGAGGCTGCCAAATCAGAGGCCCGCGGTTGGTAACGCAGCTCGCTCGCTTGCCGTGGCCCTGCGGCTCCCCACCCCCTTTCGTTGCTCGCTTCCTTCCCAATACCTCATCGCATGATAAGGAAAAAGCGGGAGAAGGGAGGAGAAGGCGGGCCTCACATTTCCTCGGGAGACCTGCTGTGAAGGGGCTCTCTGTGGGGCCCTGGGAGCAAAGGGCTGGGGTCGCAGTGGTGGGATGGGAGGGGCCTTGTCGCGGTCCTCCAGATTTGTTTTGGAAGGGGGGGGTAGTTGTGGTGGTGCCTTAATATGGTTTTCCTTCTTAGGGGTCTGCTAGGGTTGCCAGCAGACATAAATCTTTTAAGTAAATAAATTTCCTTGTCTTAAGCAACAGAAGAGACTGTCTGAGTGCTGTCTTGCTGGACAGAATATATTGCAGAGAAGGATAGTCTCATTCTGTCCAGTGCAGACAAGATACTTCCTAACCCATCTGATAAAATCTGGATTGCCTGTTAGAGCTGCTTACTTTTGAGTTGGCCCCTGAAATGGCCCTGGGTGTACCGCTCCAAACTGGGGGAAAACCAGTTATTTTGGCTCAAAAAACAGAAGGGGGGCAGAAGACCTCCTACCTTCCCCCCTTACCTCCCCTCCCCAGAGACCCAAGCAGAATCAGCCCCCCCCCCCAACATTTTAAAAGACAGTTCCCCACAGCTTCTTGGTGAGTGTAGGGGAAAAATGAGATTTGGAATACCCCAACTGAAGTCCTAACATCTAGTTTGCACCTTTGGCACCAATTAGCAGCTGATCACATTTCATGCTATGATCCAAAAAGCTACACACTGCAGCATTTGTGAAAGGCACTAGCAAGCTGGGTGGTCTGGGATTTTTTTTTAACGTCATCTGGCAATCCTCTTGCAAACCTGTGGTTTGTATGTTCCTCTTTCTTTGTTCATGCTACCTCTAAAAATTAAAAGACACAAACCCATCTCTGCTTTGAAAGTATCACAACTGGATACATCTGTCAGATACGTCACAAGACTGTGGATTCAAAAAAATATCGAAATGTTTGCACAGTAGCAGAAATGCATGTGCAAAAGGCACCTTGAGTAACCTTGAACATAGTGGCCTGTTCAGTTGCAGCTTACAGCAGGGGTAATTGCTGCATCTGGTTCATGTGCTTTGTTCTGTATCGCTTAAAAGAGCTGCTTTTAAAATAAAAAGGCATCTGCAAAATACCAGGAGTGTACAGGAATAAAGCTATTAGCTAATGTAGTAATAATAGACCTTAATATCTCACCAGCCTCTCCTTAATCCTCTAATCAGCATGTCAGCAACAGAGAGAAAGGACATCCAGCAGTTGTGTATAACATCTGAGATCTTTAGTAGTAGGATCATTTTTAAAAAATTATCAAAACATGTTCAGTCCTGATGATTTCAGAGATAAACATTTGAAGGAGCAGACCCCTGCTGCCGCAGGGGTGGGGTGGGGTCACTCACTCATCTCTTCTAGACCACAACTGAATATCTGAATTCAAAAGCTAGTTTCACTAGCATATCAGATGTGATCCACTTCCAGAGAGAATGGTAGAGGCTGTGTCCTGCTAAGAAGCCCTAATCCATAAACTCATATGGATGGTAGATTAAAAAGAGACCATCTGTCCATGCTCAGTGGTACACAGTTCACGTTTATTACTTCATATGGTCCATGGCTGAACTTCCATCATGGAAATCAAGTTGTATTGTTGTTCCCTGGTAAACCAGGGCTCAGAGTATGTCCTGTCTACTACATGCATTCAAGCTCATTCTAGCTATGCAATCCTAAACACAGTTATACCATAATAACAGTTACGGACTTTGAAGGGTATAACTCTGGTTAGGATGGGACTGTAAATGAGGACCAAGTCTGCAATCCTAAAAACACCTTCCTGGGAATAAGTCCACTGAATAAAATGGGACTTACTTTTGAGTAAATCTGCTTAGGCTTGCCCCATTTTTCTATGTCAATGGGCTCAGAATGGTATAACACTGCTTAGGATGGCACTGTAAATTAGCCAAAAGAATTCCAAGTTCATTGTGGTTTGGAGATCAGGCCAAGCAGCTTTAAATGTCTGCAGAAAGGCTTTGAAGGTTGCACACGCCCAAACAGAAATTTCAAGAGTGAGCTGAGAATATTATTGCTTCATTTCAAATCTTTGTCAGGCATTACTGTGACAGAGAATCCCTATTACATAGATGGAGAATGCAAGAAGACCTGGGGAGGAATCATTAAATGTTTATGAGCAGTATGTAAAAAGACTTCACGTTTTGCTTAATGCCTCCTAGCACCAGAAGTGTGTGTTAGAGATATCTTCCTTTCCAGCTTACCATCACACTCCAGACAATATCATCCGAGTATTTTATTTATTTTACATCATTTATCATCTGCCTTTCTCATGGAAACTCAAGACTAAACAATAAACAATGCAATAACACTGGATTATAAAATTAGAGAACAATGAAATAAAGTGTATAATGCAATGAAATAAAGTGTATAATGCACTGAACAATGAAGCATTGGGGGGCTGCCTAAAATTTTTCCATGAACAATTAAAATCAAATACCTATTCCCTTTATAAAATTACACACCTATTCCCTCCTGTGCAATTATCTTTTAATACATCCCTATTTCCTTTATAAAAATACCATCCTGAAGAGATCCATTTCATACATGCAGTTGTATTTTATTTCCCCTCTCAAAGTGTGTATTTTGGGAAGAGGATGCTGTACTATGTATGTATTTTGTAGGAAGAATTAAAATGGACACATGAAATTTCTTCCACTGGATGTGATTCTGGAATCCAATACCACAAAATGTAGTGATGGCTTTAAAAAGTTATATGTTAATGACAGCTTATGCTCTGTTTCAATATTTCTTCAGATCTGTATTGGATTCTTGCTAATGCTATGCCTTTGTAAACTTGTATTTATTTACTCTGTGGCATTATTTATGGAAATGTCCATGATATTGATTGTACTAAGCTCACACTATTTAATTTGCCTTGACTCTTGGTGAGAAAGGTGGAGTATAAATGACATAAACAAACAAAGTCGTGAATGGGTCAAGCCAAAAGCAGTGAAAAAGACATGCTGACCTTTTCAGAGGTGACTTACCTCCACAATAAAGTACCTAAAAGTTCAGATGAGCTAAAAGTTAGGTTTTGAAAAGTTAGGCTTAAAAGTGGTAGCAGCTGAAATAAAAGGTGGCAGCCAATGCCAAAGGTGCCACCAATGCCAATGCCAATTCTCTGTGACCCATGGACCAATCAGTCCCTCCCCACCTAACCTATTTTAGAGGATTGTTGTCTGCACAATTCCAAACAGGGATAACCTTTTTAAGTCTACTGAAATCAACCAGGCTTAGAAAGGTAGAATTCTGCTTAAGATGTCACTGAAAATTGCCTTACCATTGTATGCTTTGTGACTTATCTATTATAGTTTCTGACCTATTTTTAGACAGTTTTATCCTCCTGAAGCTGGGAAAGTGGGAGAGATATTGTGTACATTCAGATCTTTAAAAAAGCAATCTGCTAGTGTTATTTTGAGAGAACAGCTGTTTGTTGAACTACCTTATCATCCTACAGTTATGGATGTTTTCACATATAAAGCTCAGATTGGTTAAATGGCTTTAAAAGTTAAAAAAAATCAATTAGCTAGAAGATAATGCTATTCTGTATAAATCGTATTTACATTTGCCAGGCTTACTGTATAGGTTCATGCATAAACTGCCCCCAGTGCGCATTTGAGTAATACACAGAATCTCATTTTGCTAGTTTAACCTCGGTACTATCAACCAGGAGCGTTTATTTTTAAAGCAGCTCTACAGACACCTTTGCATTCACTTCCTTTCACCCCAAGCAGTGTTTTTGCAAGAGTGGCTTTAAATAAGCAAGATACAAGTTCTTAACAACCAAAGGAATGGTTTCAACAGATGCTGCCTTTCTTTTCCCTACTAGAAAAATTAAAATATGCTTCAGTTCTTAAAATCCAAAAAAAGTATTTTTTTTAATTCAGTCATACAACAGATACACATAACCGTACATTAATAAAACACAACAAACATGGGGGAACTAAAAATACAAATATACATTAAAAAAAAGAGAAAAATTAAGAGAAAAATTAAAAGTTTACAATAATTATTTATTTTACAGTTTTAAGATGATGTGTTTGCAGCTTAATCAACTTTATAAAGATATGGTATACCTGATGAAGTTAGCAGTGATTCACAAAAAATCATACTGAAATACATGTTGTCCATCTTTGAGATACCACTGGAGTTTTGTTTTATTTTGTTACAACAGGGTAATATGGCTACACTTTGAAATCAACTACATATGCATTATGTATTAAATCACATCCTTCCATAAGTTCCCAGTGCTAAATAGAGGAAGAAAGGTTGTTGAGTATAAGACTGGTAAAAGACAAAAAATGGATTCCAAACAGTATAGAAAGCATCCATACTCATTTAATGTTTTGCTAATCTAAACGGATGAGTTATTTTTTCCACACAAGGTTCTATTCCATACCACATATCAATTTTAATTCTTGTTGTGGATTGTGAGATATGATGGATCTTGTTGCTAATTTTTAAAAAAATTATGAAAGGTTTATGTTCCAATTCCTTATTTTCCTCCGTAAATTCATTTAATAAAACAACTTTTGGATCAGGTGTTAAATTTAATTTTGAAATTTGATTACTCTCATCAGATTCCAACTTCTGAAAAGTTTTTCATAGGTGTACTGCATCACCTTCCTTTAAAAACAAATATGTTTAAACTAAAGTAGTTCCCATACTAGTTACCCAGTTGCCAGTTCCAGGACAGGTCCAGAGAATTATGAGTCCCCTTTGTCTCTATGCTTACTTGCGATAACTGTGACCCTGCTACTAATTTATCAGACATTATTTTCCCAGCAGGCAAGTCTGCTGAGTCCATCATATCTAAATTAAGCTTCAGTATATCCATCCTTATCTACAGCAGGCACCCATTCTAAGACCTCACCTCTTCCTCAGCATTCTGATAAAATCTCACCAAATTTCTCCAGAAAACGTTGGCCAGGGGTTTTGTATACTGAGCCCTATGAACCTTAAAGTCTAAAAATTTATTGCAGCCTAAATTTTCGTGAGCTTGACCACACTCCCTGGTGCAATAAAGTGGATTTTTGTCAGAAAGGTTTTTATACACAGGGAGAGGAAAGGGGTATGTGTGAACAAGGTATTAAGATGCTTGGCTTGTGACATCTCAGTGCAAAGCTGAAAAGTACACTGTGATCATTCACAACTACTGTAACTGGTGCTCAAGCAGATTATGTTAGGCAATTTAACACCTAGAGAGACGAGAAAATTGTCAGTTATTGAGTCCCTGACCAAAGAATTCTAATCTGTAATTCATGAAATGGCAGTTGTTAAAAGATCTTTTATCCTGAATCAGCATCTCATAAGGTTTTATTCAAGGACACTGTAAGAATGCAAGATACATCTATGCAACCCTACCACCAACTGTTGACGGTTGGGAGCTGGTAGGGAGACTGGAGAATTTGGTGAAAGTGTTCACATAACAAGGGAGTGGACTAAGGACAGTGACCTGAAACTGAAACTCTCTCAGAACCAGGAAAGAGTTACGAAGTTAAAAATATACACAGCACCATGAAGTAACAGTTTGATCAAGAATGTAACCTTGGAAAAGCCTTCCTGGAAAAGCCTCCCACTCACTCCACATACAATCTCACTAATACCTCAGTTCTTTTTTTCAAAATAATTTCTGTTGTTCAAGTTTAAAAAGTAAACCATCGTTGTCCCTGTCAGTTTACGTCCTCCCTAGGTTTGAATGGGTTTATTCCAAGGTCCAGAAGCTGGCATCAAATCTTAATTCCCTTTGGAATTCCTGGTGCTGTGGGGAAGACAGGAAGTGACAGGAATCCTTTGGGGTGGTGTCTAGCCTCAGGAACCTTTCACAAAGTTCAGTAAGGTTTTTTTAAAAAGTGTGCACCTCTCTTGGGCATAACAGGCGTAGCAGCTCGATCCCTCATTACCACCCACCAGCTGTTTCCTCATTTACTGCCAGTCCACCCTGGGACTTTAGTAGCAGGTGGTTCCCGTATACCCACCAATCTGCATTAGACCATTACTTCTTTTTTTCTGGGCCTAGCTCTTCTCAGCTTGGACTCTTATTACTTAACAATCTTGTGACCTTAAGAATTTTTCTTGAATAAATTGACCTTCAGGTCTGTCTTGTATAGAATGTCTTTTTCATGAACAAATTGACCTTCAGGTCTGTCTTGTATGGAATTTCTTTTTCTAAAATTCTGTGTTTGTTCTAGTTATGGGAAGATCACAGCAAGCTTTCATTTTTTTCTAACACTGAAAATGGAAGTGGAAATGGAAATAACACTAGATTTCCATCAAGTCTTTCTTCAAGGGAGAAATACTTCCTCCAACAAATAATTATTTTTTCTGATGGAGAAAAGTCTTGTTCGCTCATCTGAACAGGGCTTTCTGCAGGTGCCATCCAAATGGACAAAATCAACATCTGGATGGTCTGCCTGAGGAGGTTAGGAAGGCTTCCTCTCTCCTGGCTTTGCACAAACTATGCAAAACTGTTCAGGAGGTAATGGGGCTGTGTTTTAAGGAAATGGTTCAGAGAGAAGCTATGGTGAAGGCAGAGGTGCAGTGTACCGTCTGTTGCTATAAGTATGCTCCTATTGGATAGTTTATGCATTGTTTAATATGTCACGTTAAATTGTTTATGCTTTGTTTCAGCTTTGTGTTGGATTTCTGTTTGTTTTAAAACTTCTGCAAGCCATGCCCTATTGTATTGTCTACCTGGGACCGCAGATAGGCACTGCCAGTTAAAATACAAGAAGGACCGATAGAACTGATATGTAGCATATTCCTAAGTACATCCATTCCTATGGCTTCTATCAGTGCTGTGTATCTTTCTTCTTTACTAAAAATAACAAGTGTTTTAAAGCAGATGGTGCCTTCAAAGAGTATCACTGTTTCTAGAAATTCCAGTGGCAAAGAAAGAAAGAAAGAAAGAAAGAAAGAAAGAAAGAAAGAAAGAAAGAAAGAAAGAAAGAAAGAAAGAAAGAAAGAAAGAAAGAAAAAGAAATTGTTAAACCAAAATAAAATTTAATTAGGAAAAATGAAAAAAATATTTAGGAATATAAGAAATCTAAAAGCAGATTCGGTTTCGTTTTCTTGGCCATGTCGGACGCTCCTCTCCTCAGGTCCGGGAGGAAACGTCCGAGCAGCCTGACCGGGCGGTTGACCTGCGAGGGTTAACCCCCAGGACTCCCAGTGAGGGGGTCAGGGTCCGGAGCGCAGCGGGAAGAACCCTCTGAAAGCAATGCAGGGGGTAAATAGCCCGTTTGCTCCTACGGAGGCTGGCAGACGTGCGCAGCACATCGCGTGCCACCGGGCCATGGAGAATGACAATAAGCAGATTTAAGGTGAAAACCTGAAGTAAGCAAATCCCTTCTGATTTCTAAGCGTATGCGAAGGATCGGTGGGAGTTGAAGCTAAGAAGGCCCAGAATTTTTTCCCCTTCGCGGAGTTTCGGAACTTAGTTGGCGCCCCCCCTCCCCTAAGATGGCGGCGAAAAAGCAGAGCCCAGCGCTGGGTAAATCGGTAATGGCGACATTACAAGGGAAGGGGGAAACATTGGAAGAAATGGTCAGACGGGCGGTTTTTGAAGCCATTCAGCCCTTTGTGGCAAAATTGAATGAGATGGGACAAAAGGTCGATTCAGTGGAAAGCGAAGTCAAAACTTTTAAAGAGACAGTGTCTGGAGCAGAGCAGTTTGCAAGCGAAACTGCATTACTCATGAAAGCAACAAGTAAAGAGGTAAAGCTGTTGGAGAATCAAATAATTGGATTACAAGTGGACCGTGCCCAAACGGTACTGCGTCTTCAAAATGTAAAAGAGGAGCAAAGTGAAAATTTAAAGGACTTGGTGTCGGAATTGTTGGCGTCATTCGCAAAGGCAACTAAAGAAGAGTTAAAAAGCGATATTTTGGAAGTCTGCCGGACATCTTCAAAGTATGCAATGAAGCGTCAGCTGCCTCGCGAGATTATCATCGACTTTTCATCTAAGAAGATTCGGGACACCATTTTATATAATTCATATAATGTGGATTTGGACTATTTGGGCAACAAGGTTAAGATATTGAAGGATGTGCCATTTTTGGCTCGCAAAAGAAGATTTAAATATAAAAAACTTGCTGCTTCTCTGAGGCAATGTGAAGTAAAATACAAATGGTTGTTTCTGGAAGGCATCTGGTTCAGATATAAGGATCAAATTTACAAGATAACATCGGAAGTACAGCTGAGGGACTTTCTGTCCAACCATCAGGAATTTCAGCAAGAAGAAAGTCAGAAGCCTGAAGGGGAAAGTGGGGGGGGGGGGAGGGAACGAGTGCAGCTACTGTAGCTGCACAGAGAGAATTAAGGCCAAGACGTAGGGGGGGGAACCTGATCTTGATTGTAGTTTGTATTTTATAAGATCTACCAATCTGATAGCATATTAGAAAGTTAATTTTAAAGGAAAATTGCAGTATGAAGGGAATACATGACATGTAGAAGAAATGTGTGTCTTCTGTTTAGATGTTGCTCTTTCCTTTTTCCCTAGTCCCCTTCTTCCCTTATATCTTTGTAGTCTTTTATAGTTTTTGTAGTTTTTATGTTAGATTTAGAATAATAAAAACTTTCAAAAAAAAAGAAATCTAAAAGCAGTGGCCTTTTAACTGGATTCTGCCCTAGCGTAAACGCTTAAAGGAAAGAACCTAAATCTGAAGACTTCAACCCCCCAATGTCAGCCTGTAGCTAGATAAGGCTCTTCCTACAGGTTCCCTTTCAAAAGCAAACAAGAGTCCATTGATTGAATAAGGAAACTTTACTGCGGAAAAGGTCCATTATAGTCCACTGTCCTGAATAGAAGACTCAGGATGGTACACAGTCATTGTTACCAATGAAGGGCAAAGCATGAGGTACAGAGTAACAGTTCCCATCTGCATCAGCCTCCCCCCACAGTTCTCAAAACAACATCTTTCAGTCTTGGGAAGCTGCTCTCCTTCAAGGCCAATGCTTGGTGGAACGGTGTTAGACAAAACAGTCTCCTCCGGTGGGAAAGCTGCCTGGGAACTGGTGCACCTGCGGGGAAAGCACTTAGACACTAGAAGCATTAGAAAATGGAGTCAGTACAGTTTAAACACACACTGGACCTGACATTCTGCCCCCCTTAAAATAGATCCCCCCCTGGTTTATATGGGTAACGAGTATGGAAAGCTTTGGTTAATCTAGGAGCATGAACATGTACAGAGTTCACCCATTCATCGTATCCAGAATCAAAGTCCTTCCACCTGATGAGGTAAAAAAGCTGATTCCGTTTGAATTTAGAGTCCAAAATTTGTTGCACTTCATAGTGTATTTGGTCGTCTATCAAAGTTGGAATGGGTGGAGCTTTGATGTGCCACTTGTCGTCGGTGGGAGCCTTTTTAAGGAGACTGACATGAAATGTATCATGAACATGGCGCAAGTTCTTGGGTAAATTTATAGCAACAGTCACTTTATTGATTACTTTGCGCACAGGGAAAGGTCCAAGGAACTTTAACGCTAGTTTGCGGCTTGTCTGAGCTAATTTCAGGTTCTTGGTGGAAATATAAACATGATCTCCAGGTTGCAAATCCCATTCGGCCGCACGATGGCGATCTGCGTACTTTTTGTAATCCAGTTTGGCTTTTTCGAGGTGTTTTTTAATAAGAGTCCATTGCTGCGTGGCCTCCCCCCACCATGAAGATACATCAGGCGAATTAGAGGAATGGAGAGGGGGAGTGTCCAACGGGAAAGGATTGAAGTGAGCTCCATATACAATTTTGAAAGGGGCCTCCCCAGTGGAAGCATGTACGCTGTTGTTGTATGAGAATTCAGCCAAAGGAAGAAGGTCCACCCAATTATCTTGTTGGAAATTAATGTAGCAACGAAGGAACTGCTCTAAAATCTGATTAGTTTTTTCGGATTGTCCGTCGGTTTGTGGGTGGTGGCTTGAGCTGATTCCTTGCTCAATATTCAACATTCGCAAAAGCTCCCGCCAGAAGTTGGCAACGAACTGTCCGCCGCGATCCGAAATCACCTTGGACGGAAAAGAATGTAATTTTACGATGTGTTTTAAGAATAAATCCGCCAGTTTCCGAGCGGTGGGTATAGTAATACATGGAATAAAATGAGCTTGTTTGGAGAACAGATCTACCACGACTAAAATGCAATTATGTCCTTTCGAAAGGGGTAAATCAGTGATAAAGTCCATAGATATTATTTCCCACGGTCTGTTAGGCGTTTCCAATGGTTGTAGGAGACCTGGAGGCTTCCCTTTCCGGGTTTTGGCGCTGAGGCAAATGGGGCAGGAGCTAACGTATTGGGAAATGTCTTTGCGCATGCCCGGCCACCAGAATTGCCGTTGTATTAGATGCAACGTTTTCAGATACCCATAATGACCAGCAGTGGGGGCATCGTGACATCGCTGTAATATCTCCCGTCGGAGGCTGTCCGGGATGTAAAATTTGCTTCCAGCTAGCCAATCCCAATCTGTGGGGATTGAGCCAGTTTGCTTTTAGGTGCTTTATCCCCCTCCTTTTCCACCTCAGCTTTAAGTTTCGATTTCCACTCCTGGTTATGCGGGAGGGGTTGGCTTGCGCGGCTGCGGGTAGTCACCACGCCTCCCAATTGCGTAGGTGAGAAGACCGTGTCTACAGTCTCCTCCCATTTGTTCTTGTGTTGGGGCATGCGCGATAGGGCGTCTGCAAGAAAGTTAGTCTTGCCCGGGAGGTAATTTAAAGTGAAATTGAATTTGGAAAAGAATTCTGCCCATCGTAATTGTTTGGCATTCAGTCTGCGAGGGCTTCGAAGGGCCTCCAGATTTTTATGATCTGTCCAGACCTCGAAGGGATATCGCGCCCCCTCCAGCCAATGTCTCCAGTTAGTGAGGGCTGCTTTTACTGCAAAAGCTTCCTTCTCCCACACATTCCAATTTCTTTCTGCTTCTGAAAATTTCCTTGACAGGAATGCACAAGGCCGTAGTTTCCCATCCTCCCCCTTCTGCAATAGTACCCCTCCTATCGCTGCATCGCTGGCGTCGACTTGTACTATGAAACGGTAATTCTCGTTGGGGTGGCAGAGGATGGGTTCTGTTACAAATTGCTCTTTCAGGCATTCGAAAGCAGTTTGGCAATCGGATGTCCATTGTATTTTGGAGGAGGGTTTTTTAGCCTGGTCCCCTTTATTTTTAGTCTTTAACAATTCGGTTAAGGGGAGCGTGATTTGGGCAAAGTTTGCTATAAAGTCTCTATAGAAGTTGGCAAAACCCAGGAAGGACTGCAGTTCTTTGCGGGTGGTGGGAGTTTGCCATTCTTGGATCGCTTGTATCTTGGCTGGATCCATTTTTAAACCCTCTTGGGAGATACAGTACCCAAGGTAAGTGAGTTCAGTTTTGTGGAATTCACATTTGGACAACTTAATGGGTAGTTTATTATTCATCAAAGTGGCCAGGACTTTTTGCACCATTTGAATGTGTTCCTCCTCTGTGTTCGAATAAATCAATACATCATCAAGGTACACTACTACACCTTTATAAAGGAACTCATGTAGAACTTCATTTATCATGGACATGAATACAGACGGGGCTCCCGCCAATCCAAAGGGCATAACTAAGTATTCATATTGTCCGAGGGGTGTATTAAATGCGGTTTTCCACTCATCCCCTGCCTTGATACGGACGTGGAAGTAAGCATCTTTTAAGTCTAATTTTGTAAAGATCTTACCTTGGGCCACGACGTTGAGAAGGTCTCGGATGAGCGGGATGGGATAGGCGTTGTTGGTGGACACAGCATTAAGTCCTCTAAAGTCCGTGCACAGCCGAAGTCCCCCATCTTTTTTCTTCACGAAGAGTACCGGAGCGGCATGGGGGCTATTGGCTGGGCGGATGAACCCTCTTTGAAGATTGGTGTCGATGAATGTTCGGAGCTCCTCTCGTTCATGGAGACTCATGGGATAGAGTCGTCCTTTGGGCAGTGAGGCTCCAGGTACAATTTCCACCGCACAGTCAGTCCGTCGGCGCGGGGGTAAAGTATCAGCTTCTTCTTCGGAGAAAGCATTCAGAAAGGGCCAGTACGGTTCGGGTATTTGGTTTATTTCTTCTTGGGTGAGAAGAGCCTTCTCGGTGTGAGTTGGATCACTACCCCAGTTTTGGTTCCAGCGATGGTTTTTACAGTTGGCGTGACTGAAAGTGACGCATCCTTCTGCCCAATTTATGTAGGGATTGTGATCACATAGCCATTTGCTGCCTAGGATTAACGGGTATTTGGCAGTGGAGCTGATGACAAAAGACCTTTTCTCCCAGTGTTGGCCCATGCCAGTGATTACTGGAATGGTTTCGGTGGTAACAGGGTTCATATTGGTGCCATCCATTTGTTCAAAAATTACTGGATTTTGCAATTCGCGAGTTGGTAGAACTAGTCCGTTGACTAGGGCTGGGGCGATGATGTCTCTTGAGCAGCCCGAGTCGATGAGGGCTTGCACTCGGATGTGCATCTTCCTCTCCGGGTTAAGTAAAGTCACTGGCATGAATAAGATGGACCCAGGTGGCCGGTTCCGCGCAGGGACGGGCTTGGGGCGGATCTGTCGTTTGGGCCCTTTTACGACAGATCCATCTCGTTTCCCGACTGGGGGCTTTCTGGATTTACCTCTGCGTTTGGGGAAGCGGGGTCGTATTCCATAACTTCTTCCGCTTCCAGCCCCCTTTCTGAGGCGGGCCTTTGGGAAGCACCGCGGCCTCTGTTCGCTCGTGGAGCGGGAATCGGGCGTTGGAGAGTAGGAAATGGAGCAAGGGTTGGACGCCGTAGTTGAAGCGGAGGTCTTTGCACAGGCCGGTAGGGGCATTGTGCTGCAAAGTGACCGGCTTGTCCGCATTGCAAACACAGCCCTTTTTGCCATCTAGCATCTCTCGCTCCACGAGTGGCGTATCCAGCTCCCCGTCCTCCCTTCTGTAAAGTCAAGGGTCTTCTTTGTCCCGTTTGTTGTTGTTGTTCAACCAAACGGACTTCCAAAATGCGATTTTCGACTTCGCATGCAAGTTGGATCCAACCTAACAACGTAGGAGGATTGTCCTGCATAAGGGCTCTGTCCAGAAGTCTCGGGTTTAGCCCTTGCTTGAACAGGATGATTTTGGTGGACTCCTCACACCTAGGGCATTTGGCAGCTAATTGTCGGAATTTCGTAATATAGTCCCTTGCCGACATGCTGCCTTGTTTAATGGCTTGCAATTCTGTTCGGGCCCTGGTTTCCTCTAAGGGGTCTTCGTATTGTGCTCGAATAGCATCCACCAACCCCTGGAGAGTATTGAGTTCAGGGGCCCCGATATTGTATAGACCTACATACCAGTCCGCTGCTTTGCCTTGTAAGCGGGAGCCAAGATGCTCAATTTGACTGGCCTCGCTGCCGAAGAGGTGTCCCCACCGGTTGAAGAATTGCACTACTTGCACTAGGAAAAATCCCAGTTTGGAGGGATCCCCATCAAAAGTAGCTTCCAGTTTCACCCAGCCCATCGGGAGGTCTTGTCTCGGAGCC
Organism: Eublepharis macularius; assembly: GCF_028583425.1. Taxonomy (NCBI): domain Eukaryota; kingdom Metazoa; phylum Chordata; class Lepidosauria; order Squamata; family Eublepharidae; genus Eublepharis; species Eublepharis macularius. Next base: position 35,904,779 of record NC_072800.1, read on the forward strand.
GGTGCTGGGTAGAAGTCCGTCGGAAGCATCAATGGCACTTGAGGTACGAGGGGAAGTGGTTGGGGACCCTGTTGTGGTAGCGGTGCTGGTTGCGCTGGCGGCGGCATCACCGGCTGAGCGGGCGGTGGTGGCCTCGGCTGGGCTGGCGGTGGTGGCCTCGGCTGGGCCGGTGGCTGTAGCCGTGGTCGGGCAGGCTGCTGCAACCTTGGTCGGGCTGGTGGTGGCAATACCGGAGGTGCCGGCAGTAGCGGTTGAGGTGGAGGTGGCCGGTGCGGTTGAGGGGTGACCGGCCGCTGAGGGGCGGGTTGGTGGGGTCGTAGTGGTGTAGGCCCCACCGGTTGGTTCGGAGGTGGTAATACGGGTTGATCAAGTGGCAAACGTATCGGTTGCTGCAAAGGGGTTAGTTGCGGTCGAAGCGGAAGGGGCCGAAGCGGCGAAGGCCTGATGGGTGGTGGGCCGCGCGGGCTTGCCCCTCCCGGCGTCGTGACTCTGGGAAGCAGAGGCTGGTCTTGTGGTGCCGGTAGACCGTCCCTTGGGGTTTGCTGAATGGGGACCACTTCTAGCGGTTGTTGCGGCAATTCCTCCCCAGGAGGAGCCGGAGGCTCTTCCGTCTGATCCGGCCGAACCGTTATTGGAGAAGCGGGAGGGGGTATCACCGTCGTCTCGGTTGGACGGGTTGGCCCTTCTTCCCCTTCTCTAGGCACCTCAGCTGGAGTCTCCTCGGGAGGTGGATCCCCGTCCGATTTAGGGGGTTCCGTTGGAGTCTCTCCAGGTACCTCAGCTGGAGTATCCCCGCTAGGCGGAATTTCGTCTAATCTAGGGAGTTCCGCGGGCGGTTCTCCCGGTTCTCCAGGGTAGGATTCCTCCTCTCCCGAAGGCAGCGGCTGCTGCGGGGCGTCCTCCACTGGATAGGACATAACGCTTTGGAGGGTGGCTATTTGTACAGCCATTTCTTCAGGTGATAGTCTCTCTCCTGCCCCCATCACTGAGATTAGGTGAATGGCATGAGCCAAACTTTCCTCCATATCGATCAGCCTAGCTTCCAACTGTTGCATTCGGCTTGGACCCGGTTGCCCCATCACGGAACCTCCCTCGGTTGCACTCACCGGGGAAAACGGCCCCCAAGGCGGAGGGTCTCCTTGATCGACTCGCGATCTCGCTGCTAGAATTCCTTTGGCTAGACCCGTCACTGCCGAGATGCCGGAATCTACAGCATGGGTGCGACTTTGCATCTGCACCCAACTTTGTTCAGGAACTTCCGTTGGCTCTTTCCATGGGGCAAGTTCCGAATAATCCCAACTCAGGGCGCCGCGGCGGGACGTGTTCCCGTCCGTCTGTTCGGTCGTCCTGTTCCAAAACAGCCACGGTTGGCTGCTATCCAGCTCAGGGACAGTCTCTAGGCTTCGGCGCCCGTCCATCGAAACTCTTGGGTGTAGTCCACCGGCCCGGCGCTCTCGCGTTTCTCGGGGTCTGGCTCCCCACTCCGACGGGGTGGGTAACGAGATCAAGGGGAGAGCGGCAGCCGTCGGCCTTGTCCCCTCACTGCCGAGGTCGATGAGAGGCGGGGTAGAAGTCGAAGCTCCGGTCCCGGCTGGCACCGGTTCCTGAGATTCTTGGGGTTGCGCTGTTTGACTGTCGGGGGACGCATACGGATCAAACAAAGGATCCCTGTCCGGGACTACCTTGGATTCCGCTGGGCCCGACTCAGGCATGATTGGTAACAAAATGTCAGCCTGTGGCTAGATAAGGCTCTTCCTACAGGTTCCCTTTCAAAAGCAAACAAGAGTCCATTGATTGAATAAGGAAACTTTACTGCAGAAAAGGTCCATTATAGTCCACTGTCCTGAATAGAAGACTCAGGATGGTACACAGTCATTGTTACCAATGAAGGGCAAAGCATGAGGTACAGAGTAACAGTTCCCATCTGCATCAGCCTCCCCCCACAGTTCTCAAAACAACATCTTTCAGTCTTGGGAAGCTGCTCTCCTTCAAGGCCAATGCTTGGTGGAACAGTGTTAGACAAAACAGTCTCCTCCGGTGGGAAAGCTGCCTGGGAACTGGTGCACCTGCGGGGAAAGCACTTAGACACTAGAAGCATTAGAAAATGGAGTCAGTACAGTTTAAACACACACTGGACCTGACACCCAAAACCCCAACACCCTCAAAAACCATAGGTTGTCTACACATTTTTTTTAGAGAGCAACATCCTGTCCCTTTCCTTCAGAGGCATTCTACCCCCTTTTTGAGGAAGGATAATAAATATACATGTGGCAAGCAGGATCGTGATGGCAAAATCTGCCTCTGATCTATATACATTAGTTTCAATGCATGTAAAAGTCTGTTCACATAACAAGGTAGGGGTACATCTGTCAGTGTACAGTAGGCAACCCCCAGAGGGATGCAGAGAGACTCCTATGTGTATACATTTGTACACATGCAGGCTCTGTAGAGGAGTTGCAATGGACACGTGTAGTTTGGGAGCAAAGCTTGCTGCTCTGGTCCCATTCCCCTACACTCATATTCATTAGCCCCTGTCCCTGAACATCTGAAAAGGGCTGAAATGGGAGAACAAATAGGCATACCATATCAAATGGTTGGGACAAAAAATAGCTATGCCAGACCCATCTTTCCTTATCAGATACCTAATCTTTTACTATCTTGTACTGAAATGGTTCACTTCTGAATGATGCAACAATCCCACGTGGACAGAAGAAATAAGAAGCCATTGTTTGAAATTTTTTAACAATAGTCTGCTCAATAAACAGATAAATCAGACAGAGGCAAAGAGATTTACTAAAACTTATCTACAATTATTGCATCTCTATCCAAACAGGGAGGGTCAATGCAGAGTGATTTTCAAAGGGAAACATTTTGTTCCAGCATAGAACAATGTCTAGCTTTTAGTACAGAAATCCCATATTGTGTAGGCCTGCCAACTCCAGGGTGGGAGATAACTTGAGATTGGTTGTGGAGCCTGGGGAGGGGAGGGCTTGGGAAGGGGAAGGGAGGGACCTCAGCAAGATAGACTGTCATAGAGAATCACTCTATGATAGAGTGCACCCTCCAGAGCAGCCATTTTATCCAGGGTAACTGATCTTTGTAGTCTGGAAACTAGTTTCATGGGAGACCTCCTCCAAGCCCCACCTGGAGGTTGGTAACCTTGTATCTTTTGACAATGCAAGTCTAGTCAGAGTGGAAGTCCATAAAAGGAAAATCTGGAATGGATGGAGATAAGCGCAGAGGACCAGTTTGAAGATAGACAATAAAATAAGGCTGTTTGAAGATGGTGAATGATGCTTAAGAAATGGCAAAAGGGGTGCTCTCACTTGATCAAAAGTAATTGGTGTTATCATGAGATTTACAAGTAATAACTCAGAAATCTCAAGATATCTTAAAAATGAGGGAAGATTACATGGTTAGAGGGTTACCAACAGAGAAAAGATATCATGAACAATAAGTCATCAAATCAAGATGAACCAAAAGCCAAAAAGGAATTCTATAGCCTATGTGGCTGCCTGTGAAATGTCAGCGTAGGAAAGAAAGGCTCACATAATTAACCAATTCTGTTCTGAAGCTTGGAGTTACTTAGAAGTTCTTTAGAACATTGAGAGATTCCAGATCACACCCACCTGTTGCAGGTAATGCTGGATGGGGAAGGAAGATGCACAACAACTCAGTGTAGGACAAAACATGCACTGGACATGACCCAGAAGCATGGGGAGAGGACAAAGTAATCATTCATATGTCCTTTTTTTCTGCAGAAAGCTCAAAATAGTTCTCAAAGATACCAGCCAGATACTCATGGAAGAGGCTTTGTGGCTGTTTTGGCAGTCAATATTTCCACTATGGTGGAGAGTACCCTTAAGCCATAAGCTGACTTATGGTAACCCCTGGCAGGGTTTTCAGAGCAAGAGACTAACAGAGGTGATCTTCCATTGCCTGGCTCTGCAACCCTGGTCTTCATTGGAGGTCTCCCATCCAATTACTAACCAAGGGCGACCCTGCTTAGCTTCTGAGATCAGGCTCACCTGGACTAGCCAGGTTAGGGCATTTCGCCATGGAGCAAAATGCAAATACCGTGGGTGAAACCTATGTTTAAAATAACACAGTGTGCTTTCCCCAAGCTAGTGGTGTTCTTTCTTGGTTTTTCTTTAGCTACTCAGTTTGGTTTCACTTCTTTCAGTTTTTAGAGGCTTAGAAAATCCCCTTGGACCTCCTTCCCCTGCTGTAACTAAAAGACATAATGATTCCACAATTCTCTACTTGTTTCTGAAGCCTATACATAACTCTCGCTGTAAAAGTTGTGTCACCTGGGTTCAATGCTACAGTACAAGAACTCTTCAGAATGGGAATTTCTTTTATTTAGCACCAAATAGGAGAAGTTCCCAACATCCTAGGCATAAATTCTGGCTACTCAACACATGATCATCCTTTTATTGTGTCTGTCTGCTATGCAAACTTCAGGAAAACCAGCAAGGGCTCAGCTCAAGGCAAGCATATTGTGGGGGAAATGAAGGCACCAGTGGACAGAGTCCCCAAGACAAACCACGTATGGATGTCTTAAGGGGCTCACACCAGAACAAATACTAATGGATGGGGCTTCAAATACCTCAAGATAGTAATTCAATATCCATATGCCTAATTCTCACATGCCATCTGTGGATATTTAAATCATGGGGCCATGAGCAGACAAGACAGATCTTTCTACAAATCCTTAGAAAAGCCCCAAGTTTGCAGGAAAAATCTGAAATCTAACCCTGTCCCCAAAATAAAAGCAGCACCTGTAGCTTTAAGAAATGAATGCCCTCAGTAGGCATTGCAAAGCAACCACAACAGTGCTGCCAGTCCTCAAGACTTGGTTTCCGTCAGAAAAGCAAGGAGGCCTTTCCAAAGCTGTTCTGGCCTTTGAAAGAGGACATCAGATCAGCTCCCAGCCTGGCAGCAACCACTGAGTGATTTGATACACCAACTTGCATGATGACTCACAAAGGCCTGGCAGCTTTCTACTTTTCAACAACAGCCGCCCACGAAAGACAATATGTATAGTGGTTAAAGTTCCACACTAGAAGTGGGCATGGACCAGCATTTTCACACGGACCACCGGTTCGGGGTTCGTGGGCTTCCACGAACCATGGTCCACGAACTTTTTACGGACCAGGCCCGGTTTGAGAACCGGTTCACGAACCGGTTCGGGTAAGGAAAGCCTGCGTTTTCCCACAGAAGGTTTTGTTTTGTAGATGGTTGTCAGTAGAGGTGGGCACGGACCGGCATTTTCCCACGGACCGCCGGTTCGGGGTTCGTGGGCTTCCACAGACCACAGTCCATGAACTTTTAACGGACCAGGCCCGGTTCGAGAACCGGTTCACGAACCGGTTCGGGTAAGGAAAGCCTGGGTTTTCCCACAGATTTTCACTTCAGTCGACTTTCCCCACCAAAGGTTCTCATGTAACACTCCCTGATTAGCACTTTTCCAAAGAGACAAACAACAGTTTCCCCTCCCCTATTCTCACTGACCCTTACCCACCCTCGAGGGAAGGAGGGAGACTTGTGCTCCTGTCCAGGAGAGGTGGCTGCCGAAAAAACCCACCTACATGGGGCTGCATCAACAAGAGATGCCCTCCTTGGGGGCGGGGAGACCAACTCTCCATGATGGGAAATGAATGGATGGACTTGAGTGAAAGCCAACTCCGCAACAGGAGATCATGCAGCAATTCAAAGGCCCCTTGCTGGAATGGAAGGCACGCGAGGGAGGGAAAGGATGTCTTCCACACCTTCAGGGAAGGAAACTCATGCTACCCTGTTCAGAAGGAGCCTCTTTGGGCAGTGGACAACGAGTCCCATTTCAGTGACATGGTGTGTCAGCTTGCTTGCTTTCAAGCAAGCTGACCTGGACCACTGTCCTTCTTGTCACCAGACTTTGGGGATTGACCCTCAGAGGGGCCCTTGCGCTCGCGGGAGCAGGACGGTAGTCGACGAAACCCACTTCACCGAACGTGGCGGCGTTCGCAAAGGAAGGATATGCTGGTTGGGGTTCAAGTGGCCGGCGGCCACCATGTGGGAGAAGTGGGTTTCGATGGGGGCCACCCCCTCCCTGCGGGGGCCCCCTTCACTGGCCCCGGTTGGGCTTTGAGTGGCTGGCAAGAGGGGAGCAGGGTGGTATTCCCCGCCAGGAAGGAAGGTGTCTGCTGGCAGCGGCTGCTGGGCCCGGCAGGCCCAGGGAGGCGGCACTCAGCCGCCTCCCCTGAGGGGGCGGGGGGTCTGGTCACTCGCCGGCGGCACCCCCCATGTGCCCGGCCGCCAAGCCAAAGGAGAGCGGGGCGGAATCCCCGCAAAGGAAGGGAGGTGGGTGAGGATGGCGGCCACCCCCTCCCTGCAGGCCCCCCCTTCAATGGCCCCGGTTGAGCTTCGAGTGGCCGGCCCCGAGGGCGGCCACCATGTCGGAGAGGTGGGTTTCGACGGCGGCCGCCCCCTCCCTGCGGGAGCCCCCTTCAATGGCCCCGGTTGAGCTTCAAGTGGCCGTCCCAGAGGGCGGCCACCACATTGGAGAGGTGGGTTTCGACGGTGGCCACCCCCTCCCTGCGGGGACCCCCTTCAATGGCCCCGGTTGGTCTTCAAGTGGCCAGCCCAGAGGGCGGCCACCACATCGGAGAGGTGGGCTTTGACAGCGGCCGCCCCTCCCTGCGGGGGCCCCTTTCAATGGGCCTGGTTGTGCTTCGAGTGGCCGGCTGAGAGGGTGGCCGCCAAGACAGGGAGGTGGGTGCTGGCGGTGGCCTGGCCTCACCCCTCCTTGCACATGCACTGCAGTCTGCTGAAACTGGCCTCTGCACTCGGGGGGGGGCTGTGCTTGCAGGAGCAGGATGGTTGCTGACGATACCCACTTCACCGAACGTTGTCGGCAATGAAGCTCATGCTTTTGCAACAGTCACTCCTCCCCACACCTGGAGGAAGCGAGCGGAATCAGCCTCACCACTTGGAGGGGCCCCTGTGTTCGCAGGAGCAGGATGGTCGCCGACAACACCCACTTCACTAAACGTGGTGCAGTCCACAAAGGCAACTCATGTGCTTGTCGCCCCCCCCTTCCCCACGGTTGGACATAACCAATGGAACTCCTTCCTCCCAATGGGGGGGTGACATGACAGGTAACATGGAAAGAAGTTGAAGCCCACTAATGTGGAGGGTGGGAAATCCTGGGGTGCAGTTGCCAGCCCAGAACAGCACGAGGAACCCACCTCACAGACTTGGTGGCCGTGACCAAAGCGTTCCCCAACATCCGTTGCCAAGCACTGGAGGGAGGGCCAGAGACAATGAGGGAGTGCCTAGCATAGGGGAATTAGCAGGCATCTTCCTGCAACACATGATTGTGATGGGTAGTGCACCCATTGAAGGCAGCTTGCCGGGAACCCACCTCTCCAATGTGGTGTGCCAGTTGGGAAGGTGCCTGTTTGATTGGCGCAGGACTATGGCCTTCATATAGGTCAACCTCCCCAGAAGGCTGTGTCACCTCCAGTCAACCGAAAACCCACCTCACCGACGCGGGGAGCGAGAGAAAAGAGGAGATTGTATGGTGTCATGATGAGACAGAGAGAGCATGAAAAGAAGAGATGGAATAAGATGCGGCAAAAGAGGCGGGCCGAAGAGAAAACATTGGAGAATGTTATTCAGAAGAAAGTGACAGCTGAGAAAACCCCTCCGCAGGGAGGCCTTCTCCTATTAAACTCCAGTTTTATTTTGCATGGAATAGCCATTTATTTTGGAAAAAATGGCTGTTGGGTTGCCACAGCTATCAGGAATCCCACCTCTACAATGTCGTGTCCAGGATGGGAAGGTACTAGGGTCAACCCCCACCTTCCTTCCCTCACACGGTGGGGGAAGAAAAGTTCTAGCGCCCCTCCTTGAAGGACCCTCTCACATCCTCGGGGGGAAGGACAGTCTCACCAACAAAGTGCCTTCCCTTCCACCTGTCAACCAGAGAGCAGCAACACACTTCTCCGACGTGACAGCTGCGACAGAATGGAAGAGTGCCCCGGAAAAACATACTTCTAAAAGTTGAGTTGAGGATAAAAGGGAGGCAAGTATCTGGGCGGTCACCAAGAAAAGTCACCACTCCCATGGTGTCTCCAGCACAAGCAAGGGGAAGGACAGCAAGAAGACGCAACCGTTTCCCACGTCTACAATGTGGTGGCAGCTGCAGCAGAACATCCAGAAAAGGAAGACATAACCACAAGTTGGACATGTGTAATCCCACTTTGACGAGAAGATGCTCCCCCCCCCCCCCGGTTGAGAGATAAGTCCACTGTCAGAGTCAGAACCCACCTCCTCAACGGGCCAGGTGCATCTGAATGGACAGGAACACATGCCTTCCCCATCTTTGGGGAAGGCTACTAGAACTCCACTTTTGGGAGAACGCCTCCCACACAGAAAGGGATGTGGATGGAGGAATGGAGGGAAGGTGGTGGTGGTGGTGATCCAAATAGTAGCCGACGCCTTGTGTCTCTGCAACCCCTCTACAGCTGCGCTCAGTCAGAGATGGCCTACCTACCGCTGGCTATCTCCCCTTTCTAGGAGCGCTACCTGTTGACAAAGCCCACCTCTTCGCCTGGGGTTCATGCAGCATCCAGATTATACGGTCTCTGACAGCTCAAGCCTTCAGGGCCCAGCTTGATGCATTTGTCCCCATGGAAAGGCACGTGGATTAAAGGAGCCATGGAGCGAGTGTGACAGACTGAAGACACCTCGCCAATGTGGTTTCTTGGGTGGGAAGGTGCCTGCATGGTGGGGGCAAGGAAAATACATGTCCTTCCGAAAGCTCAACCTCCCCAGAACACCATGTAGGAACAACAACCCCTTACGCCTATCTTCATCCGACCGAAACACACCTCACTGATGTGGTGGCCACAGGGAAATGCAGGTCACCAGTGTCATACCAAAAACGGTCCTGTCAGAGGAGATAGATCTGGAAGCAGCCAAAGAGACTTGCCTAGAAGACTAGGTGGCACAAATATTCCCTCTGTAAAAGCGGCCTCTCTGCTGGAGGAGGGGGCGAAAAGGCAGAAGGAAAGCACAGCCCCGCTCGATGAGAGCATTGCCATCAATGTTGTCCACTGTGGACCGCAGCCGGAACGCACCTGTCTGACATGGTATGTGTACTGTGGGCCTGAGTCTGCCCAGCCCAAGAACATCCCTCGTGACCAGATGCAGTGGTGACAGGAAAGCTTGCATTTCAGGTACCATGATTCATTGGCACAGCATCCATCACCCTGACACACACAGGGATGTGAGGCATGGAACATGGAATGGAGGAGCCTGTCGTCCTCAAAGCACCACCAGGACAGTGCTTTCATCGACTGTCCGAACAACTCACCTCCACGATGGAGCAGAAAGGAACAGGGCAGAGGATGGATGAGAAAGTGACAGCTGAAAAACCCTTGTCCGATGGGAATCCGCCAGGGAGGCCTTCTCCCATCAAACTCCAGTTTTACTTTGAGAAGCCAAAATGAAAAACTGAGTGGGTGCCACAGGCATCCAGATTCCCACCTCAACGATGTGTTGACCACCATACGAGTATATTTCCCCACAGGGTCTCTGGAAGCGCAAGCCTTCAGACCCCAGACAAGTGCATATTCCTCTGGCCACAAGGAAGACCGCCTGCCAACCAGACCTGCCCCTGCGATGTGGGGACCACCATAGACGGACAGGACTCCTCATCAGGAGGAGGATACCAGGACAGGGCTTGTCATCAGGAGGAGGATACCAGGGACAGGACGTGTCGTCAGGAGGAGGAGGATACCAGGGACAGGGCTTGTCGTCAGGAGGAGGATGCCAGGGACAGGGCTTGTCATCAGGAGAAGGATACCAGGGACAGGACGTGTCGTCAGGAGGAGGATACCAGGGACAGGACGTGTCGTCAGGAGGAGGATACTAGGGACAGGACGTGTCGTCAGGAGGAGGGGGATACCAGGGACAGGACGTGTCATCAGGAGAAGGATACCAGGGACAGGACATGTCATCAGGAGGAGGGGGAGGTTCCCCCTGTTCCCGACAGGCCAAAATAGTGTGCGCTGGTATTCTCACTGAGGGTGGAAAAAGAGGCCACATTCACCCAGGGGAAGCCTGATCCCACACCTACCAGGTGACCACACCTGAAGTTTCGGCTTAGCATAAACTGAGCAGCAGCCGCCCTCACCCAACTTCCTGCCTTGCCAGAAAGGGACAACAGTCGTGCCTTAGACTGCTTCTGCAACATACAAATTCTAATGGAAGTAGTAGAGTTTATAAAGAATAAGAGGAGGTACTTAGAAGGTGCCAGGGACAGGGCTTGTCATCAGGAGGAGGATGCCAGGGACAGGGCTTGTCATCAGGAGGAGGATACCAGGGACAGGATGTGTCATCAGGAGGAGGGGGATACCAGGGACAGGACGTGTCATCAGGAGGAGGATACCAGGGACAGGACATGTCATCAGGAGGAGGGGGAGGTTCCCCCTGTTCCCGACAGGCCAAAATAGTGTGCGCTGGTATTCTCACTGAGGGTGGGAAAAGAGGCCACATTCACCCAGGGGAAGCCTGATCCCACACCTACCAGGTGACCACACCTGAAGTTCCGGCTTAGCGTAAACTGAGTGGCAGCCACCCTCACCCAACTTCCTGCCTTGCCAGAAAGGGACAACAGTCGTGCCTTAGACTGCTTCTGCATCATACAAATTCTAATGGAAGTAGTAGAGAAGAATAAGAGGAGGTACTTAGAAGGTGCCAGCGACAGGGCTTGTCGTCAGGAGGAGGATACCAGGGACAGGACTTGGCTGGAAATGCCCCCCCCCCAAGTCACCCACTATTTATGGAGTGAAAAAGGCTTTGAAAGGAGTGAAGCGGAGAGAGCCCCCCCAAACGTGCTGCCGGTGGTCCTAGGGTGGGTGTTTCACAGAGGCCAGCAGCAGTCTTCCCCCTGCACCGCAAAAGCCAGGCTGGAAATTTCCCCCCAAGTCACACACTATTGAGGGAGTGAAAGGCTTTGAAAGGAGTGAAGCAGAGAGGGCCCCCCAAAGCGAGCTGCCAGTCACCAGAGAGTAGAGGCCAGGAGCAGACTCCCCCTTGCACCTCAAAAGCCAGGCTGGAAATGTCCCCCCAAGTCACCCACTAAAAAGGCTGTGAAAGGAGTGAAGCAGAGAGCCTCCCCAAAGCAAGCTGCCGGTCACCAGAGAGTAGGTGTTTCACAGAGGCCAGGAGCAGACTCCCCTTTGAACCTCAAAAGCCAGGCTGGTAATGTCCCCCCAAGTCACCCACTATTGAGGGAGTGAAAGGCTTTAAAAGGAGTGAAGCAGAGAGAGCCCCCCAAAGGCGAGCTGCCGGTCACCAGAGAGTAGAGGCCAGGAGCAGACTCCCCCTTGCACCTCAAAAGCCAGGCAGGAAACGTCCCCCCAAGTCACCCACTATTGAGGGAGTGAAAGGCTTTGAAAGGAGTGAAGCAGAGAGAGCCCCCCAAAGCGAGCTGCCGGTCACCAGAGAGTAGAGGCCAGGAGCAGACTCCCCCTTGCACCTCAAAAGCCAGGCTGGAAATGTCCCCCCAAGTCACCCACTAAAAAGGCTGTGAAAGGAGTGAAGCAGAGAGCCTCCCCAAAGCAAGCTGCCGGTCACCAGAGAGTAGGTGTTTCACAGAGGCCAGGAGCAGACTCCCCTTTGAACCTCAAAAGCCAGGCTGGTAATGTCCCCCCAAGTCACCCACTATTGAGGGAGTGAAAGGCTTTAAAAGGAGTGAAGCAGAGAGAGCCCCCCAAAGGCGAGCTGCCGGTCACCAGAGAGTAGAGGCCAGGAGCAGACTCCCCCTTGAACCTCAACAGCCAGGCAGGAAACGTCCCCCCAAGTCACCCACTATTGAGGGAGTGAAAGGCTTTGAAAGGAGTGAAGCAGAGAGCCTCCCCAAAGCGAGCTGCCGGTCACCAGAGAGTAGAGGCCAGGAGCAGACTCTCCCTTGCACCTCAAAAGCCAGGCTGGAAATGTCCCCCCAAGTCACCCACTAAAAAGGCTGTGAAAGGAGTGAAGCAGAGAGAGCCCCCCAAAACGTGCTGCCGGTCATCACCAGAGAGTAGGTGTTTCACAGAGCCTAATAGCAGTCTTCCTCCCCTTGCATATCATCAGCAGCCAAAAAAAAGGGGGGGGAATGAAGGCAAGAACTCAAGCAGGCAACGCCCAAAGCTGCCTTGCACCCACTGTGGGTCTATGAGCAGGGTGGCGTCACAGCACAATAGAAACCACCGGCAAACCCAGATAAAAGGAAGAGATTGGGGGGGGAGGGCGGATTAAGCCCGAGAAGAACCCAAGGACTCAAAACGCAGAAAGAAATCAGAGTAACCCGATAGTGCAGTAAAAGGATTTTTTAAAAAGTGCTCTACAATAGAAAGGAGGAGAAATGGAGAAAAGAGAAAGCTCTCTTGCAGCTGAAGCCCCAAAGCCCCAAGGCACAAGCCACGCTCTCACACACGCACACACAAAAATTCCCCACAGCAAGCAGTTGCTAAGCTAGAACTAACTCGCGTCCCCGTGCCAGGAGAATGGAGCCAACGCTTTGCGCGCGTTGTCTTTTATACAGAAAGCGTGATCTCTGTTTGGCTGACAGAGCTGCCAATCAAGGTTTCCTGGGCTACGATTGGTGTGTTCCAAACGGGGAAGGTGGTTCCACTGTTGCCTAGGAAATTGTTTGAGCAGGAATCCTGGCATGACGGGCCAACGGACACACGGACAGAAAGCCCCAATGTTCGGCGCTTTCGTGAGAAAAACACAAGCCCACGGCCCGCGTGTTCGCGAAGCACGAACTGGGTAAGTTCGTGACGAAATTAGGTCCGTAATGCGGACCGTGCCCACCTCTAATTACTCACCTTAAATAGCTTGCCATCTCCCGCTTCATGAGATATGCTTGTATGGGTTGGACAGTACGGATTGCTGCACAGAGAGGTTATTTACTGGACCTGAGATTTTGAATGTACTTTTATCTTATTAATGTGGTTTTATATTTTTATACATGTTGTTACCTGCTCTGAGCCTGCTTGCGGGGATAACAGACTATAAATTTAATAAAATAAAATAAGCATCACTTCCGTCTTGTCTGGTTCAGTTTTGATTTGTTTGCTTTCAGCCAAGTGACAACAGCTGTCAAGTAGCGACTCAGTACCTCGACCGCATCACCAGGGGAGTTGGATAACGAGATAGAGAGCTGGGTATTATCTGCATATTGCCACAGATCAAGGTTTTCCCCCCTTTAATAAAGGTTTTTGTAGGATAAGGGTGCCTGTTTTTGAACCAGCACTGATAGCTGTCCTAATGGCTGCTTGCTTTGCAGAAATTAGCAGGTGATGATTTTTAGCTCTGTGCAATGAAAAGTGTAAATGTGTGCACCTCAAACTCTCTTAAAGAGATAAAAGCAGGCTGGGTAAATTTATTTCCTGGCTAAATCCCACTCGCTAATACCTAGGGCTTTTTTTCTGGGAAAAGAAGTGGTGGAACTCAGTGGTTTGCCAGCACAGGGGGCAACTCTTGGCAGGAGGTGGTGCCCCTGGTACCACATGCGTGCTTGCAAAGTGTGCGCATGCTCCCAGGACCGCACAATGATGTCAGTTTGGGTCGGCTGGAACAAGGGGGGAGTTTTAAAAAGTTTAAATCGCTCTTGGAGAAAACGGTGACATGGCCGGTGGCCCCGCCTCCTGATCTCCAGTCAGAGGGGAGTTGAGATTGCCCTCCATGCCGAGCAGCTTGGAGGGCAATCTAAACTCCCCTTTGTCTGGAGATCAGGGGGCGGGGCAACAGGCCATGTGACCATTTTCAAGCGGTGCCGGAACTCCGTTCCACCGCATTCCCGCTGAAAAAAAGCCCTGCTGATACCATAGGACATCTTATTGTAACCCAATATGGAGGAGCTTGGAGAAATATAAACTGGAGATTAAATATAGGCATTGAATGAAATAATGTAACCCTGCGGCACACAAGACAAATAAAACCAAAATGATTCACTCTATCATATCTTATTATTGGGTCTTTTAAACGAAAACTTCCTTCTCTTAACAACAGAGGTATGGGATGCATCAGTGCGCATGGCACTTTATAGAGTAATATACAAAAACAAATTTAAAAAACTCTGCCCCAAGGTGCTTGCAATCTCTGATTAAACAATGGATGGATGGGAAAGATGGGAGCCAGAAGGGGTGGGCAGGAAGGATTACAAATACAGTTGTATGCAATTAAGGGGCTTTGCTTCTTTTGGGAAGCAGAACTAAAGGGTTAAACCACAGGCTTCATCGATGGTTTTGACTCTGAAAACAGAGCTAGAAAGCATTTTGGTGAACCAGGGTGAAAACAGAAATAGAGGATTATTCCCAAAATGTGAGCAACAGAGAGCACCTCTGAGCATGTACAGAATGCCTTTGGCTCATGACGGAATAAATACAACCAGACTCCATACATCTCTTAATAGGCAGAACGGCTTCTGGGTTGATACAACTCAATGAGAATGCTTAACATTTGTTTACAGTAGTCACATCCTTACAACAGCCCTGTAAGGAGGGCTTGCATTGTCACCCCCATATTGCAGATGGGGGATGGAAGCTAAGAGAGACTGGCCTGCCTATGCAGAGTGATATCAGTCCCCACTCCTCCACTTGAAGCCAGCTGGGTGACCTTGGGTCAGTCACAGCTCTCTCAGAGCTCTCTCACCCCCACCCACCTCACAGGGTGTTCGTAGTGGGGATAATAAGAACATACTTTGTAATCTGCTCTGAGTGGGTGTCGTCCTGAAGGGCGGTATAGAAATCAAATATTATTATTATTATAAGCCCTGTTATTTCCATGGGCTTGCTGCAGAGGACTGCCCGGTCAATCACTTGTGGCTACCCCACCTCCCCCTTGCTCCCCAGGTCTCCTTGTATGCTTTTTGGCAGCCGCTTCCAAATACTGTACCTCATGCAGCATGTTGCTGGGAACTTTTGTGAATCAGCAATTCCTTCTGCACAACACAGAGCCAGGTAACCATTCTCGAATGCTGGTGGAATGTCAGAATCTGCTTGCTGTCCGATTCGTTCTCATGGATTTATTTTCTGATCTCAAGGTGACAAAAATCACCTGTCAAAAATTGCCTAATGGAGGGTGGCTGTTTTTGTTGCACTAAGACTGCGGTGGGGTGGGGAACGGGTTGAAATCCTCACTCAACTATGAAGCTTGGGTGACCTTGGGTCAGTCATGCTCAGTTCTGCCAGCATCGCCTACCTCACAAGGTTGTTAGGAAGACAGAGGCAGGCAGGGTGTGATGGCGACACAACAGAGGGGAACAAGTTTCAGCTGCCCTTTTGAGGACGCATGGGATAAAAATGAATAGTAAAGTTAGGACCAGAGGGCTAATGTATACAGCCATCCTTTTTGCCATCTCCCCCTTTGGCATAGACTGAAGGAGATCACACATTCAGTATTTTTTAAAATAGTTTTATTCACAATTTTTCAACTGACAGAAAACGTGCTAACTTTACAGATTAAGCAATCATAAAGCAACCTTTAGTCATCCCACATTCATTATGAACGCCATGCTTGGCCATTTGAAACAAATAGGGCTGCCAAACCTGGAATTACAATTGATTTCTAGATGTCAGAGATCTGTTCCCTTGGAGGAAACAGCTGCTTTGGAGGGTGGATTCCATGATCTTATACCCTGTTGAGGTCCCTTCCCTCCCCAAACCATGCTGTCTTTTGGCTCCACTTGCCAAGTCTCCAGGAATTTCCCACCTAGAGTTGGCAACCCTAGCTGACAGACCCAACGGCCTGGCCTCCTTCTGCGAGCTAGCCTGGGATAATTCCAGGAAAGAGCAGAGTGAACAATGGATTTTGCAAACAGAGACCAGCAGGAAAGGAGCTTTGACCTTCCTATGAGTGCTTTGGCTATGCTGCGTTTTACCGATTGCAGCTTTATTTTTGGAGGGCAACATAAATAAAGCACTGCAGAGCCGCTGCATGTGAAGACCGCCCTCACCTCCCAATTTCTGTTTTGCAAGAAGCTGGGTTTTCCCAGCGATTCCTACAGAATGCAGTTTGGGCGTTGAGGGTGGAGGGGCAAATGCGTCGCTCGTGTCTTCTTAGTGGCCAGCAGGGGTCTCTAGCACATCAAGAATTGTGGATAAAAACAGCCATGGGAGACAAGGACGAAAAAAATCCACCAATTTTCTTGGCTTCTGTCACGCATATCCAAGCCCACTTTGTTGGAGGCTGGCGTCTGAGCTACCTGACCTTGACTGAGGGGTTTTGGGAACTGCAGAGCTCCCTGTATATCTTTCAGGAGAGTCTTGATAAGAAAAAAAAATGCCTACTAGTAAATAATAATAATGACACTGTTATTAAGCACCTCAAATCAATAGGCGGCATACAAAGTGATATTAAAAAACTGCAACCCCCCCCCCCAAAAGGTTGCATGCATGCTTGTAACAAAGACAAACAAGCAAACAAGAACAAAAGGCGACAAAGAAGGGCAGGACTCAACGATCGGAGGGGTGCTGAACTGCCACTAACTTGGGAACATCTTTCTCTCCTCCTTGAACAGTCTACTTTATCACAGTGTGCACGATAGGATATCATTGCTCTGTGCATTTCTCCTCATCCCACCCCTTTCTCACATCCTGTTTGGTGGTGGGGCCCTGTATAGCGCAACGATGTTGGTGTATCGCCAGCAGCATGCTCGCTTGAGGGCCATTTTACAGCGGTTTTGCAGCACGGCAATTCAACCACACTGCATGCCAGCTGCCTGCAGGTTGCTGTTTCATTTCAAGTGACTCAGGAGGAGGGAGCCGAGCCAACTCTGGAAACAGATACCTTACTTGGGTTATTTCTTTGGACGATCTAATCATTGCCCTGGATGGGCTAGATAAGGCTCTTTCTTTTTTCTTTTTTACTGGTACCTAGTTCCTAGTTAAGCACAGAAGGGTCTTAACTCATGACACATCATGTCGTGCATTAATTGATATTCATTCTTACCAAGAAGATGGGAGAAAGAGAAGAGGAAAGCCTGCAGTTCTCTGTCTCTTGCAATCTCGGGTCCACCAAATGTCTCATCCTTCTTGGTGGGATTCAAATATCTATGTTTTGGTTTTCTTTGTGTGAACGGTGAATCCTGTAATTTTCTGTTACCTCATCCCATTTTTTCCCCTGAAAAGGGATGCATTTTTTTCAATGTCATTTGTGCATCAGCTCTGTATAAAAGGCACAAAAGAAACAGCTCTCAAACCGGAGTGGGTTTTTTCACAGCACCCACACACGTCCTCTTCCAATTGTTCTCCTTTTGTCCCCTGAATCGACTTTATGCTTAGAATTATAAAAGAATTATAGAAGAGAACCACTTTGGTGTAGTGGTTAAGAGCGTGGGACTCTAATCTGGAGAGCCAGGTTTGATTCCCTACTCTTCTGCTTGAAGCCAGTTGGGTCACCTTGGGCCAGTCACAGCTCTGAGCTCTCTCAGCCCCACCTCACCAAGTGTCTGTTGGTGGGGATAATAATGACATTGACTTTGTAAACTGTTCTGAGTGTGGCCTTAAGTTGTCCTGAAAAACAGTATATAGGCACAAGGGAAGCTTGAAGTCCCTCTTCCCCTTGCACTCTGGTCCCAATTGGCTCTGTCCAGCTGCAGGGAAGGCCAATCACGTCTGGAGACTCCCGTCTCATCTAGTTCAGGCCTAAACTATTGAAAAGGATGTCCACAAACTGGAACCGGTGCAGAGGAGAGCAACTAGAATGATCAGGGGCTTGGAGCTGGTCGCTAGCAATAAGGTGACCACCCTACGTCCAGATGACATTGTGTCCAATTTGTGAACATCTTGGCTGGCTCCTCCTTCTCTTCCCAACACTCTACGAAAATATAAACTGTTTTCTCCAGTCTAAAAAGGGAAACTGCAGGGTGGCTGTGAGTGGAGCAGCCATCTGGACCACTCCCCCTTAACCACTATGGGGAGGGTGGTGGTGAAGCTAGGCTCTGTTTCCTAAATGGTCTGTGACACTGATCCATCCCCTCTCTTGTTTCCAGGGTGTTTCCAATGGGGGCGGGGGGGGGAGTTCCTAGAGAAATTACTGCTGCATCTGCGTTTTGCAAAAGTGTGATGGGGCGGGAAGGAGAAGGAACAGGGGTGGCAGCGGACTGGGATGAATGGATGCCATTTCTGGCTCCTGCCTGACTTGCTGTTCATTTTGCCATTAGTGATTCCGCACACATTGGATAATGCACTTCCAGTCCTCTTTATAGATCATTTGGAACGGATTTTTTGGTGTGCGGAACAAAAAATCCACCTCAAACGATTAATAAAGTGCATTGAAAGTGCTTTATCCAAAGTGTGCGGAATCAGCCATTGTTTCTAGCAAAGGATCCACATCAGGGACTCTTTCCTTGCATTTATCTCTTGCTTTCTCTGTCCTCCAAAAACTCTCCAGAGGGTGCTCTTCAGGCCCAGAAGACTACCGTGCAGTGGGCAGGGCTGTAGCTCAGTGGCAGAGCATCTGCTTTGCATGTAGAAGGTCCCTGGGTTCAATCCCCAGCATCTTCAGATAAAGGGTAAAGTATTAGGTGGTGGGAAAGACCTTTGCCTGAGACCCTGAAGAGCTGTTACACCAGAGTAGACAAGACTGACCTGGATAGGGGTGATGATTTGACTTGTAAGGCAGCTTTACATGGCTTCTAATCTGACAATTGAAAGATGTCTGCTTTCTTCCTGGACTTAGCTTAATTTACCACCCTCCCCTAGGGGACCTTGTGCCTAATGCTCAGAAGTCACAAGTTTTCTGTTTGTTTATTTTATTTGGAACATTTCGATGCTGCTTCTGCAGGTAACCTGCTGACAGCACACCCTAGCCCTTCTTTTGTTGTGCAATGCAGAGGAAGATCAGTACTGGTAGGCAAACTGTCTTCCAGTGCAATATGAGCCAGTGTGGGTATCATCTGACGAAGAGAGCTGTGGTTCTCAAAAGCTTACACTACAATAAAGTTTGTTAGTCTTAAAGGTGCTACTGGACTCTTTCCTATTTTGCAGCTACAGACAAACACGGCTAACTCCTCTGTAGGTATCCTGGTTAGTGTGTAAGACTAGGGCCGATTCCAGATGGCCAGAAATTGCGGTTTTTCTGTGGAAATAGTCGCTTACCGGCCATTCACTTTCACTTTCACGCTTACCGGCATTCACTTTCGTTTCCATCCGCTTTGTCTCGCAGCGTGCCGTGCCGTCCCGCTTCCGGATGTTCGCACAGCCAACTGAGGTACCCAGGATTGGTTGTTTCCTCCCCGTCACAGTTGACGTCGGGGGCCTTCATTGGTTCGCATTTCGGGTTTTTAAAATTTTTTTTTACGTGTTTTGTGCAAATGCGCAAACGTGCAGGTGTGCAAATATGCAGCATTGACTTTTGTGCGCTTTTGTGCACTTGTGCATTTGTGCACATTTGCGCAGTTCAATGTGCGCAAACGTGCGACTGCACAAATGGTGCCCGGTTTAAAAAAAAAAATAAGGGAATATTGTTGCCGGCCGGCTGGCAAAGGAAGGAGGGAAAGGGGAGGGCCTCTCCACGGTGATGAAGCGTCCAGAAGTGTGCAAACCCGCAATACCGCGTTCACACTGTCTGCTTATAGAGCGCAATTGAGCGCCATGGACCGCAGGTAAGCTGGGACGGGAAATTGCGGGTTTTTACGAGTGAGGTCGCTGAAAAAGCGAAAGCACTCGCTCTATTTGTGCCCGTCTGGAATCGGCCTACTAGGGTTCAAATCCTCATTCTGTCTTGGAAACTCACTTGGCTCTCCTTCGGCATTCTCTCTCAGCCTCACCTAACTCAGAGCCAAGCTACAAGTGCTGCCTGACACTAGTTGGACACTGATAAGTTCCCTCAAGTTTTGATGGGAAATGTAGGCAGCTTGGCGGAATGTTGGACAAGTGACAGTCGAAAAGTCCATTGGATAACAGCCGGAGAGCCAAGCTGCAAGACCAGGATGCCTACATTCCCCATCAAAACTTAAGGGAAGCTGACAAGTGTCCAACCTGTGTCAGGCATCACTTGTAGTTTGGCTCTCACAGAGGTAAATGTAAGTCCAGTAGCACCTTGAAGACCAGGAAGATTTTCCAAGGTATAAGCTTTTGAGAGTCAAGCTCCCTTGGTCAGATACTAATAGGAACAAGTAGGGATTTTGCAAAGAAGGGAATCAGGATGTAAAGGAACAAGGCAAAATGTAAAAAACCTGGATTAGAGCAGGGGAGGAAATGCAGAAAATTAGCATCTGTAGTGAGATAAGAATCCTATGTCTTTGTTCAGCCTTGGTGGGTCTATTGTTCTGAATTTGTGAATGAACTCGTATTCCGTAATCCCACATTAGACTCTGCTCTTGAAGCTTCTTTGTTTGAGGACAGCCACTTTTAGGTCAGCAATGCAATGTCCTGGAAGATTAAAATGTTTTTCCACTGGTTTATGAGCGTTGTGGTTTTTAATGTCAGCTTATTGTTCATCTGTTCTTCTGTGTAGGAACTGATGTTTGTCCGATGTAGTGTGTGGAAGGGCACTGATGGCACTTGATGGCATATATAACGTTGAGCAAGTGAATGAATCTAAGATGATACAGCTACTGTTATTAGGTGTGGAGATTGTTAGGGTGAACATGGGGAGAGAGTTGGCATCTTGGTCTGTTGCACGCGAGATCACTGGGGGCGAGGAACTTTGCAATTGTTTTCTTGCAATGTCAACGGACAGATGAGACTACCAGCGCTTCCCCTTCCCTGCCTCCTCATGCTAGGGACAAGGTCCTGTTTTCTACTCCTCATTGAGATTGCAATAAAACAATTGCAAAGTTTCTCACCCCCAGTGATCCCACATGGTTTTGTATTTGAAAACTGTCCTTGAAAAGCTCTTCCCCTCCCTTGTCTCCCCATGCTAGGTGCCTGCCAAGTGTGTTGAGAAAGGGCAGCAGCGGCGCCAGGGTTTTTGGCGCCTGCAGCCGGCTGGCTGGACGCCTGCCCACATGCGTGCGCATGCACGCGCGTGTGCACACACACAAACACCGGCCTGCGTGATGACGTCACGTGTGATGTTATCATGGGCGCGCACATGTGCGCCGCTGGCCTGATTGCTGTGGCGGCTGGCTGGGATGGTGCACAGGTGGCCTCTCAGCTCTCCCGCTCGGTTGCCCTGCACCGCCGCAGATGCCTGCCCATGGCTGCTGCGCCCGGCCGGGGGCATGTGCTGGTGGCGGCGGCTGCACGGGGCAGGAGGGCCAGGCGGCTGCAGCTCCGTGGTGTGCACTCCCGCCCCCTGTGCCTCCTCTGGCGCCACCTCCAGCACCCCGCGCCCTGAGGCCACCACCTACGTGGCCTCAATGGGCACACCGGCCCTGAGAAAGGGGGTGGGAGCAGTAGGCTTCTGATTAGCCACTGAAGATCCAATTGGTTGTACAGATGTTTAAGAAGTTACTTCGGCAGCTGCTGCCACCACAGCATAAGGATCTTTACAGGATGACTGGCGATAAAGCTATGTGTACATAAGACAGTATGTTCATTTTAAAAGGCATGTTGTTACAGAGCGTCTGCCTGAAATGCTGAAGAGTTATGACCTTACTCCCTGAGATCTGTGTTTGGCTCCGCCTCTTGTGGCAGCCATTTTGTGGTGGCCCCTACTATCCTGTGTTAGAATTCCAAAGATGCCCACAGGCTTAAAAAGATTGGGAATCCCAGCAAAGGATATTGACTAGCTAGGGCCACACAGCATGTTGGTACACCTGTGCTTGGAGCTTAAGATTGCACAATAACCATCTCAAATGTTTAGCTTGTGCCAGATATATACCTTGGAACCTGTTATGATAAAAACAGGAACATACATGAAGTTGCCTAGTCTATCAAGGAGCCGAGCTACAAGTGATGAATTACACTTGCCTGGCAAGTGAACAGACTCATGTGTATTCCTCTCTGTATTCCTCCCTGAACAGGGAGGAATACACGTGAGTCTGTTCACTTGCCAGGCAAGTGTAATTCATCACTTGTAGCTTGGCTCAAGGTGAGAATTGAAGCAGGTCTCTCTCAAGCAGCAGTCGTTCACATCTCATACTTCCTGAACCTTTTAACTGAAGACTCCAGGGCCTGAATCCAAGTCCTTTTGCATACAAAGTGGATGCTCCACTACTCAACCACGACCCCTCCCTGTAATACATCCCATTGGCAAAACACCCCGTTTGCCTTGTTGATATCCAGTCTCTCTACTTGGTTGTTTCCCACCCTTGCACATTTGATGCCTAGGTAAGCTTTTGCATTTCCCATGCTGGTGAAACGGAAAGCAAAAAACGACATTGACTAGAATGCCCGTTTTGATTTAAAAACGACTCTCTTCCACTTTCTATATTGCGTTCACAACATTCTGAAGTGACACGCCCAAGAATAAAAGGCCCTCTCAGACAAGCAAATGAGGAAATTCGAGGCACTTCATCATCTTCAAGGGTGCCAGTGGCTTCCATCCCATCTGAGATCCCAGCGGCAGGCCCCAACCAAGTTAATAAACTATACTAAGTTGCAGTCCTCCCTTTCCAGAGGCTATAACCTCATCTCTCAAAGGGCACATGATTTGCAGCGTCTAATGTGAACGATGCAGATTTCCGTTTACTCCATGAACAAACGTGCCCGTAGAAGTGCCTCCATTTTGTCAGAGGGAATAGTTACTGCCGATCTTTTTGTTATACCTTTTCTTCCTTTGGCTGTATTGTTTCTTCTCCAAGGTGTCAGTTTCTTTTTCTGAAACGCTTAAAATATCAAGACTTTGAATAAATACAGAAAAGAAACAACTTTGCACAATATGCATCCACGTGTTTATTGGCCACAGAATGTAGCATCCTGAGAATCTCAGCCGACATTTTTTTTTAAAAAAAAGGGTTTCTAGTCATTAGAGCTCAAAAATAAACTTGAAACTGAGGCTGAAACTATATGTGTCCATTTTTAATGAGAAAGTCAGGCATTGCCCATGCAGCTCTGCAAGGGGCAAGTAACAGTTCGGGGGGTAGGGGAGAAGAATTTATGACTGGAAAGGGGTGATAATCAGCAAAATACTATCAGCTGTGCAAAATTTCTTTCAGCGGCTTGAATTTTGGATGCTGTATAGCAGGAGCGACCTTCTGTCTTTCTAACTTGTTCGGATGTAAATATTTCTGTCCTTTCAATTTGTACTGGTCATAAACTGAATAAATTTGACTTTGACAGGAAAAGGGTTAAAGGGAAGGAGTTAACCACTTCTTCCTCATGCCCTAATCCAGTTCAGCCCTCTCCCCTTCATCTGCTATTAAAAGAAATGTAAAGAGACGCAAGATTTAATCATAGCTCTCCAACATATAACCAGTCAAGAATGATGCCCTTGGATAGAAGGAGCAGGTCATGGTGAAGGAAGGTAGGTGTGTATGTCTAGAGGTGTGTATGCAGGGCTTTTTTTCAGCAGGAATGCGGTGGAATGGAGTTCCGGCACCTTTTGAAAATGTTCACATGGCTGGTGGCTCCACCCCCTGATCTCCAGGCAGAGGGGAGTTTAGATTGCTCTCTGCACCTCTGGAGCAGCGCAGAGGGCAATCTAAACTCCCCTCTGTCTGGAGATCAGGGGGCAGGGCCACCAGCCATGTGATCATTTTTGCCGAGGGCGATTTAAACTTTAAAAAAGCTCCCCCTTGTTCCAGCTGACTGAAAGTGACGTCATTGTGCGGTCCTGAGTTCCACCATTGAGTTCCACCACCTCTTTTCCCAGAAAAAAAGCCCTGTATGTATGTATGGAGTTCCATCGGATGACATTGGGCCAGACACACTCTCTCAGTCTAACCTACTTTGTAAGGTTGTTGTGAACATAAAACGGGAGAAGAAGAGAGCCATATATGTTGCCCTGAGCTATTTGGAGGAAAATTATTCACTAAACAGATAAAAATCCACTCTCGGATATATTTATAATCAAATTACAAAGCAATCTCCTGCACCACCAACTCTGTTTGTTTTGGGATCATTTGAACTCATGACACTGCCTTATCCTGAGTCAGTGCAGAGGTCTGTGGAGGTCACTATCGTCTGCTCTGACCGGCAGTGGCTTTCCAGCCTCTCACGAGGCATTCTTTCACATCACCGTGATTCTTTTCTGAGAAAGGCAGAGTATAAATAAATATATAACCTACTTACTCCCTGATCCTTTTACCTGGAGATGCCGCCGACTGAATCTCAGACCTTCTCCATGCTAAGTAGATGTTCTACCATTGAGCCACGGCGTCTGTCCTTTTGCACCATGTAAACTTACCTACTTCCAGCTGTTCAACAGATGTAGCCCAAACTCCCCTCACTTTTTCAAATCCATCTACGAGGCCCATGTATGGGAAACATTTTTCCTCGGTCTAGGTTGTTGCTGAAAGCCTATTCATTAAACAGCCGCACTGTCCAGGCAGTCTAACGTCTTCACTTCATAATGCATGGGATTTCCCATTTTTCAGCCATACTGGCTTATCGTCACATTCTTTCACACACTGGCTACAGAGGCTCCCTGCCAATTATTCCTTAAGAACCTAGGCCCTAACTTACACAATACACCTTTCACAGGCAGATCCTCGGACTGGGTCAACAGATAAGTAGTAGGGTTTCCGTGCTTCCCAGGTGTATGTGGGTCCAATTTGGATCAGGACTGTGCTGAATGGAGAGAAGGGGCTTAAACAGCCCACCCCCTCCGGTGCCATTTTCTTGATCTGAAACAGCCCCAAGAAGCTGTTATTGCCCCGGCTTGTGAAAACTTGACATATAACCCACCAATACACTTAAATTTTCCCCAATGGTGCAAATATTTCCTCTTGAGTGCCAATCCACAACAGGAAGAAGGCACAGCGGGTAGGGAGGCTACAACCTTTCTTCTCTGCACTGTGATCCCAATCCAAATTGGTCCTGTGTGCACCTGGGATGTGTGCAACTCCTAGAGCTTGTCTGTTGACCTGACTTGGGTCCATAACCAGGAAGCATTTTGTGTAGTTAGGGTAGGCAGTATAGATGCTGTGATTCTCTAAGAGGGTAACAAGAAAGTATCATGGAAAAAGCTGAGTATTGATATCTTTATTTGAATGTATGTTAAGCACTTTTTGGATGGAACAACTTAACTTATGTGATGAATTTATTTACTATTCTATGGATTCATCCGTAAGATATAATACACTGGAAACTTTGTATATAAAAAGAGGTTTTTTTGGTTTTACTGGAAGTTAGTTTTCCGTGATTCTATAAGAGCACAGAAGAGCCAAGGGGCTGAATTTCTGAGAATCTCTGCTTTCAAAAAGAGAGCAGAGATTTTCCTTGATCTTAGAGCCAAGCCACAAGTGACGCCTGGCACAGATTGGACACTTGTCAGCTTCCCTCAAGTTTTGATGGGAAATGTAGGCATCCTGGTCTTGCAGCTGTAATGGAGAGCCAAGCTGTAAAACCAGGACGCCTACATTTCCCATCAAAACTTGAGGTAAGCTGACAAGTGTCTAACTTGTGTCAGGTGTCACTTGTGGCTTGGCTCTTATGGTTGCACAGGTATGCTTGAAATAGAGGCTGCTGTCTAGTGAAATTCCACAGGCTGAAGAGCTGCTGAACAAGATTTACAGTGGTGTGCTATGTAGCCCCTTTCCATGATTAGACGAAACTGAATAAATTATGCAAAATAAAGGAAAATCACATATATTTGCATAATATATACAGAAGTCAACTCTTTTGTGTTACAGAATTTGGGTTAATTTTGATGCAGAAGGGTTTGTTTGTTTTTTACATACAGCTCTGCCCAATGCTGTTCCCGGACCAGAAACCTTGGTGCGTTTAATTTAATTTTACATTTAATCATCCCCGGGGTTTTTTTGTAAGTGCCAGTCCTCAAATACAAAGTTGCACCAGTTCCTACCAGTTCCCCCTCCCTCTGCACTCCTTTCTCTCTCTGGCTGAGTGGGATGGGCCAGGGCAGAGGATCAGGGCTTGGTAGAGTCCTAAAAAAGGTGACGGTACTCAGTATCGGTGAGTATTGTCACCAAAAAGCCATGATTATCCCACAACCTGCTGTTTGCACGTTTCCCACATATTTGTATTTCCCAATCCTGAAATTGTGGAGCTTAGATTTGGTTTCCTTTATGAAATGCTCAACTGGCAGAAAATGTGAACCTGAACACATACCTTAACATGTGCATTGACACATTTAGCCCTACCTACCCTCCAGGTAGGGATGCTATCCGGCCCAGTTAGGGCAGAGGATCTCTTGCCCTGAGTTCCCAGTGGTATCGTGTATACTGTTACATCACTTGCAGGGAAACCTGGAAGTGATGATGGGTAGCTCTAGGAATTTCCAGAAATTCTATAGTAAAACCATAGAGATTCTGGTGTTTCCAAGAGCTACTCACCCACAACACTGCCCCCAACCTTCCTGCCAGTTGCCATATTTGGCCTGCAGGGCTCCCTCATGCTCTTAAGCCTGTAGGCAGTTCTGAAATGTTGAGAGCACACCATGGATACCAACACAAAATGGCTGCCATGGAGGCTGGGATAGGTTATCAACATCAGTGTAGGCACTAGAGTTCTCCTGGAGTTACAACTGATATCTAGACTACAGAGACCAGTTAGTCCTCCTGGAGAAAATGTCAGCTTTGGCAGACAGACTTTGTGGCATTATATCCCCACTAACTCGCCAAACTCTGCCCTCTTCATCCACCCCCCGCCCCCATCTTCTGGAATTTCTCAACCTGATGTCAGCAACTCTATCTAGGTCAAATCACAGAAGGGTAAGAGGTCCCAAGCCAAGTGTCCTCCGATGGTGAAGATAGCTGTTTCAGAATGGGTGGTCCCTGCAAATACTAAGGTGATGCCTTGACCTCTTATGATGTACCACCTGTCTCAAAGGATGATCAGCACTCTGCTTTGTGGAAGAAAGAAGTGCCGCCATGTTGCAGATTACTCATCTGCTCTGACTAACAACAGCTTCTCAAGTCCTCTCCAGGAAAGGTTCTTTCCCAGCCATGCAACCTTGTTTTGTGCCTGGATTGAGACCATAGGACCTTCTGCATGCAAAACTATCCAACCGTTTTGTTCCAAAGAACGGCCACGTACCCTTATCAATTTGTGTGGGACTGGAATTGTGAAGTAATGAGATTAAACTTCCACTACATGAAACAAAACAAGGTGTCTAGGTATCTAGGTGAGTTACGTGAACAAAGGAAATATACACAAGAAGAAATACATCAATAGTCAGGGCAGCAGGACAGACAATGGAGTCTTCCCACAACACACACAGTAGTCCTTACCAGAACATGAGACGATTGCATTTTATTTATACTGCTTTCTTTTTTAAGAGACACATTTCCACAGGGTAGAGCAACTGGCCTTCGAGATAGCTAAGTCAAGCCTTCATGTTCAGAGACTGGGGGGAGAGGGGCAAACAACACCAGGGACAGCAAAATGGAGAATGGGAAAAAAAATAAGCAGATGTGTTTCTGCCCTACCACGGTCAAGTGCATATATATGAGTGTGTTGTGTTCCAGCACTCACCTTTGTTTTGCTCTTCTCACACATCCTTTGTGTGCATGCTCCAAGCAGGAAAGGTATTGGCCGACACAATGGTTTCTAAGCTCTTGCTTGTTTCTTCTGTCTTAGGGATAAAATTCAAAGCATCCTAAACAGAACAGAAAAAAACAGGAGCTTTGAGACATTCTCCATTAGCTGATTGACTAGCTCACCGCTGAGTTTCACTAAGCAGGTGCATCACAGCTGGGCACCCTTGACTGGGCTGTAGACACTGGCTTTCATATTTCACTGACTTTCTTATGTCTCTGGGCTTGCTGGCCTCTCCCTGTGGCTGCAGAGGGAGCAAACCCTCTTCCGTCTCTAGAAACTGAAAGCAAATAGCATTTCTTCCTCAAAACAAAAAGCCATTTATCAGCTTGTCTCTGCTAGAGGCAGAAGATTTTTCAGAAAAGACAAAAAGGCATCATGTTTGTGCCTTTATTTGGAACCAATTGCCTTCGTCATAGGAGAGCAATTGGCTTGGAACCTCCCAACATGTTGTGACTGGCCCTTCCCTGTGACAGTCCTGTTGGGATTGGCCTTGCCCCCTGGTACCTATTTTGTGGTGATGCCCACAGTAATGGTTTTAAGTGTGTGTGTGTGTGTGTCTAAATGCTTGGTGTGGTACAGATGAAGAATGGAGGTGAAAGAGAGGGATGAGGGAGTAAGATGATTGGTTGATGACAGTGTGGGCAGAGTCAACTGCAATTTATAGTTGCTGAGTGGAGAGAGACCATTCAGTCTGGGTTTTGACAGGAAAGGTGTGTGCAGCCTGAGAGTGAACTTCCACTCTGAGAGTAGATTTCCACCTGGGTAGAAATCTGAACTTGGTGTGTCTGAAAGAAAAACATTCATTCTGTTTAAAGCAGGCAAACTGTGTGTGCGCCTGACAGAAAGTCTATGTCTATGTATTTATTTATGTCATTTATATTCCACCTTTCTCACTGAGGCTCAAGGCGGATTACATGGTGTGAGATTACGCTATTGAGTCTAACCCAAAAACATATGAGGAAGCTTTATTTAGCGTATGCTATGCCTATCTTTTTATCCTACCGTTTCTACAAGGAACTGAAAGTAGCACACAATTTTCCCTACCTCACAACAACCTGCAAGTTAGGCTGAAAGCGACTAACTGGTCCCAGGCCATCCAGCAGGCATCACAGCTGAACAGAGATCTGGAAACAGAGCTCTCCAATCTAGCTAGATCAATGCTGCAACCTATTACAATATATTAGGATTTATAAGTATAAATAAGGAAAGGCTGTGTTTCCAGCATTAAGATTCTTGTGTGTACAACAGCTGTGTGGATGAGGGAATTTCACAAACTATGGCTAGTCATGTCACAGCCCAGCAGTGACTGGAAAAGTTACACCTGCCAAAACCAACTAATTCATAAAATTTATTTAAGATAGAAAAATCCTAATACTCAAAATATAGCTGGTCTGAGGAAAAAACGCTTGAGAGGGTTTTTGTCTTACAAACTTGAACTTCGTGTTCCCAAAGGGCTGCTCACTGTTCTTTCAGGTTCCCTACCCCCCTAATCTTGGGGGGGGGGACTTTCTGGATTAAAATATCAATATTTCAACAGGTGTCAATTGAAAGTGTGGCATTTTGACTTTGTTAGGCAAATCTACTAGCAACCTGTTGGGGTGTTTCTATCAGTAATCATACTAATTTCTGGCTTCAGTTTGGCAACTTGGCTTGGTTTCCGGCTATCACTTTGATGCCAAAAACTGCTCAAAGTGATAGCCGGAAACCAAGCCAAGTTGCCAAACTGAAACCAGAAATTAATATGATTACCGATTGAAACACATTGAAGTCTGGAGGGCCAAGGCCACCCACTACAAATACGTGACCTCCATCTCCCTTAAAATGTCCCAACTTTGCTGTAAAGTCCTGATTGAATGCTGTAAGAAGCTTAAATTAGTTTGCAATCGAGACAGCTATATGTGCTTTTAAACTGTTTTTAATATATTGAATTCTGAGAGCTTAAGAAGCAAAACAAAAAAGAGAAGGGGAGAAAAGAGAGATCGGGGAAAGCTTATTGTAACAAGAAACAGAAAAAAGTTTCCCACACCTGCTACTATTTGCTTATATGTAACATTAATACAAAGCTTACAGAAAGTAGCAATAGTGGTGTCAGGAATGTGCCTGGATCAGACTAGGACTCGGGTACAGACTCCTAAATTGATGAGAATTATGGGGGTTAGACCACCCTTGTGGAGGTTCAGGGGGCACCTGACACCACCAGCCTCCTGGCTCCCCCCAGATCCCAAGGCCTCAGTTGAAAGCCGCATCTCCAGCCGCATCTAAAGCCGCATCTCCAGACGAAGCTGCCAATGTGCCACACCCCAGGGCAGCGAGCCCTTCTTTCAGACCACCTGTCCCCAGTTGGCCAAATACTGAATTTATGCAATATTTGCACCCAGCCCTTTTGTGCCATCAGGGCCACCACTCCTGGGTACCAAAGCAGTAACACCCTTTTCCATGAAGCCAACTTAGCATCTTTGCCAAGGAGAGGTTAGTGGTAGACAGGCCTCATCCTCCTTAATAAAGAAAGGAGCCAAAGAGGGAGAGAGCGAGGCTCCTGCTAAGAGCTAGAGATTAACAGGCATGTGGGTTTATGTGGCAGGCCCGCCAAAAGAAACACTGTCCCTTTAACACAGGCTTAATGAAGAAATTGACAGCTAAAGCTTTTCATAGTAGCGAGTTAAACAGCATCACCTGGTCGTTGCTGCAGCTTAAATGGATGGGGGGGGCGGTTAGAGGGACTAGTTGGCGTTGCTACTTGGTAGAACCCCAAGACCTCAAAGCAAAACTTGCAAAGTTTAGAAAACCGGTGCGCCTGCTCAGTCTTTAAGGTAGACTGCCTCTCTCCTGGAGGTTTGCATCACCCTCCAGTTCTACTCCCCCCCCCCCGCCGGTTTGTAAAATGTCTTTTAAAAATAGATCAAGATGGGTAGCCTAGTCTGTCTATAGCAGTAGAAAAGAGCAAGAGTCCAGTAGCACCTAGAAGACTAACATTTGTGGCAAGGTAATGAGCTTCCGTGAGCCACAGCTCACTTCTTCAGAGTATTTGAAGATGCTTGCTACTGGACTCTTGCTCTTTTCTACTGCCTTTTAGAAAGAAACAAAAAAAGGGCAGGAGTCCCTGAATGCGGTCAAAGGTGGCCTATCAATGCAAGTCCCAACAGGTCTCTAATAAAGTCTTCTCACCACCAGAGTTTCCAGCTGGCCAGATGAAAACTGCGTCCCCCCAGACGCCGACGGGGCACAAAGGGCCAGCTGAGCCTTCTCAGGGCATTTAGATAAATAGCCCCCCCTTGGTGTTTGCCACAGCTCGAGCAGATCCCAAAAGCACAGCTAGGGTTGCCCACCTCCAAGTGGCGGCTGGAGATTTCCCCGGAATTATAACTGCTCTCTCCAGGCGACGGACCATAGGGGAGCGGACACCAGGTGGGCTGACTCCCGGCGCCCAGGAAAGCCGCCTAGGCTCTGCCTGGAAGCCGGCGCCCTTCCATTCCCGGCGCGCAAAAACGCAACGGCCCCTCTCCGGTGCGCCCTACCCGGGCCGAGGTGTTTTTGGCCAAAAAGCAGACGCCGCTAAGAGCAGGCGGGCCAGCAGGCTGGGCGGGGACCCGACGCCCAGCAGGCCGCACAAGAGACAGGAGTTCCCGGGACACGGCAGCCGCCGCGCCCAGGAGCTCCGGCGCGTCGCGGCGGCCCCTCTTTAGTTCCTCCGGCCTCGCTCGTCTGCCCTTCCGGCCCGAATCCACCTCATTCCCCGCGGCCCACTCCATGGTTCCCCAAACGAGAATAGCCAGCGTTTCCCCCTGGCTGGCGAGGCTTGAGGCTGCCCTTCTGCCGCTTGTGCCAGGCGCATGGCTCACAGTCCAGGCTGTTGGCTAGCCAGGAAAGTGCGTAAAAAAAGGGGGGGGGGAGTCTCAAGCTTTTAACACTCCTTAAAGTCCATTTTATTTATCATCTTCCTGGGGGGGGGGGGATGCTGATATTTCCCGCGTATAGTTGCCAACTCCGAGGTGGGAGGTGGAGCCTGGAGAAGGTGGGCTGGGTAAGGGGCGTAACGCCATACACTCCTCTCCCAAAGCTCTTCTTTCCTTTGAGCTCTGGCGTTTGGGGAGCTGAGGTAATTCAGGGAGGTCTCCAGCCCTCTCCTGAGGCAAACGCTTTTTAAAAGGAGGGGTTTCCCCCCCACACACAAAACTCTGGCTTTGAAATGCCTGAGGAATTTTTCAGTTATTCCATTGGAAAAACTCATAAGGAGGGGGGGATTGAAAAAAAGAAGTCAAGGGAATTATTTCCCCTTTTGTCATGAAATAGGACATGGGTTTTTCCCTCACTGACAATGCTAGTATTGAAAAGCCTGAGGAATTTTTCCAGCTTTTCCACTGGAGACATTTAGAAATTTGGGGGGGGGGTGTTGAAAAAAGAAGGGAATTATTTCTCTTTTGTCATGAAGTAGGACTTCCTTGTACATGGTTTTTCCTCCCTGGCAATGCTGGGATTGAAAAGCCTGAGGAATTTTTCCAAATTTTCCACTGGAGACATTTAGAAATTTGGGGGGGGGGGGTGTTGAAAAAAGAAGGGAATTATTTCTCTTTTGTCATGAAGTAGGACTTCCTTGTACATGGTTTTTCCTCCCTGGCAATGCTGGGATTGAAAAGCCTGAGGAATTTTTCCAAATTTTCCACTGGAGACATTTAGAAATTTGGGGGGGGGGTGTTGAAAAAAGAAGGGAATTATTTCTCTTTTGTCATGAAGTAGGACTTCCTTATACATGGTTTTTCCTCCCTGACAATGCTGGGATTGAAATTTTTCAGGTATCCCAATGGAAAAACATGGAAATTTGGGGTTGCTTTGGGGGAAAAAATGGGAACTTTCCCTCTCTTATGTCATGAAGTAAATGCTTCTTTAGACAAGGGTTTTCCCGCCAAAAAGTGCTTGGCTTGAAAAGTGTGGCCAAGAGTCAATTTCAATGAGGAAACTGATTGGGGGCTACTGGCAAAAAGAACTTAATGGGAACTTTCCCATTTTTTTCATAAAGGAAATGCTTCCCACGGGGGTTTTTCCTCACACAAAGTTCTAGATTTAAATAGCCTGAGGACTTTTCCAGTTAATTCCAGTGGAAAAGTCTGGAAATTTGGGGATGCACTGGAAAAAAAAACTTGAGTCCTGGCTGTCACACATCTATTTTGCTGAGTTGAATGTGAGGACAAAGGGGAAGCCGCCACACTCATGGGAGCTAATTGGGGAGGGACCAGGTTGCAAGCCCCCCTCCCCTTAATTTTGCTGGGTTGCCAGTGGCTACCTGTGAGTAAGTGTCAGAGCTAAGCAGCCTCTAGTCTGATCCTTTGTGAGGTAGGGTAGGCCGTGCAACTGGTGTGCTCAAGACACAGACTACAACTGGCTCAACTGTGAGTTAACTTACTTCAGTTGTACCCTGCTTTTCTCCCCAGTGGGAATCCATAGCAGCTTTACCTTATTCTCCTTTCCTCTATTTTATCTTTACAACAACCCTGTCAGGTAGGCTAGGCTGTGTCTGTCACTAGCCCAAGGTCGCCCAAGAGGTTTCCATGGTAGAGCGGGGATTCAAAGCTGGGTACCTCAAACCCTAGTCTGATATCTACACCACATTGGCTGTCAGCCAGTAAATTATTGCCATCATATTCTCTGAACATATCCTGCCTTGCAGGGCTGTTGAGAGGATAAAGGGAGAGGAGGAGAATGATGTAAGCTGCTTTGGGTCTCCAGTGGGGAGAAAGGTGGGATATAAATGAAATAAATACCTAATTTCCACCCCCACCATGACAAAGCCTTTCTCGGTGTTTTTTTTTAAATACAGCATTGGATATCATGATACTGTCATAACAACCTGTGGAGCAGGATGCTGCCATCCTGTATTGGGTAGGAATTGCCTTTGGAATAGGGAGGGACTCAAATGCCCTAATCTTGCTAGTTTGATTTGGGTACCCTCATTTCCCCTTTGGAATAATTGCAATATCCTACCATGGAGAGGTTTTTGAAACTCAGAAAAACCAGGGGTGCTCCTTTCCCCTCTCCCCCACTGATTTCCTGGTTTTTCTCAGCCTTTTAGGGGTGGGCGTGGGGGGGCATCCTTCCCTTAGTTCTCTCTCTGCCACTGAAAGAGGTTTCGTTTCCTAAAGCTCCTTCCCTGTGGCCAAAAACCAACTAAACAAGGCCAACAGTGGTGTGGATTTGGAGAGAAATTTAGAAAATAAATATGAGGGCAGTTGGGGCACAGAAAATATATGGCACAACTGGCTCTTTTCAAAAAATGTACGTGGACAGCAATACTTTTAAGGACCACAAATTGGTAAAGAACAATGAAAGATTTATATTATAGCTGTACTGTTGCTATGGCACAGTTATTAAGATCCACCCCCATTCCAGAATATGTCTGACAGAAAATAGAGTGTGGGTTTTCAGACCTTCCCCACAGGGACTTTGGTGCCCTGCAAATCTCCCTGAGTATCTTGAGGGCACAGCTTCCAATTGTATGGTGCTGCAGATAAGGCTTTTCTCAGGCAAAATGTACAGTATTAAAAATTCTGAAGGCATTTTTCAATTTTTCCAGTGGACAAAAAGGGAAATTTTGGGGGCACTGAATAAAATAAAGGTGTGGAGTGGGATTTTTTTGTTAGTAATGAGGTCAATGCTTCCTAAGATGAAGTTTTCCCTCAAAGAAAAGACTGGGTTTGAAAAGCCTGAAGACCTTTTCAATTATTCTAGTGGGAAAATATGGACATTTGAGGGTAAGCTGGAAAAAAATCTCATGGGAACTATTCTGTTTCATCATGAGGTAAATGCTTAAAGAGAGGCTTTTTCCTCACACACAGTCCTGGGTTTTGAAGAGCGTGAAGGATTTTTCATTTATTTCAAACTAGCTTGATACCCATGCTTTGCTACAGTATTTAACTACTTTAAATCCAGTTAGAATACTTATGGGTATGTAACATTTTTTGGTTTGTTTGTTTTTTTTTAGTTGGAGCCTGCCAGCCACCCAGAAAAGCCAGGCCCCACAGGGAGATTGGCAATGCTAATGAACTTTTAGGGGACGTCTGAGAGGTGCATTTTACCTCAGAACAGCAGTGGTGTATATTTGGAGAGAAACTTAGAAAATTAATATGAGGGAATGTCTCCCACACTGTCTCTGTGGGGGAATGAGATGCAAATGTTGTGAGCCCCAATTAGCCTGCATATGCAAATGACCTTGAAAGGCTAGCCCAATCAGGGAAGAGTGGCCAAGCCAGCAGTGGGGGGGGGGAGTAGGCAGCAGTCTGCCAGCCCCACAGAGAAGCTGTATCCCTTTGGGAAAACACATTTGACCCCTTTTTACTTTTCTTTTTTGTCATGAGGTAAATATTTCCAAAGAGAGGGTTTTCCGCATACACACCCATGGCTTTGAATAGCCTGAAGAATATTTTAATAATTCCAATGGAAAAAATGGAAATTTGGGGATGCATTTTTTTAAAAAAAACCTCATAGACACTATTCTCTCATCATGAGGTAAATGTTTCCTAAATGAGCGTTTTCCTCTCTCACAATCCAGGGTTTGAAAAGCCTGAGGAGTTTTTTTAGCTATTCCACAGGGAAAATATTGAAATTTGGGGGTGCATGCCAAAAAAACCCCCCTAATCATCAATACTATTTTTTTAATTCTCATTATGTAAATACTTCCTAAGACAAAGGTTTTTTCACATCAAATGCATAGTATGGAAAAGTCTGAGAACCTTTCAACTATTCCAATGGAAAAATTGGGAATATTGGGGGTGACTGAATAAAAACACCTGGAAACTTTTTTTCTCTTTTGTTTTAAGGCACATGCTTCCTAAGATGAGGCCTTCCTTATATAAAATACTGGGTTTAGAAAGTCTGAGAACTTTTCTAATTATTCCAATGGAGAAATATGGAAATTTGGGGGTGCACTAGAAAAAAAAACTTGGGAGCTATTTTGTCCTGAGGTAAATGATTGCTAAAATGAGGGTTTTCCTCACACAAAATGCTGGCTTTGTTAAATATAAATGTGGGTGCTAACATACTCCTAAATTACCAACTGTACACTTACTCCTAAATTACCAACTGTACACTTATAAATGAATGGGCTAGGTAAGACTATAAATAGTTTCTATCCTCTCTTTTAAACTACCTTATTCTCTCCTATCTCTGGAAGTAGGTAAGAGTTACTGTTCTTTTTCTGTTTCCCTTATGAGTGCACAAGTAGAGAGTTGGGTAGAAACCACACTGGTTGAGCTTTCCATTACATTACGATACCTTGGTTTCAAAGTCATTTAAGACCCTGACAAGTGATAATGAGGGAAATGTTTCCTAAGTCAAGGCTTTTCTCCCCAAAATACAGCGTGTAGAAAAGTCTGAGAACCTTTCCAATTACTCAGATAGAAAAACTCAAAGAGATCTTTAAAAAAAGAGCTCCTGTGAAATAATTCTCTTTTGTAATGAAGGAAATATTGTTAAAGTGTTTTCACAGGCAAAATGTATAGTGTGGAACAGTCTGAGGAGCTTTTCATTTCCTTTGTTGGAAAAAAATTGTGAAAGTTGGGGTGCAATAATAAATGATTTTATCTTTTGTAATGAGGCAAATGCTTCTTAAGACAAGGGTTTTTTAAGGCAATAATGTATGTATGTATGTATGTAGGTATGTATGTATGTATATATGTATATATATAGACAAGTGTCCTGACTGACTGATCGAAGTCCACCACAAACTCTTGGATTTAGAAACATGAAATTTGGGGAGAGCATTCCTTTCATGATGTAAACACTCACTAAGAAGGGATTTTAAGAAATTCACCTCCTAAAGGAGTAAAAAAGGGGTAAAATGTGTTTTCTCAAATGGATATAGCTTCCCTGTGTGGCTGGCATGCTGCTGCCTGCTTGCACACCCACCCATTACCCATAGGTATTATAACTGGATTTAGAGTATCAAGCTAGTATATAGTATGTAAAACTGTCTGAGAACCTTTTCATTTAATCCAATGGAAAAATTGGGAACTTTTGGGGTGAACTGATCATATATCTGTGAATTATTAGCTCTTGTGTTGTAAGCTTCTTAAGACAAAGCTTTTCTTAAAATGTTTAGTATTAAGATGGATCGCCTTGTGATTTGTTTTCCCTCCAGAGAGGACATAGAAGAACAAAGTGGCTGAAGCATGCTTAGTCACTACAAGTGCTGAGAAGATTTCATCACATCTAGAAAAAACCAGGGGGCTTGGACTGGCTTTAACCTTAAAGAGATTTATTCTGTACTAAACAAGTGGAATTCTTGCAATGGCTCCATGCCATACCCACCATTTTTTACCTAAAAAAAGATGTCCTTATCTGTAAAAGAGAGGACTGTAGTGACACACAAAAGACTGATCCAATATTATTGCATCTAAAACAATAAAGGAGACGTGTGCAGCCTTCATGGCTGACAGTCTTTCAACCGATCTAGTAGAAGCAGGAGTTGTGTGGTTTTCGTAGTCTGACAAGATTTTCCTACATGGAAAAGAGTATTCTTCCGGCTTAAGGCCTGAGGAAGTTTTATTAAGTAGAAAGGAAATTGGAGTCTGTTGTTGCCTTCAAGGCTGACCACATTATATTACTTGTTCCTGGTGACTGTGGGTCCCCTTCAAGAGATTTCCACCTGCTTTAACTGTGATGAGAGTTCCCCAGGTAGCCTTCACGGCTGACAGCGTTTCAATCCACCTAGAAGAAGAAGGACTCTGGTGGCTTTCGCAACCTGCCAAGATTTTCCCTAGTGGAAAGAAATATCCTCCTGGCTTAATATCCAAGGAGGTTTTATTAAGCAGAAGGGAACCAGGAGTCTATTGGAGCCTTCAAGGCTGACCCTAATACATGACTTGCTTCGTGCTGAAAAAGAGTTGCTTATGGGTCAAAGAAAGGAGGAGTCTCCTTCTGGCTTAAGGCGAAGAAGGTTTTGTTGTGTAGATGGTTGTCAGTCTTTACGGTTGACAAATTTCAATCCACACAACAGAAGCAGCAATCTTGGAGAGGCTTTCAGAGTCTAACAAGATTTTCCGTCATGGAAGGCGCATCCTTGTGGCTTCATGCCCGAGGAGACTTTATTGAGTGGGAGTGAAAACGGAGCCTGTTGGAGCCTCCAAGGCTGACTCTCTGACTTCTGTTTCTGTAAAAGAGACCAGATGCTTTCAGCTAGCCTTAACCACAACTAGTTATATTCCTCCTCACTGCTGCTGTAACTTCCTGCTGGAGCTACATTTTTTAGATCGAGAACAAGTCAAAGTATCTTTTCGGCTCCATGCCGAAAAAGAGTTGCTTATGGGTTAAAGAAAGGAGGAGTCTCCTTCTGGCTTAAGGCGAAGAAGGTTTCTTTGTGTAGATGGCCTTTAAGGCCACACTGGACTCCTCGTCTCATAGTTTTCTCTAGTCCCTGAGTGGATCACAGGGACGGACTTTGCTCTTGCTGAGAGCCGCAGTTTGGAGACTTCAGGAGCTGGACAGCAGATGGGAAAGTTTCCTCTCCTTCAGAATTTCATTCCTGCAGCCCTTGTTTCTGGTGAACGGGGCATTGCTGTGCCTTGGGCAGCCCGCCTCAAAGACATGACAGGCGCACCCACAAAAGGGGCAACTTACCAGTAACAGAGAAAGTTGCCTAGTAATTTTTTCATTAAATAGATAAAGATAGAAATGTTTCAAATAAATAACTAACTAACTAAATAAATGTTATATATTAAGGAAGGTTTAAATAGATGATTATAACCACACGCAATAATAACTTTTAGATCTCCTTAAAATACTTAATAAATAACTAAAGTTCTTTAACTTACTTAGAAACCCACATGAGCATGTTTTGTGGCGTCGCAGTCCCAGCCAGCACATCTGGAGGGAGGAGAGTTTCTTACCTGGGTCCTAGCTGCAGAATTTTCCAAATTGTGACTGAAGCAGGGGTGTGGTCCGTCAGGGTGACCCCTAGGAGAACAACACTTTAATGGCTAAGCGACCTGTTGTTCCCCGTCAAAAGAAGCCGGTGTCCCCTGGCTGCTTGACCCCTGCTCGTCTCAGCTTAGATAGAAAGCCAGTGAGATGTTTGTGGCGCCTGATTACTTTTTGGCCAAATGTAAGAGCAGCAAGGAGTGCTGTGGTGGCGTAAAGCCTCACAGGCACGAATGAAGTGTATCTAAACAGGGAGTCTCTTTGGGGCTACAGCCTGGCCAGCTCCTCCCACCGCCTGGGCAACACCTCTGGAGGAGTCCTCTGGGCCTGTGACCTGCTGTCAGCATTTGAAAGTGGCGCGAAGGGATTTGCGTGGGGAAGAACGGCGTTCCAGTCGGGTGAGCTGCTTTTCTGACTATTTCAGAGAGAGGGACTTCATTTCTTTGTTGGAATGAATGACCAGAACGATTAATAATTGTTAGGCCACTTTTGAAAAGTGAGGTCCTTGTTAATTGTGTTTGCCCTGGCTGGTTTTGGACCAATATCCCCGAAGGACCACCTTGCAGCGTTGAACCTCCCCGCCCGCTGGAGTCCTCTTCGGAGGCCCTGTCTTCGGGTGCTCTGGCCTTCCGAACTGAGGAGGGTGGCAGCCTGGGAGAGGACCTTCCCGTGGAAATTGTTGTTTTTATCTTGTGTGTGTATTTTAACGTGTTCTTGTTTGTTCCATGTTTCTGTCCAAATAGAGACTGGCCGCCCGCTTTATCCGTGAGGTTAGGGCGCAGCTGTGAGGGGAGGTTGGTGGCTGCAGTGTGAAGAAACGTCGGCCAAAAGGTAAGCTTTTCAGTCCATTTTCCCAATAGAGGGACTTTAATTCTTGACTGGAAGCAGTATCAGAAGATTTCAAAAGTATAATGCCACTTTAAAAAAATGATGTAACTGTGTCTACTCCTCTCCTAATATTAAAGCGATCTGCAGTGGGGAAGCAAGGCCATTGTGGCACCTAAAGAATGAGGACCCTTGGCGTTGGCCCCTTAACAGTAAAGCAAACCATTCACAAGAGGGGCACATGAACCATAGAGAGAACGGATTAAGTGACTAAGACTGAAGAAGCTGAGTCCTTTCTTTCTGGATTATTTTAGTGAAGAACTGGAATGGTGAGACCTCCCATGGCATGCGTGAAGAAGAATTTCTTGCATCTAAAGGAACCAGGAGGCTTGACTTGGCTTTAACCTTAAAGAGACATACTCTGTATTTCAGAGGCTAAGTTAATTTTCCATCATGGAAGGCACGTCCTTGCGGCTTCACGCCCGAGGAGACTTTATTGAGTAGAAGAAAAAACGGAGGCAGTTGGAGCCTTCAAGGCTGACTCTCTGGCTTCTGGTTCTGTAGAAGGCTCCAAATACCTGAGCGAGCTTTAACCATGACAAGTTAAACGCCTTGTTTCTGCTTCTGTAGCTGCCTGCTGGAGCCACGTTTCTTAGATCGAGAACAAGTCAAACTATCTTTTGGGCTTCATGCCGAAAAAGAGTTGCTTATGGGTCAAAGAAAGGAGGAGTCTCCTTCTGGCTTAAGGCGAAGAAGGTTTTGTTGTGTAGATGGTTGTCAGTCTTTACGGTTGACAAATTTCAATCCACACAACAGAAGCAGCAATCTTAGAGAGGCTTTCAGAGTCTAACAAGATTTTCCGTCATGGAAGGCGCATCCTTGTGGCTTCAAGCCCGAGGAGACTTTATTGAATAGGAGTGAAAACAGAGTCTGTTGGAGCCTCCAAGGCTGACTCTCTGACTTCTGTTTCTGTAAAAGAGACCAGATGCTTTCAGCTAGCCTTAACCATGACTAGTTATATTCCTCCTCACTGCTGCTGTAGCTGCCTGCTGGAGCTACGTTTCTTAGATCAAGAACAAGTCAAACTATCTTTTGGGCTTCATGCCGAAAAAGAGTTGCTTATGGGTCAAAGGAAGGAGGAGTCTCCTTCTGGCTTAAGGCGAAGAAGGTTTTGTTGTGTAGATGGTTGTCAGTCTTTACGGTTGACAAATTTCAATCCACACAACAGAAGCAGCAATCTTGGAGAGGCTTTCAGAGTCTAACAAGATTTTCCGTCATGGAAGGCGCATCCTTGTGGCTTCATGACCGAGGAGACTTTATTGAATAGGAGTGAAAACGGAGCCTGTTGGAGCCTCCAAGCCTGACTCTCTGGCTTCTGTTTCTGTAAAAGAGACCAGATGCTTGCAGCTAGCTTTAACCATGACTAGTTATATTCCTCCTCACTGCTGCTGTAGCTGCCTGCTGGAGCTACGTTTCTTAGATCAAGAACAAGTCAAACTATCTTTTGGGCTTCATGCCGAAAAAGAGTTGCTTATGCGTCAAAGAAAGGAGGAGTCTCCTTCTGGCTTAAGGCGAAGAAGGTTTTGTTGTGTAGATGGTTGTCAGTCTTTACGGTTGACAAATTTCAATCCACACAACAGAAGCAGCAATCTTGGAGAGGCTTTCAGAGTCTAACAAGATTTTCCGTCATGGAAGGCGCATCCTTGTGGCTTCATGACCGAGGAGACTTTATTGAGTGGGAGTGAAAACGGAGCCTGTTGGAGCCTCCAAGCCTGACTCTCTGGCTTCTGTTTCTGTAAAAGAGACCAGATGCTTGCAGCTAGCTTTAACCATGACTAGTTATATTCCTCCTCACTGCTGCTGTAGCTGCCTGCTGGAGCTACGTTTCTTAGATCAAGAACAAGTCAAAGTATCTTTTGGGCTTCATGCCGAAAAAGAGTTGCTTATGCGTCAAAGAAAGGAGGAGTCTCCTTCTGGCTTAAGGCGAAGAAGGTTTTGTTGTGTAGATGGTTGTCAGTCTTTACGGTTGACAAACTTCAATCCACACAACAGAAGCAGCAATCTTGGAGAGGCTTTCAGAGTCTAACAAGATTTTCCGTCATGGAAGGCGCATCCTTGTGGCTTCATGCCCGAGGAGACTTTATTGAGTAGAAGAAAAAACGGAGCCAGTTGGAGCCTTCAAGGCTGACTCTCTGGCTTCTGGTTCTGTAGAAGGCTCCAAATACCTGAGCGAGCTTTAACCATGACAAGTTATACGCCTTGTTTCTGCTGCTGTAGCTGCCTGCTGGAGCTACGTTTCTTAGATCGAGAACAAGTCAAACTATCTTTTGGGCTTCATGCCGAAAAAGAGTTGCTTATGGGTTAAAGAAAGGAGGAGTCTCCTTCTGGCTTAAGGCGAAGAAGGTTTCTTTGTGTAGATGGCCTTTAAGGCCACAATGGACTCCTCGTCTCATAGTTTTCTCTAGTCCCTGAGTGGATCACACGGAGGGACTTTGCTCTTGCTGAGAGCCGCAGTTTGGAGACTTCAGGAGCTGGACAGCAGATGGGAAAGTTTCCTCTCCTTCAGAATTTCATTCCTGCAGCCCTTGTTTCTGGTGAACGGGGCATTGCTGTTCCTTGGGCAGCCCGCCTCAAAGACATGACAGGCGCACCCACAAAAGGGGCAACTTACCAGTAACAGAGAAAGTTGCCTAGTAATTTTTTCATTCAATAGATAAAGATAGAAATGTTTAAAATAACTAACTAACTAAATAAATAAATGTTATATATTAAGGAATGTTTAAATAGATGATTATAACCACACGCAATA
This sequence comes from Eublepharis macularius, assembly GCF_028583425.1. Classification (NCBI taxonomy): domain Eukaryota; kingdom Metazoa; phylum Chordata; class Lepidosauria; order Squamata; family Eublepharidae; genus Eublepharis; species Eublepharis macularius. Next base: position 35,946,914 of record NC_072800.1, read on the forward strand.
ATAACTTTTAGATCTCCTTAAAATACTTAATAAATAACTAAAGTTCTTTAACTTACTTAGAAACCCACATGAGCATGTTTTGTGGCGTCGCAGTCCCAGCCAGCACATCTGGAGGGAGGAGAGTTTCTTACCTGGGTCCTAGCTGCAGAATTTTCCAAATTGTGACTGAAGCAGGGGTGTGGTCCGTCAGGGTGACCCCTAGGAGAACAACACTTTAATGGCTAAGCGACCTGTTGTTCCCCGTCAAAAGAAGCCGGTGTCCCCTGGCTGCTTGACCCCTGCTCGTCTCAGCTTAGATAGAAAGCCAGTGAGATGTTTTTGGCGCCTGATTACTTTTTGGCCAAATGTAAGAGCAGCAAGGAGTGCTGTGGTGGCGTAAAGCCTCACAGGCACAAATGAAGTGTATCTAAGCAGGGAGTCTCTTTGGGGCTACAGCCTGGCCAGCTCCTCCCACCGCCTGGGCAACACCTCTGGAGGAGTCCTCTGGGCCTGTGACCTGCTGTCAGCATTTGAAAGTGGCGCGAAGGGATTCACGTGGGGAAGAACGGCGTTCCAGTCAGGTGAGCTGATTTTCTGACTATTTCAGAGAGAGGGACTTCATTTCTTTGTTGGAATGAATGACCAGAACGATTAATAATTGTTAGGCCACTTTTGAAAAGTGAGGTCCTTGTTAATTGTGTTTGCCCTGGCTGGTTTTGGACCAATATCCCCGAAGGACCACCTTGCGGCGTTGAACCTCCCCGCCCGCTGGAGTCCTCTTCGGAGGCCCTGTCTTCGGGTGCTCTGGCCTTCCGAACTGAGGAGGGTGGCAGCCTGGGAGAGGACCTTCCCGTGGAAATTGTTGTTTTTATCTTGTGTGTGTATTTTAACGTGTTCTTGTTTGTTCCATGTTTCTGTCCAAATAGAGACTGGCCGCCCGCTTTATCCGTGAGGTTAGGGCGCAGCTGTGAGGGGAGGTTGGAGGCTGCAGTGTGAAGAAACGTCGGCCAAAAGGTAAGCTTTTCAGTCCATTTTCCCAATAGAGGGACTTTAATTCTTGACTGGAAGCAGTATCAGAAGATTTCAAAAGTATAATGCCACTTTAAAAACATGATGTAACTGTGTCTACTCCTCTCCTAATATTAAAGCGATCTGCAGTGGGGAAGCAAGGCCATTGTGGCACCTAAAGAATGAGGACCCTTGGCGTTGGCCCCTTAACAGTAAAGCAAACCATTCACAAGAGGGGCACATGAACCATAGAGAGAACGGATTAAGTGACTAAGACTGAAGAAGCTGAGTCCTTTCTTTCTGGATTATTTTAGTGAAGAACTGGAATGGTGAGACCTCCCATGGCATGCGTGAAGAAGAATTTCTTGCATCTAAAGGAACCAGGAGGCTTGACTTGGCTTTAACCTTAAAGAGACATACTCTGTATTTCAGAGGCTAAGTTAATTTTCCATCATGGAAGGCACGTCCTTGCGGCTTCACGCCCGAGGAGACTTTATTGAGCAGGAGTGAAAACGGAGCCAGTTGGAGCCTTCAAGGCTGACTCTCTGGCTTCTGGTTCTGTAGAAGGCTCCAAATACCTGAGCGAGCTTTAACATGACAAGTTAAACGCCTTGTTTCTGCTTCTGTAGCTTCCTGCTGGAGCCACGTTTCTTAGATCGAGAACAAGTCAAACTATCTTTTGGGCTTCATGGCGAAAAAGAGTTGCTTATGGGTCAAAGAAAGGAGGAGTCTCCTTCTGGCTTAAGGCGAAGAAGGTTTTGTTGTGTAGATGGTTGTCAGTCTTTACGGTTGACAAATTTCAATCCACACAACAGAAGCAGCAATCTTGGAGAGGCTTTAAGAGTCTAACAAGATTTTCCGTCATGGAAGGCGCATCCTTGTGGCTTCACGCCCGAGGAGACTTTATTGAGTGGGAGTGAAAACGGAGCCTGTTGGAGCCTCCAAGCCTGACTCTCTGGCTTCTCTTTCTGTAAAAGAGACCAGATGCTTTCAGCTAGCCTTAACCGTGACTAGTTATATTCCTCCTCACTGCTGCTGTAGCTTCCTGCTGGAGCCACGTTTCTTAGATCAAGAACAAGTCAAACTATCTTTTGGGCTCCATGCCGAAAAAGAGTTGCTTATGGGTCAAAGAAAGGAGGAGTCTCCTTCTGGCTTAAGGCGAAGAAGGTTTTGTTGTGTAGATGGTTGTCAGTCTTTACGGTTGACAAATTTCAATCCACACAACAGAAGCAGCAATCTTGGAGAGGCTTTCAGAGTCTAACAAGATTTTCCGTCATGGAAGGCGCATCCTTGTGGCTTCATGCCCGAGGAGACTTTATTGAGTAGGAGTGAAAACGGAGCCTGTTGGAGCCTCCAAGGCTGACTCTCTGGCTTCTGGTTCTGTAAAAGAGACCAGATGCTTGCAGCTAGCCTTAACCATGACTTGTTATATTCCTCCTCACTGCTGCTGTAACTTCCTGCTGGAGCTACATTTTTTAGATCGAGAACAAGTCAAAGTATCTTTTCGGCTCCATGCCGAAAAAGAGTTGCTTATGGGTTAAAGAAAGGAGGAGTTTCCTTCTGGCTTAAGGCGAAGAAGGTTTCTTTGTGTAGATGGCCTTTAAGGCCACAACGGACTCCTCGTCTCATAGTTTTCTCTAGTCCCTGAGTGGATCACACGGACGGACTTTGCTCTTGCTGAGAGCCGCAGTTTGGAGACTTCAGGAGCTGGACAGCAGATGGGAAAGTTTCCTCTCCTTCAGAATTTCATTCCTGCAGCCCTTGTTTCTGGTGAACGGGGCATTGCTGTGCCTTGGGCAGCCCGCCTCAAAGACATGACAGGCGCACCCACAAAAGGGGCAACTTACCAGTAACAGAGAAAGTTGCCTAGTAATTTTTTCATTAAATAGATAAAGATAGAAATGTTTAAAATAAATAACTAAATAAATAAATAAATGTTATATATTAAGGAATGTTTAAATAGATGATTATAACCACACGCAATAATAACTTTTAGATCTCCTTAAAATACTTAATAAATAACTAAAGTTCTTTAACTTACTTAGAAACCCACATGAGCATGTTTTGTGGCGTCGCAGTCCCAGCCAGCACGTCAGGAGGGAGGAGAGTTTCTTACCTGGGTCCTAGCTGCAGAATTTTCCAAATTGTGACTGAAGAAGGGGTGTGGTCCGTCAGGGTGACCCCTAGGAGAACAACACTTTAATGGCTAAGCGACCTGTTGTTCCCCGTCAAAAGAAGCCGGTGTCCCCTGGCTGCTTGACCCCTGCTCGTCTCAGCTTAGATAGAAAGCCAGTGAGATGTTTGTGGCGCCTGATTACTTTTTGGCCAAATGTAAGAGCAGCAAGGAGTGCTGTGGTGGCGTAAAGCCTCACAGGCACGAATGAAGTGTATCTAAGCAGGGAGTCTCTTTGGGGCTACAGCCTGGCCAGCTCCTCCCACCGCCTGGGCAACACCTCTGGAGGAGTCCTCTGGGCCTGTGACCTGCTGTCAGCATTTGAAAGTGGCGCGAAGGGATTCGCGTGGGGAAGAACGGCGTTCCAGTCGGGTGAGCTGCTTTTCTGACTATTTCAGAGAGAGGGACTTCATTTCTTTGTTGGAATGAATGACCAGAACGATTAATAATTGTTAGGCCACTTTTGAAAAGTGAGGTCCTTGTTAATTGTGTTTGCCCTGGCTGGTTTTGGACCAATATCCCCGAAGGACCACCTTGCGGCATTGAACCTCCCCGCCTGCTGGAGTCCTCTTCAGAGGCCCTGTCTTCAGGTGCTCTGGCCTTCCGAACTGAGGAGGGTGGCAGCCTGGGAGAGGACCTTCCCGTGGAAATTGTTGTTTTTATCTTGTGTGTGTATTTTAACGTGTTCTTGTTTGTTCCATGTTTCTGTCCAAATAGAGACTGGCCGCCCGCTTTATCCGTGAGGTTAGGGCGCAGCTGTGAGGGGAGGTTGGAGGCTGCAGTGTGAAGAAACGTCGGCCAAAAGGTAAGCTTTTCAGTCCATTTTCCCAATAGAGGGACTTTAATTCTTGACTGGAAGCAGTATCAGAAGATTTCAAAAGTATAATGCCACTTTAAAAACATGATGTAACTGTGTCTACTCCTAATATTAAAGCGATCTGCAGTGGGGAAGCAAGGCCATTGTGGCACCTAAAGAATGAGGACCCTTGGAGTTGGCCCCTTAACAGTAAAGCAAACCATTCACAAGAGGGGCACATGAACCATAGAGAGAACGGATTAAGTGACTAAGACTGAAGAAGCTGAGTCCTTTCTTTCTGGATTATTTTAGTGAAGAACTGGAATGGTGAGACCTCCCATGGCATGCGTGAAGAAGAATTTCTTGCATCTAAAGGAACCAGGAGGCTTGACTTGGCTTTAACCTTAAAGAGACATACTCTGTATTTCAGAGGCTAAGTTAATTTTCCATCATGGAAGGCGCGTCCTTGCGGCTTCACGCCCGAGGAGACTTTATTGAGTAGAAGAAAAAACGGAGCCAGTTAGAGCCTTCAAGGCTAACTCTCTGGCTTCTGGTTCTGTAGAAGGCTCCAAATACCTGAGCGAGCTTTAACCATGACAAGATATACGCCTTGTTTCTGCTGCTGTAGCTTCCTGCTGGAGCCACGTTTCTTAGATCAAGAACAAGTCAAACTATCTTTTGGGCTTCATGGCGAAAAAGAGTTGCTTATGGGTCAAAGAAAGGAGGAGTTTCCTTCTGGCTTAAGGCGAAGAAGGTTTTGTTGTGTAGATGGTTGTCAGTCTTTACGGTTGACAAATTTCAATCCACACAACAGAAGCAGCAATCTTGGAGAGGCTTTCAGAGTCTAACAAGATTTTCCGTCATGGAAGGCGCATCCTTGTGGCTTCACGCCCGAGGAGACTTTATTGAGCAGGAGTGAAAACGGAGCCTGTTGGAGCCTCCAAGGCTGACTCTCTGGCTTCTGTTTCTGTAAAAGAGACCAGATGCTTTTAGCTAGCTTTAACCATGACTAGTTATATTCCTCCTCACTGCTGCTGTAGCTGCCTGCTGGAGCCACGTTTCTTAGATCGAGAACAAGTCAAACTATCTTTTGGGCTTCATGGCGAAAAAGAGTTGCTTATGGGTCAAAGAAAGGAGGAGTCTCCTTCTGGCTTAAGGCGAAGAAGGTTTTGTTGTGTAGATGGTTGTCAGTCTTTACGGTTGACAAATTTCAATCCACACAACAGAAGCAGCAATCTTGGAGAGGCTTTCAGAGTCTAACAAGATTTTCCGTCATGGAAGGCGCATCCTTGTGGCTTCACGCCCGAGGAGACTTTATTGAGCAGGAGTGAAAACGGAGCATGTTGGAGCCTCCAAGGCTGACTCTCTGGCTTGTGGTTCTGTAGAAGGCTCCGAATACCTGAGCGAGCTATAACCATGACAAGATATACGCCTTGTTTCTGCTGCTGTAGCTTCCTGCTGGAGCCACGTTTCTTAGATCAAGAACAAGTCAAACTATCTTTTGGGCTTCATGCCGAAAAAGAGTTGCTTATGGGTCAAAGAAAGGAGGAGTTTCCTTCTGGCTTAAGGCGAAGAAAGTTTTGTTGTGTAGATGGTTGTCAGTCTTTACGGTTGACAAATTTCAATCCACACAACAGAAGCAGCAATCTTGGAGAGGCTTTCAGAGTCTAACAAGATTTTCCGTCATGGAAGGCGCATCCTTGTGGCTTCACGCCCGAGGAGACTTTATTGAGCAGGAGTGAAAACGGAGCCTGTTGGAGCCTCCAAGGCTGACTCTCTGGCTTCTGTTTCTGTAAAAGAGACCAGATGCTTTTAGCTAGCTTTAACCATGACTAGTTATATTCCTCCTCACTGCTGCTGTAGCTGCCTGCTGGAGCCACGTTTCTTAGATCGAGAACAAGTCAAACTATCTTTTGGGCTTCATGCCGAAAAAGAGTTGCTTATGGGTCAAAGAAAGGAGGAGTCTCCTTCTGGCTTAAGGCGAAGAAGGTTTTGTTGTGTAGATGGTTGTCAGTCTTTACGGTTGACAAATTTCAATCCACACAACAGAAGCAGCAATCTTGGAGAGGCTTTCAGAGTCTAACAAGATTTTCCGTCATGGAAGGCGCATCCTTGTGGCTTCACGCCCGAGGAGACTTTATTGAGCAGGAGTGAAAACGGAGCCTGTTGGAGCCTCCAAGGCTGACTCTCTGGCTTGTGGTTCTGTAGAAGGCTCCGAATACCTGAGCGAGCTTTAACCATGACAAGTTATACGCCTTGTTTCTGCTGCTGTAGCTGCCTGCTGGAGCTACGTTTCTTAGATCGAGAACAAGTCAAACTATCTTTTGGGCTTCATGCCGAAAAAGAGTTGCTTATGGGTCAAAGAAAGGAGGAGTCTCCTTCTGGCTTAAGGCGAAGAAGGTTTTGTTGTGTAGATGGTTGTCAGTCTTTACGGTTGACAAATTTCAATCCACACAACAGAAGCAGCAATCTTGGAGAGGCTTTCAGAGTCTAACAAGATTTTCCGTCATGGAAGGCGCATCCTTGTGGCTTCACGCCCGAGGAGACTTTATTGAGCAGGAGTGAAAACGGAGCCTGTTGGAGCCTCCAAGGCTGACTCTCTGGCTTCTGGTTCTGTAGAAGGCTCCAAATACCTGAGCGAGCTTTAACCATGACTAGTTATATTCCTCCTCACTGCTGCTGTAGCTGCCTGCTGGAGCTACGTTTCTTAGATCGAGAACAAGTCAAAGTATCTTTTGGGCTCCATGCCGAAAAAGAGTTGCTTATGGGTCAAAGAAAGGAGGAGTCTCCTTCTGGCTTAAGGCGAAGAAGGTTTCTTTGTGTAGATGGCCTTTAAGGCCACAATGGACTCCTCGTCTCATACTTTTCTCTAGTCCCTGAGTGGATCACACGGATGGACTTTGCTCTTGCTGAGAGCCGCAGTTTGGAGACTTCAGGAGCTGGACAGCAGATGGGAAAGTTTCCTCTCCTTCAGAATTTCATTCCTGCAGCCCTTGTTTCTGGTGAACGGGGCATTGCTGTGCCTTGGGCAGCCCGCCTCAAAGACATGACAGGCGCACCCACAAAAGGGGCAACTTACCAGTAACAGAGAAAGTTGCCTAGTAATTTTTTCATTCAATAGATAAAGATAGAAATGTTTAAAATAACTAACTAAATAAATAAATAAATGTTATATATTAAGGAATGTTTAAATAGATGATTATAACCACACGCAATAATAACTTTTAGATCTCCTTAAAATACTTAATAAATAACTAAAGTTCTTTAACTTACTTAGAAACCCACATGAGCATGTTTTGTGGCGTCGCAGTCCCAGCCAGCACATCTGGAGGGAGGAGAGTTTCTTACCTGGGTCCTAGCTGCAGAATTTTCCAAATTGTGACTGAAGCAGGGGTGTGGTCCGTCAGGGTGACCCCTAGGAGAACAACACTTTAATGGCTAAGCGACCTGTTGTTCCCCGTCAAAAGAAGCCGGTGTCCCCTGGCTGCTTGACCGCGGCTCGTCTCAGCTTAGATAGAAAGCCAGTGAGATGTTTGTGGCGCCTGATTACTTTTTGGCCAAATGTAAGAGCAGCAAGGAGTGCTGTGGTGGCGTAAAGCCTCACAGGCACGAATGAAGTGTATCTAAGCAGGGAGTCTCTTTGGGGCTACAGCCTGGCCAGCTCCTCCCACCGCCTGGGCAACACCTCTGGAGGAGTCCTCTGGGCCTGTGACCTGCTGTCAGCATTTGAAAGTGGCGCGAAGGGATTCGCGTGGGGAAGAACGGCGTTCCAGTCGGGTGAGCTGCTTTTCTGACTATTTCAGAGAGAGGGACTTCATTTCTTTGTTGGAATGAATGACCAGAACGATTAATAATTGTTAGGCCACTTTTGAAAAGTGAGGTCCTTGTTAATTGTGTTTGCCCTGGCTGGTTTTGGACCAATATCCCCGAAGGACCACCTTGCGGCATTGAACCTCCCCGCCTGCTGGAGTCCTCTTCAGAGGCCCTGTCTTCGGGTGCTCTGGCCTTCCGAACTGAGGAGGGTGGCAGCCTGGGAGAGGACCTTCCCGTGGAAATTGTTGTTTTTATCTTGTGTGTGTATTTTAACGTGTTCTTGTTTGTTCCATGTTTCTGTCCAAATAGAGACTGGCCGCCCGCTTTATCCGTGAGGTTAGGGCGCAGCTGTGAGGGGAGGTTGGAGGCTGCAGTGTGAAGAAACGTCGGCCAAAAGGTAAGCTTTTCAGTCCATTTTCCCAATAGAGGGACTTTAATTCTTGACTGGAAGCAGTATCAGAAGATTTCAAAAGTATAATGCCACTTTAAAAACATGATGTAACTGTGTCTACTCCTCTCCTAATATTAAAGCGATCTGCAGTGGGGAAGCAAGGCCATTGTGGCACCTAAAGAATGAGGACCCTTGGCGTTGGCCCCTTAACAGTAAAGCAAACCATTCACAAGAGGGGCACATGAACCATAGAGAGAACGGATTAAGTGACTAAGACTGAAGAAGCTGAGTCCTTTCTTTCTGGATTATTTTAGTGAAGAACTGGAATGGTGAGACCTCCCATGGCATGCGTGAAGAAGAATTTCTTGCATCTAAAGGAACCAGGAGGCTTGACTTGGCTTTAACCTTAAAGAGACATACTCTGTATTTCAGAGGCTAAGTTAATTTTCCATCATGGAAGGCACGTCCTTGCGGCTTCACGCCCGAGGAGACTTTATTGAGTAGAAGAAAAAACGGAGCCAGTTGGAGCCTTCAAGGCTGACTCTCTGGCTCCTGGTTCTGTAGAAAGCTCCAAATACCTGAGCGAGCTTTAACCATGACAAGTTATACGCCTTGTTTCTGCTGCTGTAGATTCCTGCTGGAGCCACGTTTCTTAGATCGAGAACAAGTCAAACTATCTTTTGGGCTTCATGGCGAAAAAGAGTTGCTTATGGGTCAAAGAAAGGAGGAGTCTCCTTCTGGCTTAAGGCGAAGAAGGTTTTGTTGTGTAGATGGTTGTCAGTCTTTACGGTTGACAAATTTCAATCCACACAACAGAAGCAGCAATCTTGGAGAGGCTTTCAGAGTCTAACAAGATTTTCCGTCATGGAAGGCGCATCCTTGCGGCTTCATGCCCGAGGAGACTTTATTGAATAGGAGTGAAAACAGAGTCTGTTGGAGCCTCCAAGGCTGACTCTCTGACTTCTGTTTCTGTAAAAGAGACCAGATGCTTTCAGCTAGCCTTAACCATGACTAGTTATATTCCTCCTCACTGCTGCTGTAGCTGCCTGCTGGAGCTAGGTTTCTTAGATCAAGAATAAGTCAAACTATCTTTTGGGCTTCATGCCGAAAAAGAGTTGCTTATGGGTCAAAGAAAGGAGGAGTCTCCTTCTGGCTTAAGGCGAAGAAGGTTTTGTTGTGTAGATGGTTGTCAGTCTTTGCGGTTGACAAATTTCAATCCACACAACAGAAGCAGCAATCTTGGAGAGGCTTTCAGAGTCTAACAAGATTTTCCGTCATGGAAGGCGCATCCTTGCGGCTTCATGCCCGAGGAGACTGTATTGAATAGGAGTGAAAACAGAGTCTGTTGGAGCCTCCAAGGCTGACTCTCTGGCTTCTGTTTCTGTAAAAGAGACCAGATGCTTTCAGCTAGCCTTAACCATGACTAGTTATATTCCTCCTCACTGCTGCTGTAGCTTCCTGCTGGAGCCAGGTTTCTTAGATCAAGAATAAGTCAAACTATCTTTTGGGCTTCATGCCGAAAAAGAGTTGCTTATGGGTCAAAGAAAGGAGGAGTCTCCTTCTGGCTTAAGGCGAAGAAGGTTTTGTTGTGTAGATGGTTGTCAGTCTTTACGGTTGACAAATTTCAATCCACACAACAGAAGCAGCAATCTTGGAGAGGCTTTCAGAGTCTAACAAGATTTTCCGTCATGGAAGGCGCATCCTTGTGGCTTCATGCCCGAGGAGACTTTATTGAGTAGGAGTGAAAACGGAGCCTGTTGGAGCCTCCAAGGCTGACTCTCTGGCTTCTTTTTCTGTAAAAGAGACCAGATGCTTGCAGCTAGCCTTAACCATGACTTGTTATATTCCTCCTCACTGCTGCTGTAACTTCCTGCTGGAGCTACATTTTTTAGATCGAGAACAAGTCAAAGTATCTTTTCGGCTCCATGCCGAAAAAGAGTTGCTTATGGGTTAAAGAAAGGAGGAGTTTCCTTCTGGCTTAAGGCGAAGAAGGTTTCTTTGTGTAGATGGCCTTTAAGGCCACAACGGACTCCTCGTCTCATAGTTTTCTCTAGTCCCTGAGTGGATCACACGGACGGACTTTGCTCTTGCTGAGAGCCGCAGTTTGGAGACTTCAGGAGCTGGACAGCAGATGGGAAAGTTTCCTCTCCTTCAGAATTTCATTCCTGCAGCCCTTGTTTCTGGTGAACGGGGCATTGCTGTGCCTTGGGCAGCCCGCCTCAAAGACATGACAGGCGCACCCACAAAAGGGGCAACTTACCAGTAACAGAGAAAGTTGCCTAGTAATTTTTTCATTAAATAGATAAAGATAGAAATGTTTAAAATAAATAACTAAATAAATAAATAAATGTTATATATTAAGGAATGTTTAAATAGATGATTATAACCACACGCAATAATAACTTTTAGATCGTCTTCGTCCTTCTGTGCAGCCCCACATTGGGACTGCGCAGGCGCAGGCCAGCCGCGGAAAAGATTTTTCTAGCTCTAAGAGATGTGAGGGGGACGTTCGGATCCACCGCGCATGCGCGCCGGTGTTCCCGCCAATTTTGAATGCATATATATCCGAACGTCCCCGGCATTCCCTCAGTTCCTTTTTCGCCGCCGTCGAAAAGGTTCTTATTGTCTAGCGTTCGTTTCAAGCGTCTCTTCGGAGTTTTGGATCGTTTCTTCTGCTGGTCGGTATTTTCCCCTTGTCATCTGTCGGGAGATACCGTTCATTATGTCGCAGACATCTTTGTTTAAAAAGTGTCATAAATGCGGCACTAAGATGACCCATTCGGACGGCCATGAGCTCTGCCTCATCTGCCTGGGCGAGGGGCATGTTGTCGAGCGCTGCTCCATTTGTATGTCCTTCACTCCGAAGGCAAGGAGTGATCGGAAGGCCAGGCTCCGTGCCTTCTTGTGGGATGCCAACCTTCTCCCCCCCAAGCCGTCAGGCTCTTCGGGAGATAGGCCGCGCTCCGCCGCTCCGTCACCGGCGCCGTCTCGTAAGTCGCCAGAGCCGCTCCCCTCGGAACCGACGGGGCAACCCGTTCCGGAGGCCCGTCCTGATTCCGGTTCCGGGGATCGTCCTTCGAGCCGGAAGGCCAAGAAGCGTTCCGCGCCCAAGCCGAAGTCCTCCTCCAAGCCTTCGGTTCGGGAGGCTGTTTCGGAGCCCCCGTCCAAGAAGGCCAAGGCGAAGTCGAGGGCCAAGGACCGTGCATTGTCCCCAGCTCCGACTGTGCTGCCTGGTTCTCCGGCCGAACCAGTCCTGATACCCGACGATGTGGTGAGTCTCCACACCCCGTCGCCTCCTTGCACGCCTCCTCCGTCGGTTCCCGAGGAGTTTATGCCGTTTCCGCCTTTCCCGGAACCGTTCCAATCTTTTGAGCGCTCCCTGCCGTCCGCCCCGGCGCCTTCAGAGGCCTCCGTTCCACTGCCGTCTACCTCGTCGGTTCCGATGCCTCTTCGCTGGCCTGCCCCGGTGCCTGCTCCTCTGCCCCCTTGCCAGCCGGTCGCGGGGGTTGGGAACATGACCTCCTGGCAGGATTTTGTGGCGTGGTTCCAGCAGTCGCTGCCCTTCCTGCAACATCCGTCGGTTCCGATGGTCTCCGTTCCGGCTCAGCCAGTCGGGCTCCCAGCACCCGCTCCTCCACCTCCGGGCTTACCTCTGCGACCGCCGGTTCCTGCAACTTATCCGTCGGCCCCGACCGCTCACCGGTCTTCGGTTCCGACGCAAACCTCGCCGGAGTTTTCGGATTCCGAGGATGATGAAGGTCTGGCGTCACCGTCGGAGTGCTCTTCAGACGCGGCCTCGGATCCTTCCCCGGATGACACCGTGGGTGGGCCCCGCTCATCGTCCCCGAATGACGATTACAGGCTATTCTCCGAACAAATGGTGCGGATGGCCGCCGCGCTGGAGATAGACGTCTCCTCCACGACCTCCAAGCCCAAGAGTAAGCTGCTGGAGGCGCTGTATTCCGGGTCCCCCGCGTCGGTGGCGTTTCCCCCTGTGGAGGATTTTGTTGATAACGCTCTCGCGCTCTGGCAGGCGCCGGCGTCCCTGTCCGCGACGGCAAAGAAGGTGGAACGGTACTACCGTTTAAAGCAAGATGATTGCCCGTACCTCTTCAATCACCCGAAACCCTCGTCGATCGTGGCTGAGGAGGGTCAGGCTCGGTTCCGTTCCGGTTCCTCGTCGGCCCCGGCGGACCGAGAAGGCAGGAAGCTGGATGGCGTGGGCAGGAAACTCTACTCATCCGCGTCTCTGGGATTCCGTATTGCCAACTTCCAGGCCATAATGGGATCCTATAATCTATTCCTGTGGAAGAGGCTGTCTTCTTACCTCTCCGACCTCCCGGAGGATCGCCGCCACCTGGTTAAGGCCCTCCAAGCCGAGGCCGTGAAGCTGTCAAAACAGCAAATGACAGCTGGCAAGGACGCCGCCGACTCTGCAGCGCGAGCGATGGCAACTTCGGTGGTCCTGCGTCGGCACGCCTGGCTCCGGTCCACGGCCCTGCCTCCAGAGAAGAAGGCGAAGGTGGAGGACTTCCCGTTCGAGGGGCCCCAGCTCTTCTCGGAGAAGACGGATGAGTCCCTCTCCCTGATGAAGAAGAATCAGCAGACGGCCAAGTCCCTCGGGGTCGCCCCCTCAGCCCAGTCGTCGGGTCCGAGGTATCGCTATGGTCGGTTCCGATCCTACCAGACCCCTTACCAGCCTTACCAGCAGCGTCAAGGGCGCTTCTTCTCGGGCCAGTCCTACGGTCACCGATCCTACTCTGCCCAGCAGCGTCACCCTTCCAGGCGCTCCGGCCGGCCCAAGGGCAGGCAACAGCCCTCTTCGCCCAAGCCTTCGACCTCGGCGCAGAAGCCCTCGGTCTTCTGACTGCGCCTGAACGCTCCCCCGTTGGCCTCCGAGGGTGCTTCCTCTGCTGCCCAGTTTCTGGACAGGCTTCGACCTTTTTTGCCCTGTTGGCAACGTGTTACTTCTGACGCTTGGGTCCTGTCCATTGTGGCCCATGGTTACAAGTTAATGTTTACGGATGCACCCCCTCTCTCTCTCCCTCCCCGTTGTTCTCCATGTTGTGATGTTGTGTTACACAATAATGTTATGGAGTTGGTTACCAAAGGTGCTGTCCGGGTGGTCAATGTCTCTACTTCCCCATGGGGCTTTTACTCCAGATACTTCCTTGTGGATAAAAAGGATGGAGGTTCCCGGCCCATCTTAGACCTTCGAGGCCTCAATGGTTATTTGAAGGCTGAGAAGTTTCGCATGCTGACCCTGGCGCGAGTCATGGAACTCCTGGAAGTGGGCGTCTGGCTGGCCATTCTAGACCTGGAGGATGCCTACTTCCACATTTCTATATTTGAGGGCCACAGGAAATACCTGCGGTTTGTGTATGGGGATTCTGTGTATGAATATACAGTGTTGCCCTTCGGGCTAGCCTCTGCACCCAGAGTCTTCACAAAGTGCATGGCCACCGTAGTGGCATACCTGCGGTCCCAGGGTTGCTTTATCTACCCGTACTTGGATGACTGGCTCCTGGTGGGACCCTCGCCTGACTCTCTCCAGGCCCATATTGCCCTCACTTTGTCCGTGCTGGCTAGGCTGGGCTTGGTGGTTAATGGGGATAAGTCTATCCTGACCCCAGGCATGGCCATTAGGTTTATTGGGGTCCATTTCAATTCCCTGCTGGGTAGAGCCTACCTGCCCCCTGACCGGTTGGCCAGGCTTTCCGCTTTGGCCCGGCATTTTATGCATTGCCGGTATCAGACTGCCCTTTTGGTTCAGACTCTGTTGGGCCTTATGGCCTCCACCACAGGGGTGGTTTTCTTTGCGCGCCTGCGTATGAGGCCTCTGCAAAACTGGTTTGTCCGGAGGTACAACCCCCTCACCATGGGTCAGCACCAGAGGTTTTCCATCCCCAGGGTGGTGCTGCGCTCTCTGGCCTGGTGGACTGTCCCTGGGAACCTGTCTGAAGGTTGTCCTTTTGGCCCCTTCCTAGCCGAGGTCACGGTTTATACCGATGCCTCCAACTTGGGATGGGGGGGGCGCTGTGGACAGCTTTCGGCTCAGGGCATCTGGTCCCCATCTGAGGCATCCATGCATATCAACCTTCTTGAGCTTAGGGCGATCCGTTACTCCCTCGCTTCTTTTGCAGATGCCATTCGGAACAGGAGGGTTCAGGTCCTGTCGGACAATACCACGGCCTGCTACTACCTCAACAAGCAGGGAGGGACGGTCTCGCTCAAGCTCTGCAAGGAGGCAACAACTCTATGGAATTGGGCCATGGTCAACAACGTCCTTCCCAGAGCCGTGCACATTGCCGGGGATCTCAACACCTCGGCGGATGCACTGAGCAGGGTGTTTCTGCCTCAGCACGAGTGGTCCCTAAACAGGGTTTACCTCGACCAGGTTTTCCGCACATGGGGCACGCCGTTGGTCGACCTCTTCGCCACTGCCCGCAACAAACAGGCCCCGCTGTTCTGCTCCCGGGCCGGCATTGGCCGCCACTCCCTAGGGGATGCCTTCCAAATACCTTGGTCCCCAGGGCTCTTTTATGCCTTCCCGCCCTTTCCGCTCCTGTACAAGGTTCTTTCCAGGGTCAGGGCCTACCGAACCCGCTGTATCCTCGTTGCCCCTCGGTGGCCTCGCCAGGATTGGTTCCCCCTTTTGCTCTCCCTGTCCCAGGGGCGATGCCTCCCCCTGCCTCACGCCCCGGACCTCTTAACCAGGGACGGGGTGTGGCATCACGATGTGGCTGTACTGAATCTGGCTGCCTGGCTTCTGGGCAACCGGGAATGAACCTCTCTTCTGGGGTGCTTGGGGTGATCTTGAATGCCCGGAAACCGTCCACCAGGTTGTCCTACCAGAGGAAGTGGTCACGTTTTTCCCGGTGGTTGGCCCCAAAGGGGGTTTCTCCCTTTAGTTGCCCGCTCCCTGTCATCCTGGACTACCTCCTGGATCTCTGCTCCCAGGGCCTTGCGTTTTCCAGTATTAAGGTCCACATGGCTGCAATCTCTGCCTTCCATGAGCAGATTGATGGGAAGACAGTTTTTACTCACTGGCTTTCCAAGCAGTTCCTGAAGGGCCTGTTCAAGACCTTCCCTCCTAGGGCCCATCCCATTCCGCAATGGAGTCTCTCCCTGGTTCTCTCCCGGCTGATGCTCCAGCCCTTTGAGCCTCTATCTTCTTGTCCCCTACCTTTGCTCACTCAGAAGGTGGCTTTCCTGGTAGCGATCACGTCCTCCAGGCGTGTTGGGGAGCTGTCTGCCCTGCGGTGTGACCCTCCCTTCCTGCAGTTTTTCCCTGGTACTGTCATGCTCCACACTAGCATGGAGTTTCTGCCCAAGGTAGTCTCAAGGTTTCACCTACAGCAAAAGGTGTTCCTCCCTTCCTTTTTTCCAACACCTTCATCCCCAGGGGAACGAGCACTACACACATTGGATGTAAAGCGTGCTTTATTGTTTTATTTGCACCGCACCAAATGTTTCAGGAAGTCTCCTGCCCTGTTTGTGTGTTACTCTGGCCCTCGCAAGGGCTCACCTGCTTCTGCCCAGTCCATCTCTCGCTGGATTGTGTCTACGATTAAACTTTGCTATCAGCATGCTGGAGTCCAGTGTCCCTTGTTGGTTACCGCTCATTCCACTCGAGCGCAAGCTGCTTCTGCTGCCTTCCTACGAGGAGTGCCGCTCCGGGACGTCTGCCAAGCTGCGACATGGTCCACTGCAGACACTTTCGTCAAGCACTATTCTGTGGATGTGCATGCACGACGTGACTCGGCTGTGGGCACAGCTGTCCTGCAGTCCTTGTTCAAGTAGACACTCACACCCGCCCCCATTGGTGAGATGCTAGTTACTCTCCCAATGTGGGGCTGCACAGAAGGACGAAGACGATAAACAGGGTTTCTCACCTGTAACTGTTGATCGTCGAGTCTCTTCTGTGCAGACACACATTCCCTCCCGCCTGCCCCGCTGTGAGTGCTTGGTTTCTTCCATTGTTTCTCCGGCGGCTCAGGTGAACTGAGGGAATGCCGGGGACGTTCGGATATATATGCATTCAAAATTGGCGGGAACACCGGCGCGCATGCGCGGTGGATCCGAACGTCCCCCTCACATCTCTTAGAGCTAGAAAAATCTTTTCCGCGGCTGGCCTGCGCCTGCGCAGTCCCAATGTGTGTCTGCACAGAAGAGACTCGACGATCAACAGTTACAGGTGAGAAACCCTGTTTATCTCCTTAAAATACTTAATAAATAACTAAAATTCTTTAACTTACTTAGAAACCCCCATGAGCATGTTTTGTGGCGTCGCAGTCCCAGCCAGCACGTCAGGAGGGAGGAGAGTTTCTTACCTGGGTCCTAGCTGCAGAATTTTCCAAATTGTGACTGAAGAAGGGGTGTGGTCCGTCAGGGTGACCCCTAGGAGAACAACACTTTAATGGCTAAGCGACCTGTTGTTCCCCGTCAAAAGAAGCCGGTGTCCCCTGGCTGCTTGACCTCTGCTCGTCTCAGCTTAGATAGAAAGCCAGTGAGATGTTTGTGGCGCCTGATTACTTTTTGGCCAAATGTAAGAGCAGCAAGGAGTGCTGTGGTGGCGTAAAGCCTCACAGGCACGAATGAAGTGTATCTAAGCAGGGAGTCTCTTTGGGGCTACAGCCTGGCCAGCTCCTCCCACCGCCTGGGCAACACCTCTGGAGGAGTCCTCTGGGCCTGTGACCTGCTGTCAGCATTTGAAAGTGGCGCGAAGGGATTCGCGTGGGGAAGAACGGCGTTCCAGTCGGGTGAGCTGCTTTTCTGACTATTTCAGAGAGAGGGACTTCATTTCTTTGTTGGAATGAATGACCAGAACGATTAATAATTGTTAGGCCACTTTTGAAAAGTGAGGTCCTTGTTAATTGTGTTTGCCCTGGCTGGTTTTGGACCAATATCCCCGAAGGACCACCTTGCGGCATTGAACCTCCCCGCCTGCTGGAGTCCTCTTCGGAGGCCCTGTCTTCGGGTGCTCTGGCCTTCCGAACTGAGGAGGGTGGCAGCCTGGGAGAGGACCTTCCCGTGGAAATTGTTGTTTTTATCTTGTGTGTGTATTTTAACGTGTTCTTGTTTGTTCCATGTTTCTGTCCAAATAGAGACTGGCCGCCCGCTTTATCCGTGAGGTTAGGGCGCAGCTGTGAGGGGAGGTTGGAGGCTGCAGTGTGAAGAAACGTCGGCCAAAAGGTAAGCTTTTCAGTCCATTTTCCCAATAGAGGGACTTTAATTCTTGACTGGAAGCAGTATCAGAAGATTTCAAAAGTATAATGCCACTTTAAAAACATGATGTAACTGTGTCTACTCCTCTCCTAATATTAAAGCGATCTGCAGTGGGGAAGCAAGGCCATTGTGGCACCTAAAGAATGAGGACCCTTGGCGTTGGCCCCTTAACAGTAAAGCAAACCATTCACAAGAGGGGCACATGAACCATAGAGAGAACGGATTAAGTGACTAAGACTGAAGAAGCTGAGTCCTTTCTTTCTGGATTATTTTAGTGAAGAACTGGAATGGTGAGACCTCCCATGGCATGCGTGAAGAAGAATTTCTTGCATCTAAAGGAACCAGGAGGCTTGACTTGGCTTTAACCTTAAAGAGACATACTCTGTATTTCAGAGGCTAAGTTAATTTTCCATCATGGAAGGCGCATCCTTGCGGCTTCACGCCCGAGGAGACTTTATTGAGTAGAAGAAAAAACGGAGCCAGTTGGAGCCTTCAAGGCTGACTCTCTGGCTTCTGGTTCTGTAGAAGGCTCCAAATACCTGAGCGAGCTTTAACATGACAAGTTAAACGCCTTGTTTCTGCTTCTGTAGCTTCCTGCTGGAGCCACGTTTCTTAGATCGAGAACAAGTCAAACTATCTTTTGGGCTTCATGGCGAAAAAGAGTTGCTTATGGGTCAAAGAAAGGAGGAGTCTCCTTCTGGCTTAAGGCGAAGAAGGTTTTGTTGTGTAGATGGTTGTCAGTCTTTACGGTTGACAAATTTCAATCCACACAACAGAAGCAGCAATCTTGGAGAGGCTTTCAGAGTCTAACAAGATTTTCCGTCATGGAAGGCGCATCCTTGTGGCTTCACGCCCGAGGAGACTTTATTGAGTGGGAGTGAAAACGGAGCCTGTTGGAGCCTCCAAGCCTGACTCTCTGGCTTCTCTTTCTGTAAAAGAGACCAGATGCTTTCAGCTAGCCTTAACCGTGACTAGTTATATTCCTCCTCACTGCTGCTGTAGCTTCCTGCTGGAGCCAGGTTTCTTAGATCAAGAACAAGTCAAACTATCTTTTGGGCTCCATGCCGAAAAAGAGTTGCTTATGGGTCAAAGAAAGGAGGAGTCTCCTTCTGGCTTAAGGCGAAGAAGGTTTTGTTGTGTAGATGGTTGTCAGTCTTTACGGTTGACAAATTTCAATCCACACAACAGAAGCAGCAATCTTGGAGAGGCTTTCAGAGTCTAACAAGATTTTCCGTCATGGAAGGCGCATCCTTGTGGCTTCACGCCCGAGGAGACTTTATTGAGTGGGAGTGAAAACGGAGCCTGTTGGAGCCTCCAAGGCTGACTCTCTGGCTTCTGTTTCTGTAAAAGAGACCAGATGCTTGCAGCTAGCCTTAACCATGACTTGTTATATTCCTCCTCACTGCTGCTGTAACTTCCTGCTGGAGCTACATTTTTTAGATCGAGAACAAGTCAAAGTATCTTTTCGGCTCCATGCCGAAAAAGAGTTGCTTATGGGTTAAAGAAAGGAGGAGTTTCCTTCTGGCTTAAGGCGAAGAAGGTTTCTTTGTGTAGATGGCCTTTAAGGCCACAACGGACTCCTCGTCTCATAGTTTTCTCTAGTCCCTGAGTGGATCACACGGACGGACTTTGCTCTTGCTGAGAGCCGCAGTTTGGAGACTTCAGGAGCTGGACAGCAGATGGGAAAGTTTCCTCTCCTTCAGAATTTCATTCCTGCAGCCCTTGTTTCTGGTGAACGGGGCATTGCTGTGCCTTGGGCAGCCCGCCTCAAAGACATGACAGGCGCACCCACAAAAGGGGCAACTTACCAGTAACAGAGAAAGTTGCCTAGTAATTTTTTCATTCAATAGATAAAGATAGAAATGTTTAAAATAAATAACTAAATAAATAAATAAATGTTATATATTAAGGAATGTTTAAATAGATGATTATAACCACACGCAATAATAACTTTTAGATCTCCTTAAAATACTTAATAAATAACTAAAGTTCTTTAACTTACTTAGAAACCCACATGAGCATGTTTTGTGGCGTCGCAGTCCCAGCCAGCACGTCAGGAGGGAGGAGAGTTTCTTACCTGGGTCCTAGCTGCAGAATTTTCCAAATTGTGACTGAAGAAGGGGTGTGGTCCGTCAGGGTGACCCCTAGGAGAACAACACTTTAATGGCTAAGCGACCTGTTGTTCCCCGTCAAAAGAAGCCGGTGTCCCCTGGCTGCTTGACCCCTGCTCGTCTCAGCATAGATAGAAAGCCAGTGAGATGTTTGTGGCGCCTGATTACTTTTTGGCCAAATGTAAGAGCAGCAAGGAGTGCTGTGGTGGCGTAAAGCCTCACAGGCACGAATGAAGTGTATCTAAGCAGGGAGTCTCTTTGGGGCTACAGCCTGGCCAGCTCCTCCCACCGCCTGGGCAACACCTCTGGAGGAGTCCTCTGGGCCTGTGACCTGCTGTCAGCATTTGAAAGTGGCGCGAAGGGATTCGCGTGGGGAAGAACGGCGTTCCAGTCGGGTGAGCTGCTTTTCTGACTATTTCAGAGAGAGGGACTTCATTTCTTTGTTGGAATGAATGACCAGAACGATTAATAATTGTTAGGCCACTTTTGAAAAGTGAGGTCCTTGTTAATTGTGTTTGCCCTGGCTGGTTTTGGACCAATATCCCCGAAGGACCACCTTGCGGCATTGAACCTCCCCGCCTGCTGGAGTCCTCTTCAGAGGCCCTGTCTTCGGGTGCTCTGGCCTTCCGAACTGAGGAGGGTGGCAGCCTGGGAGAGGACCTTCCCGTGGAAATTGTTGTTTTTATCTTGTGTGTGTATTTTAACGTGTTCTTGTTTGTTCCATGTTTCTGTCCAAATAGAGACTGGCCGCCCGCTTTATCCGTGAGGTTAGGGCGCAGCTGTGAGGGGAGGTTGGAGGCTGCAGTGTGAAGAAACGTCGGCCAAAAGGTAAGCTTTTCAGTCCATTTTCCCAATAGAGGGACTTTAATTCTTGACTGGAAGCAGTATCAGAAGATTTCAAAAGTATAATGCCACTTTAAAAACATGATGTAACTGTGTCTACTCCTCTCCTAATATTAAAGCGATCTGCAGTGGGGAAGCAAGGCCATTGTGGCACCTAAAGAATGAGGACCCTTGGCGTTGGCCCCTTAACAGTAAAGCAAACCATTCACAAGAGGGGCACATGAACCATAGAGAGAACGGATTAAGTGACTAAGACTGAAGAAGCTGAGTCCTTTCTTTCTGGATTATTTTAGTGAAGAACTGGAATGGTGAGACCTCCCATGGCATGCGTGAAGAAGAATTTCTTGCATCTAAAGGAACCAGGAGGCTTGACTTGGCTTTAACCTTAAAGAGACATACTCTGTATTTCAGAGGCTAAGTTAATTTTCCATCATGGAAGGCACGTCCTTGCGGCTTCACGCCCGAGGAGACTTTATTGAGTAGAAGAAAAAACGGAGCCAGTTGGAGCCTTCAAGGCTGACTCTCTGGCTCCTGGTTCTGTAGAAAGCTCCAAATACCTGAGCGAGCTTTAACCATGACAAGTTATACGCCTTGTTTCTGCTGCTGTAGATTCCTGCTGGAGCCACGTTTCTTAGATCGAGAACAAGTCAAACTATCTTTTGGGCTTCATGGCGAAAAAGAGTTGCTTATGGGTCAAAGAAAGGAGGAGTCTCCTTCTGGCTTAAGGCGAAGAAGGTTTTGTTGTGTAGATGGTTGTCAGTCTTTACGGTTGACAAATTTCAATCCACACAACAGAAGCAGCAATCTTGGAGAGGCTTTCAGAGTCTAACAAGATTTTCCGTCATGGAAGGCGCATCCTTGCGGCTTCATGCCCGAGGAGACTTTATTGAGTAGGAGTGAAAACGGAGCCTGTTGGAGCCTCCAAGGCTGACTCTCTGGCTTCTTTTTCTGTAAAAGAGACCAGATGCTTGCAGCTAGCCTTAACCATGACTTGTTATATTCCTCCTCACTGCTGCTGTAACTTCCTGCTGGAGCTACATTTTTTAGATCGAGAACAAGTCAAAGTATCTTTTCGGCTCCATGCCGAAAAAGAGTTGCTTATGGGTTAAAGAAAGGAGGAGTTTCCTTCTGGCTTAAGGCGAAGAAGGTTTCTTTGTGTAGATGGCCTTTAAGGCCACAACGGACTCCTCGTCTCATAGTTTTCTCTAGTCCCTGAGTGGATCACACGGACGGACTTTGCTCTTGCTGAGAGCCGCAGTTTGGAGACTTCAGGAGCTGGACAGCAGATGGGAAAGTTTCCTCTCCTTCAGAATTTCATTCCTGCAGCCCTTGTTTCTGGTGAACGGGGCATTGCTGTGCCTTGGGCAGCCCGCCTCAAAGACATGACAGGCGCACCCACAAAAGGGGCAACTTACCAGTAACAGAGAAAGTTGCCTAGTAATTTTTTCATTCAATAGATAAAGATAGAAATGTTTCAAATAAATAACTAAATAAATAAATAAATGTTATATATTAAGGAATGTTTAAATAGATGATTATAACCACACGCAATAATAACTTTTAGATCTCCTTAAAATACTTAATAAATAACTAAAATTCTTTAACTTACTTAGAAACCCCCATGAGCATGTTTTGTGGCGTCGCAGTCCCAGCCAGCACGTCAGGAGGGAGGAGAGTTTCTTACCTGGGTCCTAGCTGCAGAATTTTCCAAATTGTGACTGAAGAAGGGGTGTGGTCCGTCAGGGTGACCCCTAGGAGAACAACACTTTAATGGCTAAGCGACCTGTTGTTCCCCGTCAAAAGAAGCCGGTGTCCCCTGGCTGCTTGACCTCTGCTCGTCTCAGCTTAGATAGAAAGCCAGTGAGATGTTTGTGGCGCCTGATTACTTTTTGGCCAAATGTAAGAGCAGCAAGGAGTGCTGTGGTGGCGTAAAGCCTCACAGGCACGAATGAAGTGTATCTAAGCAGGGAGTCTCTTTGGGGCTACAGCCTGGCCAGCTCCTCCCACCGCCTGGGCAACACCTCTGGAGGAGTCCTCTGGGCCTGTGACCTGCTGTCAGCATTTGAAAGTGGCGCGAAGGGATTCGCGTGGGGAAGAACGGCGTTCCAGTCGGGTGAGCTGCTTTTCTGACTATTTCAGAGAGAGGGACTTCATTTCTTTGTTGGAATGAATGACCAGAACGATTAATAATTGTTAGGCCACTTTTGAAAAGTGAGGTCCTTGTTAATTGTGTTTGCCCTGGCTGGTTTTGGACCAATATCCCCGAAGGACCACCTTGCGGCATTGAACCTCCCCGCCTGCTGGAGTCCTCTTCGGAGGCCCTGTCTTCGGGTGCTCTGGCCTTCCGAACTGAGGAGGGTGGCAGCCTGGGAGAGGACCTTCCCGTGGAAATTGTTGTTTTTATCTTGTGTGTGTATTTTAACGTGTTCTTGTTTGTTCCATGTTTCTGTCCAAATAGAGACTGGCCGCCCGCTTTATCCGTGAGGTTAGGGCGCAGCTGTGAGGGGAGGTTGGAGGCTGCAGTGTGAAGAAACGTCGGCCAAAAGGTAAGCTTTTCAGTCCATTTTCCCAATAGAGGGACTTTAATTCTTGACTGGAAGCAGTATCAGAAGATTTCAAAAGTATAATGCCACTTTAAAAACATGATGTAACTGTGTCTACTCCTCTCCTAATATTAAAGCGATCTGCAGTGGGGAAGCAAGGCCATTGTGGCACCTAAAGAATGAGGACCCTTGGCGTTGGCCCCTTAACAGTAAAGCAAACCATTCACAAGAGGGGCACATGAACCATAGAGAGAACGGATTAAGTGACTAAGACTGAAGAAGCTGAGTCCTTTCTTTCTGGATTATTTTAGTGAAGAACTGGAATGGTGAGACCTCCCATGGCATGCGTGAAGAAGAATTTCTTGCATCTAAAGGAACCAGGAGGCTTGACTTGGCTTTAACCTTAAAGAGACATACTCTGTATTTCAGAGGCTAAGTTAATTTTCCATCATGGAAGGCGCATCCTTGCGGCTTCACGCCCGAGGAGACTTTATTGAGTAGAAGAAAAAACGGAGCCAGTTGGAGCCTTCAAGGCTGACTCTCTGGCTTCTGGTTCTGTAGAAGGCTCCAAATACCTGAGCGAGCTTTAACATGACAAGTTAAACGCCTTGTTTCTGCTTCTGTAGCTTCCTGCTGGAGCCACGTTTCTTAGATCGAGAACAAGTCAAACTATCTTTTGGGCTTCATGGCGAAAAAGAGTTGCTTATGGGTCAAAGAAAGGAGGAGTCTCCTTCTGGCTTAAGGCGAAGAAGGTTTTGTTGTGTAGATGGTTGTCAGTCTTTACGGTTGACAAATTTCAATCCACACAACAGAAGCAGCAATCTTGGAGAGGCTTTCAGAGTCTAACAAGATTTTCCGTCATGGAAGGCGCATCCTTGTGGCTTCACGCCCGAGGAGACTTTATTGAGTGGGAGTGAAAACGGAGCCTGTTGGAGCCTCCAAGCCTGACTCTCTGGCTTCTCTTTCTGTAAAAGAGACCAGATGCTTTCAGCTAGCCTTAACCGTGACTAGTTATATTCCTCCTCACTGCTGCTGTAGCTTCCTGCTGGAGCCAGGTTTCTTAGATCAAGAACAAGTCAAACTATCTTTTGGGCTCCATGCCGAAAAAGAGTTGCTTATGGGTCAAAGAAAGGAGGAGTCTCCTTCTGGCTTAAGGCGAAGAAGGTTTTGTTGTGTAGATGGTTGTCAGTCTTTACGGTTGACAAATTTCAATCCACACAACAGAAGCAGCAATCTTGGAGAGGCTTTCAGAGTCTAACAAGATTTTCCGTCATGGAAGGCGCATCCTTGTGGCTTCACGCCCGAGGAGACTTTATTGAGTGGGAGTGAAAACGGAGCCTGTTGGAGCCTCCAAGGCTGACTCTCTGGCTTCTGTTTCTGTAAAAGAGACCAGATGCTTGCAGCTAGCCTTAACCATGACTTGTTATATTCCTCCTCACTGCTGCTGTAACTTCCTGCTGGAGCTACATTTTTTAGATCGAGAACAAGTCAAAGTATCTTTTCGGCTCCATGCCGAAAAAGAGTTGCTTATGGGTTAAAGAAAGGAGGAGTTTCCTTCTGGCTTAAGGCGAAGAAGGTTTCTTTGTGTAGATGGCCTTTAAGGCCACAACGGACTCCTCGTCTCATAGTTTTCTCTAGTCCCTGAGTGGATCACACGGACGGACTTTGCTCTTGCTGAGAGCCGCAGTTTGGAGACTTCAGGAGCTGGACAGCAGATGGGAAAGTTTCCTCTCCTTCAGAATTTCATTCCTGCAGCCCTTGTTTCTGGTGAACGGGGCATTGCTGTGCCTTGGGCAGCCCGCCTCAAAGACATGACAGGCGCACCCACAAAAGGGGCAACTTACCAGTAACAGAGAAAGTTGCCTAGTAATTTTTTCATTCAATAGATAAAGATAGAAATGTTTAAAATAAATAACTAAATAAATAAATAAATGTTATATATTAAGGAATGTTTAAATAGATGATTATAACCACACGCAATAATAACTTTTAGATCTCCTTAAAATACTTAATAAATAACTAAAGTTCTTTAACTTACTTAGAAACCCACATGAGCATGTTTTGTGGCGTCGCAGTCCCAGCCAGCACGTCAGGAGGGAGGAGAGTTTCTTACCTGGGTCCTAGCTGCAGAATTTTCCAAATTGTGACTGAAGAAGGGGTGTGGTCCGTCAGGGTGACCCCTAGGAGAACAACACTTTAATGGCTAAGCGACCTGTTGTTCCCCGTCAAAAGAAGCCGGTGTCCCCTGGCTGCTTGACCCCTGCTCGTCTCAGCATAGATAGAAAGCCAGTGAGATGTTTGTGGCGCCTGATTACTTTTTGGCCAAATGTAAGAGCAGCAAGGAGTGCTGTGGTGGCGTAAAGCCTCACAGGCACGAATGAAGTGTATCTAAGCAGGGAGTCTCTTTGGGGCTACAGCCTGGCCAGCTCCTCCCACCGCCTGGGCAACACCTCTGGAGGAGTCCTCTGGGCCTGTGACCTGCTGTCAGCATTTGAAAGTGGCGCGAAGGGATTCGCGTGGGGAAGAACGGCGTTCCAGTCGGGTGAGCTGCTTTTCTGACTATTTCAGAGAGAGGGACTTCATTTCTTTGTTGGAATGAATGACCAGAACGATTAATAATTGTTAGGCCACTTTTGAAAAGTGAGGTCCTTGTTAATTGTGTTTGCCCTGGCTGGTTTTGGACCAATATCCCCGAAGGACCACCTTGCGGCATTGAACCTCCCCGCCTGCTGGAGTCCTCTTCAGAGGCCCTGTCTTCGGGTGCTCTGGCCTTCCGAACTGAGGAGGGTGGCAGCCTGGGAGAGGACCTTCCCGTGGAAATTGTTGTTTTTATCTTGTGTGTGTATTTTAACGTGTTCTTGTTTGTTCCATGTTTCTGTCCAAATAGAGACTGGCCGCCCGCTTTATCCGTGAGGTTAGGGCGCAGCTGTGAGGGGAGGTTGGAGGCTGCAGTGTGAAGAAACGTCGGCCAAAAGGTAAGCTTTTCAGTCCATTTTCCCAATAGAGGGACTTTAATTCTTGACTGGAAGCAGTATCAGAAGATTTCAAAAGTATAATGCCACTTTAAAAACATGATGTAACTGTGTCTACTCCTCTCCTAATATTAAAGCGATCTGCAGTGGGGAAGCAAGGCCATTGTGGCACCTAAAGAATGAGGACCCTTGGCGTTGGCCCCTTAACAGTAAAGCAAACCATTCACAAGAGGGGCACATGAACCATAGAGAGAACGGATTAAGTGACTAAGACTGAAGAAGCTGAGTCCTTTCTTTCTGGATTATTTTAGTGAAGAACTGGAATGGTGAGACCTCCCATGGCATGCGTGAAGAAGAATTTCTTGCATCTAAAGGAACCAGGAGGCTTGACTTGGCTTTAACCTTAAAGAGACATACTCTGTATTTCAGAGGCTAAGTTAATTTTCCATCATGGAAGGCACGTCCTTGCGGCTTCACGCCCGAGGAGACTTTATTGAGTAGAAGAAAAAACGGAGCCAGTTGGAGCCTTCAAGGCTGACTCTCTGGCTCCTGGTTCTGTAGAAAGCTCCAAATACCTGAGCGAGCTTTAACCATGACAAGTTATACGCCTTGTTTCTGCTGCTGTAGATTCCTGCTGGAGCCACGTTTCTTAGATCGAGAACAAGTCAAACTATCTTTTGGGCTTCATGGCGAAAAAGAGTTGCTTATGGGTCAAAGAAAGGAGGAGTCTCCTTCTGGCTTAAGGCGAAGAAGGTTTTGTTGTGTAGATGGTTGTCAGTCTTTACGGTTGACAAATTTCAATCCACACAACAGAAGCAGCAATCTTGGAGAGGCTTTCAGAGTCTAACAAGATTTTCCGTCATGGAAGGCGCATCCTTGCGGCTTCATGCCCGAGGAGACTTTATTGAATAGGAGTGAAAACAGAGTCTGTTGGAGCCTCCAAGGCTGACTCTCTGACTTCTGTTTCTGTAAAAGAGACCAGATGCTTTCAGCTAGCCTTAACCATGACTAGTTATATTCCTCCTCACTGCTGCTGTAGCTGCCTGCTGGAGCTAGGTTTCTTAGATCAAGAATAAGTCAAACTATCTTTGGGCTTCATGCCGAAAAAGAGTTGCTTATGGGTCAAAGAAAGGAGGAGTCTCCTTCTGGCTTAAGGCGAAGAAGGTTTTGTTGTGTAGATGGTTGTCAGTCTTTGCGGTTGACAAATTTCAATCCACACAACAGAAGCAGCAATCTTGGAGAGGCTTTCAGAGTCTAACAAGATTTTCCGTCATGGAAGGCGCATCCTTGCGGCTTCATGCCCGAGGAGACTGTATTGAATAGGAGTGAAAACAGAGTCTGTTGGAGCCTCCAAGGCTGACTCTCTGGCTTCTGTTTCTGTAAAAGAGACCAGATGCTTTCAGCTAGCCTTAACCATGACTAGTTATATTCCTCCTCACTGCTGCTGTAGCTTCCTGCTGGAGCCAGGTTTCTTAGATCAAGAATAAGTCAAACTATCTTTTGGGCTTCATGCCGAAAAAGAGTTGCTTATGGGTCAAAGAAAGGAGGAGTCTCCTTCTGGCTTAAGGCGAAGAAGGTTTTGTTGTGTAGATGGTTGTCAGTCTTTACGGTTGACAAATTTCAATCCACACAACAGAAGCAGCAATCTTGGAGAGGCTTTCAGAGTCTAACAAGATTTTCCGTCATGGAAGGCGCATCCTTGTGGCTTCATGCCCGAGGAGACTTTATTGAGTAGGAGTGAAAACGGAGCCTGTTGGAGCCTCCAAGGCTGACTCTCTGGCTTCTTTTTCTGTAAAAGAGACCAGATGCTTGCAGCTAGCCTTAACCATGACTTGTTATATTCCTCCTCACTGCTGCTGTAACTTCCTGCTGGAGCTACATTTTTTAGATCGAGAACAAGTCAAAGTATCTTTTCGGCTCCATGCCGAAAAAGAGTTGCTTATGGGTTAAAGAAAGGAGGAGTTTCCTTCTGGCTTAAGGCGAAGAAGGTTTCTTTGTGTAGATGGCCTTTAAGGCCACAACGGACTCCTCGTCTCATAGTTTTCTCTAGTCCCTGAGTGGATCACACGGACGGACTTTGCTCTTGCTGAGAGCCGCAGTTTGGAGACTTCAGGAGCTGGACAGCAGATGGGAAAGTTTCCTCTCCTTCAGAATTTCATTCCTGCAGCCCTTGTTTCTGGTGAACGGGGCATTGCTGTGCCTTGGGCAGCCCGCCTCAAAGACATGACAGGCGCACCCACAAAAGGGGCAACTTACCAGTAACAGAGAAAGTTGCCTAGTAATTTTTTCATTAATAGATAAAGATAGAAATGTTTAAAATAAATAACTAAATAAATAAATAAATGTTATATATTAAGGAATGTTTAAATAGATGATTATAACCACACGCAATAATAACTTTTAGATCTCCTTAAATACTTAATAAATAACTAAAATTCTTTAACTTACTTAGAAACCCCCATGAGCATGTTTTGTGGCGTCGCAGTCCCAGCCAGCACGTCAGGAGGGAGGAGAGTTTCTTACCTGGGTCCTAGCTGCAGAATTTTCCAAATTGTGACTGAAGAAGGGGTGTGGTCCGTCAGGGTGACCCCTAGGAGAACAACACTTTAATGGCTAAGCGACCTGTTGTTCCCCGTCAAAAGAAGCCGGTGTCCCCTGGCTGCTTGACCTCTGCTCGTCTCAGCTTAGATAGAAAGCCAGTGAGATGTTTGTGGCGCCTGATTACTTTTTGGCCAAATGTAAGAGCAGCAAGGAGTGCTGTGGTGGCGTAAAGCCTCACAGGCACGAATGAAGTGTATCTAAGCAGGGAGTCTCTTTGGGGCTACAGCCTGGCCCAGCTCCTCCCACCGCCTGGGCAACACCTCTGGAGGAGTCCTCTGGGCCTGTGACCTGCTGTCAGCATTTGAAAGTGGCGCGAAGGGATTCGCGTGGGGAAGAACGGCGTTCCAGTCGGGTGAGCTGCTTTTCTGACTATTTCAGAGAGAGGGACTTCATTTCTTTGTTGGAATGAATGACCAGAACGATTAATAATTGTTAGGCCACTTTTGAAAAGTGAGGTCCTTGTTAATTGTGTTTGCCCTGGCTGGTTTTGGACCAATATCCCCGAAGGACCACCTTGCGGCATTGAACCTCCCCGCCTGCTGGAGTCCTCTTCGGAGGCCCTGTCTTCGGGTGCTCTGGCCTTCCGAACTGAGGAGGGTGGCAGCCTGGGAGAGGACCTTCCCGTGGAAATTGTTGTTTTTATCTTGTGTGTGTATTTTAACGTGTTCTTGTTTGTTCCATGTTTCTGTCCAAATAGAGACTGGCCGCCCGCTTTATCCGTGAGGTTAGGGCGCAGCTGTGAGGGGAGGTTGGAGGCTGCAGTGTGAAGAAACGTCGGCCAAAAGGTAAGCTTTTCAGTCCATTTTCCCAATAGAGGGACTTTAATTCTTGACTGGAAGCAGTATCAGAAGATTTCAAAAGTATAATGCCACTTTAAAAACATGATGTAACTGTGTCTACTCCTCTCCTAATATTAAAGCGATCTGCAGTGGGGAAGCAAGGCCATTGTGGCACCTAAAGAATGAGGACCCTTGGCGTTGGCCCCTTAACAGTAAAGCAAACCATTCACAAGAGGGGCACATGAACCATAGAGAGAACGGATTAAGTGACTAAGACTGAAGAAGCTGAGTCCTTTCTTTCTGGATTATTTTAGTGAAGAACTGGAATGGTGAGACCTCCCATGGCATGCGTGAAGAAGAATTTCTTGCATCTAAAGGAACCAGGAGGCTTGACTTGGCTTTAACCTTAAAGAGACATACTCTGTATTTCAGAGGCTAAGTTAATTTTCCATCATGGAAGGCGCATCCTTGCGGCTTCACGCCCGAGGAGACTTTATTGAGTAGAAGAAAAAACGGAGCCAGTTGGAGCCTTCAAGGCTGACTCTCTGGCTTCTGGTTCTGTAGAAGGCTCCAAATACCTGAGCGAGCTTTAACATGACAAGTTAAACGCCTTGTTTCTGCTTCTGTAGCTTCCTGCTGGAGCCACGTTTCTTAGATCGAGAACAAGTCAAACTATCTTTTGGGCTTCATGGCGAAAAAGAGTTGCTTATGGGTCAAAGAAAGGAGGAGTCTCCTTCTGGCTTAAGGCGAAGAAGGTTTTGTTGTGTAGATGGTTGTCAGTCTTTACGGTTGACAAATTTCAATCCACACAACAGAAGCAGCAATCTTGGAGAGGCTTTCAGAGTCTAACAAGATTTTCCGTCATGGAAGGCGCATCCTTGTGGCTTCACGCCCGAGGAGACTTTATTGAGTGGGAGTGAAAACGGAGCCTGTTGGAGCCTCCAAGCCTGACTCTCTGGCTTCTCTTTCTGTAAAAGAGACCAGATGCTTTCAGCTAGCCTTAACCGTGACTAGTTATATTCCTCCTCACTGCTGCTGTAGCTTCCTGCTGGAGCCAGGTTTCTTAGATCAAGAACAAGTCAAACTATCTTTTGGGCTCCATGCCGAAAAAGAGTTGCTTATGGGTCAAAGAAAGGAGGAGTCTCCTTCTGGCTTAAGGCGAAGAAGGTTTTGTTGTGTAGATGGTTGTCAGTCTTTACGGTTGACAAATTTCAATCCACACAACAGAAGCAGCAATCTTGGAGAGGCTTTCAGAGTCTAACAAGATTTTCCGTCATGGAAGGCGCATCCTTGTGGCTTCACGCCCGAGGAGACTTTATTGAGTGGGAGTGAAAACGGAGCCTGTTGGAGCCTCCAAGGCTGACTCTCTGGCTTCTGTTTCTGTAAAAGAGACCAGATGCTTGCAGCTAGCCTTAACCATGACTTGTTATATTCCTCCTCACTGCTGCTGTAACTTCCTGCTGGAGCTACATTTTTTAGATCGAGAACAAGTCAAAGTATCTTTTCGGCTCCATGCCGAAAAAGAGTTGCTTATGGGTTAAAGAAAGGAGGAGTTTCCTTCTGGCTTAAGGCGAAGAAGGTTTCTTTGTGTAGATGGCCTTTAAGGCCACAACGGACTCCTCGTCTCATAGTTTTCTCTAGTCCCTGAGTGGATCACACGGACGGACTTTGCTCTTGCTGAGAGCCGCAGTTTGGAGACTTCAGGAGCTGGACAGCAGATGGGAAAGTTTCCTCTCCTTCAGAATTTCATTCCTGCAGCCCTTGTTTCTGGTGAACGGGGCATTGCTGTGCCTTGGGCAGCCCGCCTCAAAGACATGACAGGCGCACCCACAAAAGGGGCAACTTACCAGTAACAGAGAAAGTTGCCTAGTAATTTTTTCATTCAATAGATAAAGATAGAAATGTTTCAAATAAATAACTAAATAAATAAATAAATGTTATATATTAAGGAATGTTTAAATAGATGATTATAACCACACGCAATAATAACTTTTAGATCTCCTTAAAATACTTAATAAATAACTAAAGTTCTTTAACTTACTTAGAAACCCACATGAGCATGTTTTGTGGCGTCGCAGTCCCAGCCAGCACGTCAGGAGGGAGGAGAGTTTCTTACCTGGGTCCTAGCTGCAGAATTTTCCAAATTGTGACTGAAGAAGGGGTGTGGTCCGTCAGGGTGACCCCTAGGAGAACAACACTTTAATGGCTAAGCGACCTGTTGTTCCCCGTCAAAAGAAGCCGGTGTCCCCTGGCTGCTTGACCCCTGCTCGTCTCAGCATAGATAGAAAGCCAGTGAGATGTTTGTGGCGCCTGATTACTTTTTGGCCAAATGTAAGAGCAGCAAGGAGTGCTGTGGTGGCGTAAAGCCTCACAGGCACGAATGAAGTGTATCTAAGCAGGGAGTCTCTTTGGGGCTACAGCCTGGCCAGCTCCTCCCACCGCCTGGGCAACACCTCTGGAGGAGTCCTCTGGGCCTGTGACCTGCTGTCAGCATTTGAAAGTGGCGCGAAGGGATTCGCGTGGGGAAGAACGGCGTTCCAGTCGGGTGAGCTGCTTTTCTGACTATTTCAGAGAGAGGGACTTCATTTCTTTGTTGGAATGAATGACCAGAACGATTAATAATTGTTAGGCCACTTTTGAAAAGTGAGGTCCTTGTTAATTGTGTTTGCCCTGGCTGGTTTTGGACCAATATCCCCGAAGGACCACCTTGCGGCATTGAACCTCCCCGCCTGCTGGAGTCCTCTTCAGAGGCCCTGTCTTCGGGTGCTCTGGCCTTCCGAACTGAGGAGGGTGGCAGCCTGGGAGAGGACCTTCCCGTGGAAATTGTTGTTTTTATCTTGTGTGTGTATTTTAACGTGTTCTTGTTTGTTCCATGTTTCTGTCCAAATAGAGACTGGCCGCCCGCTTTATCCGTGAGGTTAGGGCGCAGCTGTGAGGGGAGGTTGGAGGCTGCAGTGTGAAGAAACGTCGGCCAAAAGGTAAGCTTTTCAGTCCATTTTCCCAATAGAGGGACTTTAATTCTTGACTGGAAGCAGTATCAGAAGATTTCAAAAGTATAATGCCACTTTAAAAACATGATGTAACTGTGTCTACTCCTCTCCTAATATTAAAGCGATCTGCAGTGGGGAAGCAAGGCCATTGTGGCACCTAAAGAATGAGGACCCTTGGCGTTGGCCCCTTAACAGTAAAGCAAACCATTCACAAGAGGGGCACATGAACCATAGAGAGAACGGATTAAGTGACTAAGACTGAAGAAGCTGAGTCCTTTCTTTCTGGATTATTTTAGTGAAGAACTGGAATGGTGAGACCTCCCATGGCATGCGTGAAGAAGAATTTCTTGCATCTAAAGGAACCAGGAGGCTTGACTTGGCTTTAACCTTAAAGAGACATACTCTGTATTTCAGAGGCTAAGTTAATTTTCCATCATGGAAGGCACGTCCTTGCGGCTTCACGCCCGAGGAGACTTTATTGAGTAGAAGAAAAAACGGAGCCAGTTGGAGCCTTCAAGGCTGACTCTCTGGCTCCTGGTTCTGTAGAAAGCTCCAAATACCTGAGCGAGCTTTAACCATGACAAGTTATACGCCTTGTTTCTGCTGCTGTAGATTCCTGCTGGAGCCACGTTTCTTAGATCGAGAACAAGTCAAACTATCTTTTGGGCTTCATGGCGAAAAAGAGTTGCTTATGGGTCAAAGAAAGGAGGAGTCTCCTTCTGGCTTAAGGCGAAGAAGGTTTTGTTGTGTAGATGGTTGTCAGTCTTTACGGTTGACAAATTTCAATCCACACA
The DNA here is from genome assembly GCF_028583425.1 of Eublepharis macularius. Taxonomy (NCBI): domain Eukaryota; kingdom Metazoa; phylum Chordata; class Lepidosauria; order Squamata; family Eublepharidae; genus Eublepharis; species Eublepharis macularius. The sequence goes on from NC_072800.1 coordinate 35,979,935, forward strand.
ACAGAAGCAGCAATCTTGGAGAGGCTTTCAGAGTCTAACAAGATTTTCCGTCATGGAAGGCGCATCCTTGCGGCTTCATGCCCGAGGAGACTTTATTGAATAGGAGTGAAAACAGAGTCTGTTGGAGCCTCCAAGGCTGACTCTCTGACTTCTGTTTCTGTAAAAGAGACCAGATGCTTTCAGCTAGCCTTAACCATGACTAGTTATATTCCTCCTCACTGCTGCTGTAGCTGCCTGCTGGAGCTAGGTTTCTTAGATCAAGAATAAGTCAAACTATCTTTTGGGCTTCATGCCGAAAAAGAGTTGCTTATGGGTCAAAGAAAGGAGGAGTCTCCTTCTGGCTTAAGGCGAAGAAGGTTTTGTTGTGTAGATGGTTGTCAGTCTTTGCGGTTGACAAATTTCAATCCACACAACAGAAGCAGCAATCTTGGAGAGGCTTTCAGAGTCTAACAAGATTTTCCGTCATGGAAGGCGCATCCTTGCGGCTTCATGCCCGAGGAGACTGTATTGAATAGGAGTGAAAACAGAGTCTGTTGGAGCCTCCAAGGCTGACTCTCTGGCTTCTGTTTCTGTAAAAGAGACCAGATGCTTTCAGCTAGCCTTAACCATGACTAGTTATATTCCTCCTCACTGCTGCTGTAGCTTCCTGCTGGAGCCAGGTTTCTTAGATCAAGAATAAGTCAAACTATCTTTTGGGCTTCATGCCGAAAAAGAGTTGCTTATGGGTCAAAGAAAGGAGGAGTCTCCTTCTGGCTTAAGGCGAAGAAGGTTTTGTTGTGTAGATGGTTGTCAGTCTTTACGGTTGACAAATTTCAATCCACACAACAGAAGCAGCAATCTTGGAGAGGCTTTCAGAGTCTAACAAGATTTTCCGTCATGGAAGGCGCATCCTTGTGGCTTCATGCCCGAGGAGACTTTATTGAGTAGGAGTGAAAACGGAGCCTGTTGGAGCCTCCAAGGCTGACTCTCTGGCTTCTTTTTCTGTAAAAGAGACCAGATGCTTGCAGCTAGCCTTAACCATGACTTGTTATATTCCTCCTCACTGCTGCTGTAACTTCCTGCTGGAGCTACATTTTTTAGATCGAGAACAAGTCAAAGTATCTTTTCGGCTCCATGCCGAAAAAGAGTTGCTTATGGGTTAAAGAAAGGAGGAGTTTCCTTCTGGCTTAAGGCGAAGAAGGTTTCTTTGTGTAGATGGCCTTTAAGGCCACAACGGACTCCTCGTCTCATAGTTTTCTCTAGTCCCTGAGTGGATCACACGGACGGACTTTGCTCTTGCTGAGAGCCGCAGTTTGGAGACTTCAGGAGCTGGACAGCAGATGGGAAAGTTTCCTCTCCTTCAGAATTTCATTCCTGCAGCCCTTGTTTCTGGTGAACGGGGCATTGCTGTGCCTTGGGCAGCCCGCCTCAAAGACATGACAGGCGCACCCACAAAAGGGGCAACTTACCAGTAACAGAGAAAGTTGCCTAGTAATTTTTTCATTAAATAGATAAAGATAGAAATGTTTAAAATAAATAACTAAATAAATAAATAAATGTTATATATTAAGGAATGTTTAAATAGATGATTATAACCACACGCAATAATAACTTTTAGATCTCCTTAAAATACTTAATAAATAACTAAAATTCTTTAACTTACTTAGAAACCCCCATGAGCATGTTTTGTGGCGTCGCAGTCCCAGCCAGCACGTCAGGAGGGAGGAGAGTTTCTTACCTGGGTCCTAGCTGCAGAATTTTCCAAATTGTGACTGAAGAAGGGGTGTGGTCCGTCAGGGTGACCCCTAGGAGAACAACACTTTAATGGCTAAGCGACCTGTTGTTCCCCGTCAAAAGAAGCCGGTGTCCCCTGGCTGCTTGACCCCTGCTCGTCTCAGCTTAGATAGAAAGCCAGTGAGATGTTTGTGGCGCCTGATTACTTTTTGGCCAAATGTAAGAGCAGCAAGGAGTGCTGTGGTGGCGTAAAGCCTCACAGGCACGAATGAAGTGTATCTAAGCAGGGAGTCTCTTTGGGGCTACAGCCTGGCCAGCTCCTCCCACCGCCTGGGCAACACCTCTGGAGGAGTCCTCTGGGCCTGTGACCTGCTGTCAGCATTTGAAAGTGGCGCGAAAGGATTCGCGTGGGGAAGAACGGCGTTCCAGTCGGGTGAGCTGCTTTTCTGACTATTTCAGAGAGAGGGACTTCATTTCTTTGTTGGAATGAATGACCAGAACGATTAATAATTGTTAGGCCACTTTTGAAAAGTGAGGTCCTTGTTAATTGTGTTTGCCCTGGCTGGTTTTGGACCAATATCCCCGAAGGACCACCTTGCGGCATTGAACCTCCCCGCCTGCTGGAGTCCTCTTCGGAGGCCCTGTCTTCGGGTGCTCTGGCCTTCCGAACTGAGGAGGGTGGCAGCCTGGGAGAGGACCTTCCCGTGGAAATTGTTGTTTTTATCTTGTGTGTGTATTTTAACGTGTTCTTGTTTGTTCCATGTTTCTGTCCAAATAGAGACTGGCCGCCCGCTTTATCCGTGAGGTTAGGGCGCAGCTGTGAGGGGAGGTTGGAGGCTGCAGTGTGAAGAAACGTCGGCCAAAAGGTAAGCTTTTCAGTCCATTTTCCCAATAGAGGGACTTTAATTCTTGACTGGAAGCAGTATCAGAAGATTTCAAAAGTATAATGCCACTTTAAAAACATGATGTAACTGTGTCTACTCCTCTCCTAATATTAAAGCGATCTGCAGTGGGGAAGCAAGGCCATTGTGGCACCTAAAGAATGAGGACCCTTGGCGTTGGCCCCTTAACAGTAAAGCAAACCATTCACAAGAGGGGCACATGAACCATAGAGAGAACGGATTAAGTGACTAAGACTGAAGAAGCTGAGTCCTTTCTTTCTGGATTATTTTAGTGAAGAACTGGAATGGTGAGACCTCCCATGGCATGCGTGAAGAAGAATTTCTTGCATCTAAAGGAACCAGGAGGCTTGACTTGGCTTTAACCTTAAAGAGACATACTCTGTATTTCAGAGGCTAAGTTAATTTTCCATCATGGAAGGCGCATCCTTGCGGCTTCACGCCCGAGGAGACTTTATTGAGTAGAAGAAAAAACGGAGCCAGTTGGAGCCTTCAAGGCTGACTCTCTGGCTTCTGGTTCTGTAGAAGGCTCCAAATACCTGAGCGAGCTTTAACATGACAAGTTAAACGCCTTGTTTCTGCTTCTGTAGCTTCCTGCTGGAGCCACGTTTCTTAGATCGAGAACAAGTCAAACTATCTTTTGGGCTTCATGGCGAAAAAGAGTTGCTTATGGGTCAAAGAAAGGAGGAGTCTCCTTCTGGCTTAAGGCGAAGAAGGTTTTGTTGTGTAGATGGTTGTCAGTCTTTACGGTTGACAAATTTCAATCCACACAACAGAAGCAGCAATCTTGGAGAGGCTTTCAGAGTCTAACAAGATTTTCCGTCATGGAAGGCGCATCCTTGTGGCTTCACGCCCGAGGAGACTTTATTGAGTGGGAGTGAAAACGGAGCCTGTTGGAGCCTCCAAGCCTGACTCTCTGGCTTCTCTTTCTGTAAAAGAGACCAGATGCTTTCAGCTAGCCTTAACCGTGACTAGTTATATTCCTCCTCACTGCTGCTGTAGCTTCCTGCTGGAGCCAGGTTTCTTAGATCAAGAACAAGTCAAACTATCTTTTGGGCTCCATGCCGAAAAAGAGTTGCTTATGGGTCAAAGAAAGGAGGAGTCTCCTTCTGGCTTAAGGCGAAGAAGGTTTTGTTGTGTAGATGGTTGTCAGTCTTTACGGTTGACAAATTTCAATCCACACAACAGAAGCAGCAATCTTGGAGAGGCTTTCAGAGTCTAACAAGATTTTCCGTCATGGAAGGCGCATCCTTGTGGCTTCATGCCCGAGGAGACTTTATTGAGTAGGAGTGAAAACGGAGCCTGTTGGAGCCTCCAAGGCTGACTCTCTGGCTTCTGTTTCTGTAAAAGAGACCAGATGCTTGCAGCTAGCCTTAACCATGACTTGTTATATTCCTCCTCACTGCTGCTGTAACTTCCTGCTGGAGCTACATTTTTTAGATCGAGAACAAGTCAAAGTATCTTTTCGGCTCCATGCCGAAAAAGAGTTGCTTATGGGTTAAAGAAAGGAGGAGTTTCCTTCTGGCTTAAGGCGAAGAAGGTTTCTTTGTGTAGATGGCCTTTAAGGCCACAACGGACTCCTCGTCTCATAGTTTTCTCTAGTCCCTGAGTGGATCACATGGACGGACTTTGCTCTTGCTGAGAGCCGCAGTTTGGAGACTTCAGGAGCTGGACAGCAGATGGGAAAGTTTCCTCTCCTTCAGAATTTCATTCCTGCAGCCCTTGTTTCTGGTGAACGGGGCATTGCTGTGCCTTGGGCAGCCCGCCTCAAAGACATGACAGGCGCACCCACAAAAGGGGCAACTTACCAGTAACAGAGAAAGTTGCCTAGTAATTTTTTCATTCAATAGATAAAGATAGAAATGTTTCAAATAAATAACTAAATAAATAAATAAATGTTATATATTAAGGAATGTTTAAATAGATGATTATAACCACACGCAATAATAACTTTTAGATCTCCTTAAAATACTTAATAAATAACTAAAGTTCTTTAACTTACTTAGAAACCCACATGAGCATGTTTTGTGGCGTCGCAGTCCCAGCCAGCACGTCAGGAGGGAGGAGAGTTTCTTACCTGGGTCCTAGCTGCAGAATTTTCCAAATTGTGACTGAAGAAGGGGTGTGGTCCGTCAGGGTGACCCCTAGGAGAACAACACTTTAATGGCTAAGCGACCTGTTGTTCCCCGTCAAAAGAAGCCGGTGTCCCCTGGCTGCTTGACCCCTGCTCGTCTCAGCATAGATAGAAAGCCAGTGAGATGTTTGTGGCGCCTGATTACTTTTTGGCCAAATGTAAGAGCAGCAAGGAGTGCTGTGGTGGCGTAAAGCCTCACAGGCACGAATGAAGTGTATCTAAGCAGGGAGTCTCTTTGGGGCTACAGCCTGGCCAGCTCCTCCCACCGCCTGGGCAACACCTCTGGAGGAGTCCTCTGGGCCTGTGACCTGCTGTCAGCATTTGAAAGTGGCGCGAAGGGATTCGCGTGGGGAAGAACGGCGTTCCAGTCGGGTGAGCTGCTTTTCTGACTATTTCAGAGAGAGGGACTTCATTTCTTTGTTGGAATGAATGACCAGAACGATTAATAATTGTTAGGCCACTTTTGAAAAGTGAGGTCCTTGTTAATTGTGTTTGCCCTGGCTGGTTTTGGACCAATATCCCCGAAGGACCACCTTGCGGCATTGAACCTCCCCGCCTGCTGGAGTCCTCTTCAGAGGCCCTGTCTTCGGGTGCTCTGGCCTTCCGAACTGAGGAGGGTGGCAGCCTGGGAGAGGACCTTCCCGTGGAAATTGTTGTTTTTATCTTGTGTGTGTATTTTAACGTGTTCTTGTTTGTTCCATGTTTCTGTCCAAATAGAGACTGGCCGCCCGCTTTATCCGTGAGGTTAGGGCGCAGCTGTGAGGGGAGGTTGGAGGCTGCAGTGTGAAGAAACGTCGGCCAAAAGGTAAGCTTTTCAGTCCATTTTCCCAATAGAGGGACTTTAATTCTTGACTGGAAGCAGTATCAGAAGATTTCAAAAGTATAATGCCACTTTAAAAACATGATGTAACTGTGTCTACTCCTCTCCTAATATTAAAGCGATCTGCAGTGGGGAAGCAAGGCCATTGTGGCACCTAAAGAATGAGGACCCTTGGCGTTGGCCCCTTAACAGTAAAGCAAACCATTCACAAGAGGGGCACATGAACCATAGAGAGAACGGATTAAGTGACTAAGACTGAAGAAGCTGAGTCCTTTCTTTCTGGATTATTTTAGTGAAGAACTGGAATGGTGAGACCTCCCATGGCATGCGTGAAGAAGAATTTCTTGCATCTAAAGGAACCAGGAGGCTTGACTTGGCTTTAACCTTAAAGAGACATACTCTGTATTTCAGAGGCTAAGTTAATTTTCCATCATGGAAGGCACGTCCTTGCGGCTTCACGCCCGAGGAGACTTTATTGAGTAGAAGAAAAAACGGAGCCAGTTGGAGCCTTCAAGGCTGACTCTCTGGCTCCTGGTTCTGTAGAAAGCTCCAAATACCTGAGCGAGCTTTAACCATGACTAGTTATATTCCTCCTCACTGCTGCTGTAGCTGCCTGCTGGAGCCACGTTTCTTAGATCAAGAACAAGTCAAACTATCTTTTGGGCTTCATGGCGAAAAAGAGTTGCTTATGGGTCAAAGAAAGGAGGAGTCTCCTTCTGGCTTAAGGCGAAGAAGGTTTTGTTGTGTAGATGGTTGTCAGTCTTTACGGTTGACAAATTTCAATCCACACAACAGAAGCAGCAATCTTGGAGAGGCTTTCAGAGTCTAACAAGATTTTCCGTCATGGAAGGCACGTCCTTGCGGCTTCACGCCCGAGGAGACTTTATTGAGTAGAAGAAAAAACGGAGCCAGTTGGAGCCTTCAAGGCTGACTCTCTGGCTTCTGGTTCTGTAGAAGGCTCCGAATACCTGAGCGAGCTTTAACCATGACTAGTTATATTCCTCCTCACTGCTGCTGTAGCTGCCTGCTGGAGCTACGTTTCTTAGATCAAGAACAAGTCAAACTATCTTTTGGGCTTCATGGCGAAAAAGAGTTGCTTATGGGTCAAAGAAAGGAGGAGTCTCCTTCTGGCTTAAGGCGAAGAAGGTTTTGTTGTGTAGATGGTTGTCAGTCTTTACGGTTGACAAATTTCAATCCACACAACAGAAGCAGCAATCTTGGAGAGGCTTTCAGAGTCTAACAAGATTTTCCGTCATGGAAGGCGCATCCTTGTGGCTTCATGCCCGAGGAGACTTTATTGAGTAGGAGTGAAAACAGAGTCTGTTGGAGCCTCCAAGGCTGACTCTCTGACTTCTGTTTCTGTAAAAGAGACCAGATGCTTTCAGCTAGCCTTAACCACGACTAGTTATATTCCTCCTCACTGCTGCTGTAACTTCCTGCTGGAGCTACATTTTTTAGATCGAGAACAAGTCAAAGTATCTTTTGGGCTCCATGCCGAAAAAGAGTTGCTTATGGGTCAAAGAAAGGATGAGTCTCCTTCTGGCTTAAGGCGAAGAAGGTTTCTTTGTGTAGATGGCCTTTAAGGCCACAATGGACTCCTCGTCTCATAGTTTTCTCTAGTCCCTGAGTGGATCACACGGACGGACTTTGCTCTTGCTGAGAGCCGCAGTTTGGAGACTTCAGGAGCTGGACAGCAGATGGGAAAGTTTCCTCTCCTTCAGAATTTCATTCCTGCAGCCCTTGTTTCTGGTGAACGGGGCATTGCTGTGCCTTGGGCAGCCCGCCTCAAAGACATGACAGGCGCACCCACAAAAGGGGCAACTTACCAGTAACAGAGAAAGTTGCCTAGTAATTTTTTCATTAAATAGATAAAGATAGAAATGTTTAAAATAAATAACTAAATAAATAAATAAATGTTATATATTAAGGAATGTTTAAATAGATGATTATAACCACACGCAATAATAACTTTTAGATCTCCTTAAAATACTTAATAAATAACTAAAGTTCTTTAACTTACTTAGAAACCCACATGAGCATGTTTTGTGGCGTCGCAGTCCCAGCCAGCACATCTGGAGGGAGGAGAGTTTCTTACCTGGGTCCTAGCTGCAGAATTTTCCAAATTGTGACTGAAGCAGGGGTGTGGTCCGTCAGGGTGACCCCTAGGAGAACAACACTTTAATGGCTAAGCGACCTGTTGTTCCCCGTCAAAAGAAGCCGGTGTCCCCTGGCTGCTTGACCTCTGCTCGTCTCAGCTTAGATAGAAAGCCAGTGAGATGTTTGTGGCGCCTGATTACTTTTTGGCCAAATGTAAGAGCAGCAAGGAGTGCTGTGGTGGCGTAAAGCCTCACAGGCACGAATGAAGTGTATCTAAGCAGGGAGTCTCTTTGGGGCTACAGCCTGGCCAGCTCCTCTCACCGCCTGGGCAACACCTCTGGAGGAGTCCTCTGGGCCTGTGACCTGCTGTCAGCATTTGAAAGTGGCGCAAAGGGATTCGCGTGGGGAAGAACGGCGTTCCAGTCGGGTGAGCTGCTTTTCTGACTATTTCAGAGAGAGGGACTTCATTTCTTTGTTGGAATGAATGACCAGAACGATTAATAATTGTTAGGCCACTTTTGAAAAGTGAGGTCCTTGTTAATTGTGTTTGCCCTGGCTGGTTTTGGACCAATATCCCCGAAGGACCACCTTGCTGCGTTGAACCTCCCCGCCCGCTGGAGTCCTCTTCGGAGGCCCTGTCTTCGGGTGCTCTGGCCTTCCGAACTGAGGAGGGTGGCAGCCTGGGAGAGGACCTTCCCGTGGAAATTGTTGTTTTTATCTTGTGTGTGTATTTTAACGTGTTCTTGTTTGTTCCATGTTTCTGTCCAAATAGAGACTGGCCGCCCGCTTTATCCGTGAGGTTAGGGCGCAGCTGTGAGGGGAGGTTGGAGGCTGCAGTGTGAAGAAACGTCGGCCAAAAGGTAAGCTTTTCAGTCCATTTTCCCAATAGAGGGACTTTAATTCTTGACTGGAAGCAGTATCAGAAGATTTCAAAAGTATAATGCCACTTTAAAAACATGATGTAACTGTGTCTACTCCTCTCCTAATATTAAAGCGATCTGCAGTGGGGAAGCAAGGCCATTGTGGCACCTAAAGAATGAGGACCCTTGGCGTTGGCCCCTTAACAGTAAAGCAAACCATTCACAAGAGGGGCACATGAACCATAGAGAGAACGGATTAAGTGACTAAGACTGAAGAAGCTGAGTCCTTTCTTTCTGGATTATTTTAGTGAAGAACTGGAATGGTGAGACCTCCCATGGCATGCGTGAAGAAGAATTTCTTGCATCTAAAGGAACCAGGAGGCTTGACTTGGCTTTAACCTTAAAGAGACATACTCTGTATTTCAGAGGTTAAGTTAATTTTCCATCATGGAAGGCACGTCCTTGCGGCTTCACGCCCGAGGAGACTTTATTGAGTAGAAGAAAAAACGGAGCCAGTTGGAGCCTTCAAGGCTGACTCTCTGGCTTCTGGTTCTGTAGAAGGCTCCGAATACCTGAGCGAGCTTTAACCATGACAAGTTATACGCCTTGTTTCTGCTGCTGTAGCTTCCTGCTGGAGCCACGTTTCTTAGATCAAGAACAAGTCAAACTATCTTTTGGGCTTCATGGCGAAAAAGAGTTGCTTATGGGTCAAAGAAAGGAGGAGTCTCCTTCTGGCTTAAGGCGAAGAAGGTTTTGTTGTGTAGATGGTTGTCAGTCTTTACGGTTGACAAATTTCAATCCACACAACAGAAGCAGCAATCTTGGAGAGGCTTTCAGAGTCTAACAAGATTTTCCGTCATGGAAGGCGCATCCTTGTGGCTTCGCGCCCGAGGAGACTTTATTGAGTAGAAGAAAAAACGGAGCCAGTTGGAGCCTTCAAGGCTGACTCTCTGGCTTCTGGTTCTGTAGAAGGCTCCAAATACCTGAGCGAGCTTTAACCATGACAAGTTAAACGCCTTGTTTCTGCTTCTGTAGCTGCCTGCTGGAGCCACGTTTCTTAGATCGAGAACAAGTCAAACTATCTTTTGGGCTTCATGCCGAAAAAGAGTTGCTTATGGGTCAAAGAAAGGAGGAGTCTCCTTCTGGCTTAAGGCGAAGAAGGTTTTGTTGTGTAGATGGTTGTCAGTCTTTACGGTTGACAAATTTCAATCCACACAACAGAAGCAGCAATCTTAGAGAGGCTTTCAGAGTCTAACAAGATTTTCCGTCATGGAAGGCGCATCCTTGTGGCTTCATGCCCGAGGAGACTTTATTGAATAGGAGTGAAAACAGAGTCTGTTGGAGCCTCCAAGGCTGACTCTCTGACTTCTGTTTCTGTAAAAGAGACCAGATGCTTTCAGCTAGCCTTAACCATGACTAGTTATATTCCTCCTCACTGCTGCTGTAGCTGCCTGCTGGAGCTACGTTTCTTAGATCAAGAACAAGTCAAACTATCTTTTGGGCTTCATGCCGAAAAAGAGTTGCTTATGGGTCAAAGGAAGGAGGAGTCTCCTTCTGGCTTAAGGCGAAGAAGGTTTTGTTGTGTAGATGGTTGTCAGTCTTTACGGTTGACAAATTTCAATCCACACAACAGAAGCAGCAATCTTGGAGAGGCTTTCAGAGTCTAACAAGATTTTCCGTCATGGAAGGCGCATCCTTGTGGCTTCATGCCCGAGGAGACTTTATTGAATAGGAGTGAAAACGGAGCCTGTTGGAGCCTCCAAGCCTGACTCTCTGGCTTCTGTTTCTGTAAAAGAGACCAGATGCTTGCAGCTAGCTTTAACCATGACTAGTTATATTCCTCCTCACTGCTGCTGTAGCTGCCTGCTGGAGCTACGTTTCTTAGATCAAGAACAAGTCAAACTATCTTTTGGGCTTCATGCCGAAAAAGAGTTGCTTATGCGTCAAAGAAAGGAGGAGTCTCCTTCTGGCTTAAGGCGAAGAAGGTTTTGTTGTGTAGATGGTTGTCAGTCTTTACGGTTGACAAATTTCAATCCACACAACAGAAGCAGCAATCTTAGAGAGGCTTTCAGAGTCTAACAAGATTTTCCGTCATGGAAGGCGCATCCTTGTGGCTTCATGCCCGAGGAGACTTTATTGAATAGGAGTGAAAACAGAGTCTGTTGGAGCCTCCAAGACTGACTCTCTGACTTCTGTTTCTGTAAAAGAGACCAGATGCTTTCAGCTAGCCTTAACCATGACTAGTTATATTCCTCCTCACTGATGCTGTAGCTGCCTGCTGGAGCTACATTTCTTAGATCAAGAACAAGTCAAACTATCTTTTGGGCTTCATGCCGAAAAAGAGTTGCTTATGGGTCAAAGGAAGGAGGAGTCTCCTTCTGGCTTAAGGCGAAGAAGGTTTTGTTGTGTAGATGGTTGTCAGTCTTTACGGTTGACAAATTTCAATCCACACAACAGAAGCAGCAATCTTGGAGAGGCTTTCAGAGTCTAACAAGATTTTCCGTCATGGAAGGCGCATCCTTGTGGCTTCATGCCCGAGGAGACTTTATTGAATAGGAGTGAAAACGGAGCCTGTTGGAGCCTCCAAGCCTGACTCTCTGGCTTCTGTTTCTGTAAAAGAGACCAGATGCTTGCAGCTAGCTTTAACCATGACTAGTTATATTCCTCCTCACTGCTGCTGTAGCTGCCTGCTGGAGCTACGTTTCTTAGATCAAGAACAAGTCAAACTATCTTTTGGGCTTCATGCCTAAAAAGAGTTGCTTATGCGTCAAAGAAAGGAGGAGTCTCCTTCTGGCTTAAGGCGAAGAAGGTTTTGTTGTGTAGATGGTTGTCAGTCTTTACGGTTGATAAATTTCAATCCACACAACAGAAGCAGCAATCTTGGAGAGGCTTTCAGAGTCTAACAAGATTTTCCGTCATGGAAGGCGCATCCTTGTGGCTTCATGCCCGAGGAGACTTTATTGAGTGGGAGTGAAAACAGAGTCTGTTGGAGCCTCCAAGGCTGACTCTCTGACTTCTGTTTCTGTAAAAGAGACCAGATGCTTTCAGCTAGCCTTAACCATGACTAGTTATATTCCTCCTCACTGCTGCTGTAACTTCCTGCTGGAGCTACATTTTTTAGATCGAGAACAAGTCAAAGTATCTTTTGGGCTCCATGCCGAAAAAGAGTTGCTTATGGGTCAAAGAAAGGAGGAGTCTCCTTCTGGCTTAAGGCGAAGAAGGTTTCTTTGTGTAGATGGCCTTTAAGGCCACAAGGGACTCCTCGTCTCATAGTTTTCTCTAGTCCCTGAGTGGATCACACGGACGGACTTTGCTCTTGCTGAGAGCCGCAGTTTGGAGACTTCAGGAGCTGGACAGCAGATGGGAAAGTTTCCTCTCCTTCAGAATTTCATTCCTGCAGCCCTTGTTTCTGGTGAACGGGGCATTGCTGTGCCTTGGGCAGCCCGCCTCAAAGACATGACAGGCGCACCCACAAAAGGGGCAACTTACCAGTAACAGAGAAAGTTGCCTAGTAATTTTTTCATTAAATAGATAAAGATAGAAATGTTTCAAATAAATAAATAACTAAATAAATAAATGTTATATATTAAGGAATGTTTAAATAGATGATTATAACCACACGCAATAATAACTTTTAGATCTCCTTAAAATACTTAATAAATAACTAAAGTTCTTTAACTTACTTAGAAACCCACATGAGCATGTTTTGTGGCGTCGCAGTCCCAGCCAGCACGTCTGGAGGGAGGAGAGTTTCTTACCTGGGTCCTAGCTGCAGAATTTTCCAAATTGTGACTGAAGCAGGGGTGTGGTCCGTCAGGGTGACCCCTAGGAGAACAACACTTTAATGGCTAAGTGACCTGTTGTTCCCCGTCAAAAGAAGCCGGTGTCCCCTGGCTGCTTCACCCCTGCTCGTCTCAGCTTAGATAGAAAGCCAGTGAGATGTTTTTTGGCGCCTGATTACTTTTTGGCCAAATGTAAGAGCAGCAAGGAGTGCTGTGGTGGCGTAAAGCCTCACAGGCACGAATGAAGTGTATCTAAGCAGGGAGTCTCTTTGGGGCTACAGCCTGGCCAGCTCCTCCCACCGCCTGGGCAACACCTCTGGAGGAGTCCTCTGGGCCTGTGACCTGCTGTCAGCATTTGAAAGTGGCGCGAAGGGATTCGCGTGGGGAAGAACGGCGTTCCAGTCGGGTGAGCTGCTTTTCTGACTATTTCAGAGAGAGGGACTTCATTTCTTTGTTGGAATGAATGACCAGAACGATTAATAATTGTTAGGCCACTTTTGAAAAGTGAGGTCCTTGTTAATTGTGTTTGCCCTGGCTGGTTTTGGACCAATATCCCCGAAGGACCACCTTGCGGCATTGAACCTCCCCGCCCGCTGGAGTCCTCTTCAGAGGCCCTGTCTTCGGGTGCTCTGGCCTTCCGAACTGAGGAGGGTGGCAGCCTGGGAGAGGACCTTCCCGTGGAAATTGTTGTTTTTATCTTGTGTGTGTATTTTAACGTGTTCTTGTTTGTTCCATGTTTCTGTCCAAATAGAGACTGGCCGCCCGCTTTATCCGTGAGGTTAGGGCGCAGCTGTGAGGGGAGGTTGGAGGCTGCAGTGTGAAGAAACGTCGGCCAAAAGGTAAGCTTTTCAGTCCATTTTCCCAATAGAGGGACTTTAATTCTTGACTGGAAGCAGTATCAGAAGATTTCAAAAGTATAATGCCACTTTAAAAAAATGATGTAACTGTGTCTACTCCTCTCCTAATATTGAAGCGATCTGCAGTGGGGAAGCAAGGCCATTGTGGCACCTAAAGAATGAGGACCCTTGGCGTTGGCCCCTTAACAGTAAAGCAAACCATTCACAAGAGGGGCACATGAACCATAGAGAGAACGGATTAAGTGACTAAGACTGAAGAAGCTGAGTCCTTTCTTTCTGGATTATTTTAGTGAAGAACTGGAATGGTGAGACCTCCCATGGCATGCATGAAGAAGAATTTCTTGCATCTAAAAGAACCAGGAGGCTTGACTTGGCTTTAACCTTAAAGAGACATACTCTGTATTTCAGAGGCTAAGTTAATTTTCCATCATGGAAGGCACGTCCTTGCGGCTTCACGCCCGAGGAGACTTTATTGAGTAGAAGAAAAAACGGAGGCAGTTGGAACCTTCAAGGCTGACTCTCTGGCTTCTGGTTCTGTAGAAGGCTCCGAATACCTGAGCGAGCCTTAACCATGACTAGTTATATTCCTCCTCACTGCTGCTGTAGCTTCCTGCTGGAGCCACGTTTCTTAGATCAAGAACAAGTCAAACTATCTTTTGGGCTTCATGCCGAAAAAGAGTTGCTTATGGGTCAAAGAAAGGAGGAGTCTCCTTCTGGCTTAAGGCGAAGAAGGTTTTGTTGTGTAGATGGTTGTCAGTCTTTACGGTTGACAAATTTCAATCCACACAACAGAAGCAGCAATCTTGGAGAGGCTTTCAGAGTCTAACAAGATTTTCCGTCATGGAAGGCGCATCCTTGTGGCTTCACGCCCGAGGAGACTTTATTGTGTAGGAGTGAAAACGGAGCCTGTTGGAGCCTCCAAGGCTGACTCTCTGGCTTCTGTTTCTGTAAAAGAGACCAGATGCTTTTAGCTAGCTTTAACCATGACTAGTTATATTCCTCCTCACTGCTGCTGTAGCTGCCTGCTGGAGCCACGTTTCTTAGATCGAGAACAAGTCAAACTATCTTTTGGGCTTTATGCCGAAAAAGAGTTGCTTATGGGTCAAAGAAAGGAGGAGTCTCCTTCTGGCTTAAGGCGAAGAAGGTTTTGTTGTGTAGATGGTTGTCAGTCTTTACGGTTGACAAATTTCAATCCACACAACAGAAGCAGCAATCTTGGAGAGGCTTTCAGAGTCTAACAAGATTTTCCGTCATGGAAGGCGCATCCTTGTGGCTTCACGCCCGAGGAGACTTTATTGTGTAGGAGTGAAAACGGAGCCTGTTGGAGCCTCCAAGGCTGACTCTCTGGCTTCTGTTTCTGTAAAAGAGACCAGATGCTTTTAGCTAGCTTTAACCATGACTAGTTATATTCCTCCTCACTGCTGCTGTAGCTGCCTGCTGGAGCCACGTTTCTTAGATCGAGAACAAGTCAAACTATCTTTTGGGCTTTATGCCGAAAAAGAGTTGCTTATGGGTCAAAGAAAGGAGGAGTCTCCTTCTGGCTTAAGGCGAAGAAGGTTTTGTTGTGTAGATGGTTGTCAGTCTTTACGGTTGACAAATTTCAATCCACACAACAGAAGCAGCAATCTTGGAGAGGCTTTCAGAGTCTAACAAGATTTTCCGTCATGGAAGGCGCATCCTTGTGGCTTCACGCCCGAGGAGACTTTATTGAGTGGGAGTGAAAACGGAGCCTGTTGGAGCCTCCAAGCCTGACTCTCTGGCTTCTGTTTCTGTAAAAGAGACCAGATGCTTTCAGCTAGCCTTAACCGTGACTAGTTATATTCCTCCTCACTGCTGCTGTAGCTTCCTGCTGGAGCCACGTTTCTTAGATCAAGAACAAGTCAAACTATCTTTTGGGCTCCATGCCGAAAAAGAGTTGCTTGTGGGTCAAAGAAAGGAGGAGTTTCCTTCTGGCTTAAGGCGAAGAAGGTTTCTTTGTGTAGATGGCCTTTAAGGCCACAATGGACTCCTCGTCTCATAGTTTTCTCTAGTCCCTGAGTGGATCACACGGACGGACTTTGCTCTTGCTGAGAGCCGGAGTTTGGAGACTTCAGGAGCTGGACAGCAGATGGGAAAGTTTCCTCTCCTTCAGAATTTCATTCCTGCAGCCCTTGTTTCTGGTGAATGGGGCATTGCTGTGCCTTGGGCAGCCCGCCTCAAAGACATGACAGGCGCACCCACAAAAGGGGCAACTTACCAGTAACAGAGAAAGTTGCCTAGTAATTTTTTCATTAAATAGATAAAGATAGAAATGTTTAAAATAACTAACTAAATAAATAAATAAATGTTATATATTAAGAAATGTTTAAATAGATGATTATAACCACACGCAATAATAACTTTTAGATCTCCTTAAAATACTTAATAAATAACTAAAGTTCTTTAACTTACCTAGAAACCCACATGAGCACGTTTTGTGGCGTCGCAGTCCCAGCCAGCACATCTGGAGGGAGGAGAGTTTCTTACCTGGGTCCTAGCTGCAGAATTTTCCAAATTGTGACTGAAGCAGGGGTGTGGTCCGTCAGGGTGACCCCTAGGAGAACAACACTTTAATGGCTAAGCGACCTGTTGTTCCCCGTCAAAAGAAGCCGGTGTCCCCTGGCTGCTTCACCCCTGCTCGTCTCAGCTTAGATAGAAAGCCAGTGAGATGTTTGTGGCGCCTGATTACTTTTTGGCCAAATGTAAGAGCAGCAAGGAGTGCTGTGGTGGCGTAAAGCCTCACAGGCACGAATGAAGTGTATCTAAGCAGGGAGTCTCTTTGGGGCTACAGCCTGGCCAGCTCCTCCCACCACCTGGGCAACACCTCTGGAGGAGTCCTCTGGGCCTGTGACCTGCTGTCAGCATTTGAAAGTGGCGCGAAGGGATTCGCGTGGGGAAGAACGGCGTTCCAGTCGGGTGAGCTGCTTTTCTGACTATTTCAGAGAGAGGGACTTCATTTCTTTGTTGGAATGAATGACCAGAACGATTAATAATTGTTAGGCCACTTTTGAAAAGTGAGGTCCTTGTTAATTGTGTTTGCCCTGGCTGGTTTTGGACCAATATCCCCGAAGGACCACCTTGCGGCGTTGAACCTCCCCGCCCGCTGGAGTCCTCTTCGGAGGCCCTGTCTTCGGGTGCTCTGGCCTTCCGAACTGAGGAGGGTGGCAGCCTGGAAGAGGACCTTCCCGTGGAAATTGTTGTTTTTATCTTGTGTGTGTATTTTAACGTGTTCTTGTTTGTTCCATGTTTCTGTCCAAATAGAGACTGGCCGCCCGCTTTATCCGTGAGGTTAGGGCGCAGCTGTGAGGGGAGGTTGGAGGCTGCAGTGTGAAGAAACGTCGGCCAAAAGGTAAGCTTTTCAGTCCATTTTCCCAATAGAGGGACTTTAATTCTTGACTGGAAGCAGTATCAGAAGATTTCAAAAGTATAATGCCACTTTAAAAACATGATGTAACTGTGTCTACTCCTCTCCTAATATTAAAGCGATCTGCAGTGGGGAAGCAAGGCCATTGTGGCACCTAAAGAATGAGGACCCTTGGCGTTGGCCCCTTAACAGTAAAGCAAACCATTCACAAGAGGGGCACATGAACCATAGAGAGAACGGATTAAGTGACTAAGACTGAAGAAGCTGAGTCCTTTCTTTCTGGATTATTTTAGTGAAGAACTGGAATGGTGAGACCTCCCATGGCATGCGTGAAGAAGAATTTCTTGCATCTAAAGGAACCAGGAGGCTTGACTTGGCTTTAACCTTAAAGAGACATACTCTGTATTTCAGAGGCTAAGTTAATTTTCCATCATGGAAGGCACGTCCTTGCGGCTTCACGCCCGAGGAGACTTTATTGAGCAGGAGTGAAAACGGAGCCAGTTGGAGCCTTCAAGGCTGACTCTCTGGCTTCTGGTTCTGTAGAAGGCTCCAAATACCTGAGCGAGCTTTAACCATGACAAGATATACGCCTTGTTTCTGCTGCTGTAGCTGCCTGCTGGAGCTACGTTTCTTAGATCAAGAACAAGTCAAACTATCTTTTGGGCTTCATGCCGAAAAAGAGTTGCTTATGGGTCAAAGAAAGGAGGAGTCTCCTTCTGGCTTAAGGCGAAGAAGGTTTTGTTGTGTAGATGGTTGTCAGTCTTTACGGTTGACAAATTTCAATCCACACAACAGAAGCAGCAATCTTGGAGAGGCTTTCAGAGTCTAACAAGATTTTCCGTCATGGAAGGCGCATCCTTGTGGCTTCACGCCCGAGGAGACTTTATTGAGCAGGAGTGAAAACCGAGCCTGTTGGAGCCTCCAAGGCTGACTCTCTGGCTTCTGTTTCTTTAAAAGAGACCAGATGCTTTTAGCTAGCTTTAACCATGACTAGTTATATTCCTCCTCACTGCTGCTGTAGCTGCCTGCTGGAGCCACGTTTCTTAGATCGAGAACAAGTCAAACTATCTTTTGGGCTTCATGCCGAAAAAGAGTTGCTTATGGGTCAAAGAAAGGAGGAGTCTCCTTCTGGCTTAAGGCGAAGAAGGTTTTGTTGTGTAGATGGTTGTCAGTCTTTACGGTTGACAAATTTCAATCCACACAACAGAAGCAGCAATCTTGGAGAGGCTTTCAGAGTCTAACAAGATTTTCCGTCATGGAAGGCGCATCCTTGTGGCTTCACGCCCGAGGAGACTTTATTGAGCAGGAGTGAAAACGGAGCCTGTTGGAGCCTCCAAGGCTGACTCTCTGGCTTGTGGTTCTGTAGAAGGCTCCGAATACCTGAGCGAGCTTTAACCATGACAAGTTATACGCCTTGTTTCTGCTGCTGTAGCTGCCTGCTGGAGCTACGTTTCTTAGATCGAGAACAAGTCAAACTATCTTTTGGGCTTCATGCCGAAAAAGAGTTGCTTATGGGTCAAAGAAAGGAGGAGTCTCCTTCTGGCTTAAGGCGAAGAAGGTTTTGTTGTGTAGATGGTTGTCAGTCTTTACGGTTGACAAATTTCAATCCACACAACAGAAGCAGCAATCTTGGAGAGGCTTTCAGAGTCTAACAAGATTTTCCGTCATGGAAGGCGCATCCTTGTGGCTTCACGCCCGAGGAGACTTTATTGAGCAGGAGTGAAAACGGAGCCTGTTGGAGCCTCCAAGGCTGACTCTCTGGCTTGTGGTTCTGTAGAAGGCTCCAAATACCTGAGCGAGCTTTAACCATGACTAGTTATATTCCTCCTCACTGCTGCTGTAGCTGCCTGCTGGAGCTACGTTTCTTAGATCAAGAACAAGTCAAAGTATCTTTTGGGCTCCATGCCGAAAAAGAGTTGCTTATGGGTCAAAGAAAGGAGGAGTCTCCTTCTGGCTTAAGGCGAAGAAGGTTTCTTTGTGTAGATGGCCTTTAAGGCCACAATGGACTCCTCGTCTCATACTTTTCTCTAGTCCCTGAGTGGATCACACGGACGGACTTTGCTCTTGCTGAGAGCCGCAGTTTGGAGACTTCAGGAGCTGGACAGCAGATGGGAAAGTTTCCTCTCCTTCAGAATTTCATTCCTGCAGCCCTTGTTTTTGGTGAACGGGGCATTGCTGTGCCTTGGGCAGCCCGCCTCAAAGACATGACAGGCGCACCCACAAAAGGGGCAACTTACCAGTAACAGAGAAAGTTGCCTAGTAATTTTTTCATTAAATAGATAAAGATAGAAATGTTTAAAATAACTAACTAAATAAATAAATAAATGTTATATATTAAGGAATGTTTAAATAGATGATTATAACCACACGCAATAATAACTTTTAGATCTCCTTAAAATACTTAATAAATAACTAAAGTTCTTTAACTTACTTAGAAACCCACATGAGCATGTTTTGTGGCGTCGCAGTCCCAGCCAGCACATCTGGAGGGAGGAGAGTTTCTTACCTGGGTCCTAGCTGCAGAATTTTCCAAATTGTGACTGAAGCAGGGGTGTGGTCTGTCAGGGTGACCCCTAGGAGAACAATACTTTAATGGCTAAGCGACCTGTTGTTCCCCGTCAAAAGAAGCCGGTGTCCCCTGGCTGCTTGACCCCGGCTCGTCTCAGCTTAGATAGAAAGCCAGTGAGATGTTTGTGGCGCCTGATTACTTTTTGGCCAAATGTAAGAGCAGCAAGGAGTGCTGTGGTGGCGTAAAGCCTCACAGGCACGAATGAAGTGTATCTAAGCAGGGAGTCTCTTTGGGGCTACAGCCTGGCCAGCTCCTCCCACCGCCTGGGCCACACCTCTGGAGGAGTCCTCTGGGCCTGTGACCTGCTGTCAGTATTTGAAAGTGGCGCGAAGGGATTCGCGTGGGGAAGAACGGCGTTCCAGTCGGGTGAGCTGCTTTTCTGACTATTTCAGAGAGAGGGACTTCATTTCTTTGTTGGAATGAATGACCAGAACGATTAATAATTGTTAGGCCACTTTTGAAAAGTGAGGTCCTTGTTAATTGTGTTTGCCCTGGCTGGTTTTGGACCAATATCCCCGAAGGACCACCTTGCGGCATTGAACCTCCCCGCCTGCTGGAGTCCTCTTCAGAGGCCCTGTCTTCGGGTGCTCTGGCCTTCCGAACTGAGGAGGGTGGCAGCCTGGGAGAGGACCTTCCCGTGGAAATTGTTGTTTTTATCTTGCGTGTGTATTTTAACGTGTTCTTGTTTGTTCCATGTTTCTGTCCAAATAGAGACTGGCCGCCCGCTTTATCCGTGAGGTTAGGGCGCAGCTGTGAGGGGAGGTTGGAGGCTGCAGTGTGAAGAAACGTCGGCCAAAAGGTAAGCTTTTCAGTCCATTTTCCCAATAGAGGGACTTTAATTCTTGACTGGAAGCAGTATCAGAAGATTTCAAAAGTATAATGCCACTTTAAAAACATGATGTAACTGTGTCTACACCTCTCCTAATATTAAAGCGATCTGCAGTGGGGAAGCAAGGCCATTGTGGCACCTAAAGAATGAGGACCCTTGGCGTTGGCCCCTTAACAGTAAAGCAAACCATTCACAAGAGGGGCAAATGAACCATAGAGAGAACGGATTAAGTGACTAAGACTGAAGAAGCTGAGTCCTTTCTTTCTGGATTATTTTAGTGAAGAACTGGAATGGTGAGACCTCCCATGGCATGCGTGAAGAAGAATTTCTTGCATCTAAAGGAACCAGGAGGCTTGACTTGGCTTTAACCTTAAAGAGACATACTCTGTATTTCAGAGGCTAAGTTAATTTTCCATCATGAAAGGCACGTCCTTGCGGCTACACGCCCGAGGAGACTTTATTGAGTAGAAGAAAAAACGGAGCCAGTTGGAGCCTTCAAGGCTGACTCTCTGGCTCCTGGTTCTGTAGAAAGCTCCAAATACCTGAGCGAGCTTTAACCATGACAAGTTATATGCCTTGTTTCTGCTGCTGTAGATTCCTGCTGGAGCCACGTCTCTTAGATCGAGAACAAGTCAAACTATCTTTTGGGCTTCATGGCGAAAAAGAGTTGCTTATGGGTCAAAGAAAGGAGGAGTCTCCTTCTGGCTTAAGGCGAAGAAGGTTTTGTTGTGTAGATGGTTGTCAGTCTTTACGGTTGACAAATTTCAATCCACACAACAGAAGCAGCAATCTTGGAGAGGCTTTCAGAGTCTAACAAGATTTTCCGTCATGGAAGGCGCATCCTTGCGGCTTCATGCCCGAGGAGACTTTATTGAATAGGAGTGAAAACAGAGTCTGTTGGAGCCTCCAAGGCTGACTCTCTGGCTTCTGTTTCTGTAAAAGAGACCAGATGCTTTCAGCTAGCCTTAACCATGACTAGTTATATTCCTCCTCACTGCTGCTGTAGCTGCCTGCTGGAGCTAGGTTTCTTAGATCAAGAATAAGTCAAACTATCTTTTGGGCTTCATGCCGAAAAAGAGTTGCTTATGGGTCAAAGAAAGGAGGAGTCTCCTTCTGGCTTAAGGCGAAGAAGGTTTTGTTGTGTAGATGGTTGTCAGTCTTTGCGGTTGACAAATTTCAATCCACACAACAGAAGCAGCAATCTTGGAGAGGCTTTCAGAGTCTAACAAGATTTTCCGTCATGGAAGGCGCATCCTTGCGGCTTCATGCCCGAGGAGACTGTATTGAATAGGAGTGAAAACAGAGTCTGTTGGAGCCTCCAAGGCTGACTCTCTGGCTTCTGTTTCTGTAAAAGAGACCAGATGCTTTCAGCTAGCCTTAACCATGACTAGTTATATTCCTCCTCACTGCTGCTGTAGCTGCCTGCTGGAGCTAGGTTTCTTAGATCAAGAATAAGTCAAACTATCTTTTGGGCTTTATGCCGAAAAAGAGTTGCTTATGGGTCAAAGAAAGGAGGAGTCTCCTTCTGGCTTAAGGCGAAGAAGGTTTTGTTGTGTAGATGGTTGTCAGTCTTTGCGGTTGACAAATTTTAATCCACACAACAGAAGCAGCAATCTTGGAGAGGCTTTCAGAGTCTAACAAGATTTTCCGTCATGGAAGGCGCATCCTTGCGGCTTCATGCCCGAGGAGACTGTATTGAATAGGAGTGAAAACGGAGCCTGTTGGAGCCTCCAAGGCTGACTCTCTGGCTTCTGTTTCTGTAAAAGAGACCAGATGCTTGCAGCTAGCCTTAACCACGACTAGTTATATTCCTCCTCACTGCTGCTGTAACTTCCTGCTGGAGCTACATTTTTTAGATCGAGAACAATTTAAAGTATCTTTTGGGCTCCATGCCGAAAAAGAGTTGCTTGTGGGTCAAAGAAAGGAGGAGTTTCCTTCTGGCTTAAGGCGAAGAAGGTTTCTTTGTGTAGATGGCCTTTAAGGCCACAATGGACTCCTCGTCTCATAGTTTTCTCTAGTCCCTGAGTGGATTACACGGAGGGACTTTGCTCTTGCTGAGAGCCGCAGTTTGGAGACTTCAGGAGCTGGACAGCAGATGGGAAAGTTTCCTCTCCTTCAGAATTTCATTCCTGCAGCCCTTGTTTCTGGTGAACGGGGCATTGCTGTGCCTTGGGCACCCTGCCTCAAAGACATGACAGGCGTACCCACAAAAGGGGCAACTTACCAGTAACAGAGAAAGTTGCCTAGTAATTTTTTCATTAAATAGATAAAGATAGAAATGTTTCAAATAAATAAATAACTAAATAAATAAATGTTATATATTAAGGAATGTTTAAATAGATGATTATAACCACACGCAATAATAACTTTTAGATCTCCTTAAAATACTTAATAAATAACTAAAGTTCTTTAACTTACTTAGAAACCCACATGAGCATGTTTTGTGGCGTCGCAGTCCCAGCCAGCACGTCAGGAGGGAGGAGAGTTTCTTACCTGGGTCCTAGCTGCAGAATTTTCCAAATTGTGACTGAAGCAGGGGTGTGGTCCGTCAGGGTGACCCCTAGGAGAACAACACTTTAATGGCTAAGCGACCTGTTGTTCCCCGTCAAAAGAAGCCGGTGTCCCCTGGCTGCTTGACCCCTGCTCGTCTCAGCTTAGATAGAAAGCCAGTGAGATATTTGTGGCGCCTGATTACTTTTTGGCCAAATGTAAGAGCAGCAAGGAGTGCTGTGGTGGCGTAAAGCCTCACAGGCACGAATGAAGTGTATCTAAGCAGGGAGTCTCTTTGGGGCTACAGCCTGGCCAGCTCCTCTCACCGCCTGGGCAACACCTCTGGAGGAGTCCTCTGGGCCTGTGACCTGCTGTCAGCATTTGAAAGTGGCGCGAAGGGATTCGCGTGGGGAAGAACGGCGTTCCAGTCGGGTGAGCTGCTTTTCTGACTATTTCAGAGAGAGGGACTTCATTTCTTTGTTGGAATGAATGACCAGAACGATTAATAATTGTTAGGCCACTTTTGAAAAGTGAGGTCCTTGTTAATTGTGTTTGCCCTGGCTGGTTTTGGACCAATATCCCCGAAGGACCACCTTGCGGCATTCAACCTCCCCGCCCGCTGGAGTCCTCTTCGGAGGCCCTGTCTTCGGGTGCTCTGGCCTTCCGAACTGAGGAGGGTGGCAGCCTGGGAGAGGACCTTCCCGTGGAAATTGTTGTTTTTATCTTGTGTGTGTATTTTAACGTGTTCTTGTTTGTTCCATGTTTCTGTCCAAATAGAGACTGGCCGCCCGCTTTATCCGTGAGGTTAGGGCGCAGCTGTGAGGGGAGGTTGGAGGCTGCAGTGTGAAGAAACGTCGGCCAAAAGGTAAGCTTTTCAGTCCATTTTCCCAATAGAGGGACTTTAATTCTTGACTGGAAGCAGTATCAGAAGATTTCAAAAGTATAATGCCACTTTAAAAAAATGATGTAACTGTGTCTACTCCTCTCCTAATATTAAAGCGATCTGCAGTGGGGAAGCAAGGCCATTGTGGCACCTAAAGAATGAGGACCCTTGGCGTTGGCCCCTTAACAGTAAAGCAAACCATTCACAAGAGGGGCACATGAACCATAGAGAGAACGGATTAAGTGACTAAGACTGAAGAAGCTGAGTCCTTTCTTTCTGGATTATTTTAGTGAAGAACTGGAATGGTGAGACCTCCCATGGCATGCGTGAAGAAGAATTTCTTGCATCTAAAGGAACCAGGAGGCTTGACTTGGCTTTAACCTTAAAGAGACATACTCTGTATTTCAGAGGCTAAGTTAATTTTCCATCATGGAAGGCACGTCCTTGCGGCTTCACGCCCGAGGAGACTTTATTGAGTAGAAGAAAAAACGGAGCCAGTTAGAGCCTTCAAGGCTAACTCTCTGGCTTCTGGTTCTGTAGAAGGCTCCAAATACCTGAGCGAGCTTTAACCATGACAAGATATACGCCTTGTTTCTGCTGCTGTAGCTTCCTGCTGGGGCCACGTTTCTTAGATCAAGAACAAGTCAAACTATCTTTTGGGCTTCATGCCGAAAAAGAGTTGCTTATGGGTCAAAGAAAGGAGGAGTTTCCTTCTGGCTTAAGGCGAAGAAAGTTTTGTTGTGTAGATGGTTGTCAGTCTTTACGGTTGACAAATTTCAATCCACACAACAGAAGCAGCAATCTTGGAGAGGCTTTCAGAGTCTAACAAGATTTTCCGTCATGGAAGGCGCATCCTTGTGGCTTCACGCCCGAGGAGACTTTATTGAGCAGGAGTGAAAACCGAGCCTGTTGGAGCCTCCAAGGCTGACTCTCTGGCTTGTGGTTCTGTAGAAGGCTCCGAATACCTGAGCGAGCTTTAACCATGACAAGTTATACGCCTTGTTTCTGCTGCTGTAGCTGCCTGCTGGAGCTACGTTTCTTAGATCGAGAACAAGTCAAACTATCTTTTGGGCTTCATGCCGAAAAAGAGTTGCTTATGGGTCAAAGAAAGGAGGAGTCTCCTTCTGGCTTAAGGCGAAGAAGGTTTTGTTGTGTAGATGGTTGTCAGTCTTTGCGGTTGACAAATTTCAATCCACACAACAGAAGCAGCAATCTTGGAGAGGCTTTCAGAGTCTAACAAGATTTTCCGTCATGGAAGGCGCATCCTTGCGGCTTCATGCCCAAGGAGACTTTATTGAATAGGAGTGAAAACAGAGTCTGTTGGAGCCTCCAAGGCTGACTCTCTGGCTTCTGTTTCTGTAAAAGAGACCAGATGCTTTCAGCTAGCCTTAACCATGACTAGTTATATTCCTCCTCACTGCTGCTGTAGCTGCCTGCTGGAGCTAGGTTTCTTAGATCAAGAATAAGTCAAACTATCTTTTGGGCTTTATGCCGAAAAAGAGTTGCTTATGGGTCAAAGAAAGGAGGAGTCTCCTTCTGGCTTAAGGCGAAGAAGGTTTTGTTGTGTAGATGGTTGTCAGTCTTTACGGTTGACAAATTTCAATCCACACAACAGAAGCAGCAATCTTGGAGAGGCTTTCAGAGTCTAACAAGATTTTCCGTCATGGAAGGCGCATCCTTGCGGCTTCACGCCCGAGGAGACTTTATTGAGTAGGAGTGAAAACGGAGCCTGTTGGAGCCTCCAAGGCTGACTCTCTGGCTTCTGTTTCTGTAAAAGAGACCAGATGCTTGCAGCTAGCCTTAACCACGACTAGTTATATTCCTCCTCACTGCTGCTGTAACTTCCTGCTGGAGCTACATTTTTTAGATCGAGAACAAGTTAAAGTATCTTTTGGGCTCCATGCCGAAAAAGTGTTGCTTGTGGGTCAAAGAAAGGAGGAGTTTCCTTCTGGCTTAAGGCGAAGAAGGTTTCTTTGTGTAGATGGCCTTTAAGGCCACAATGGACTCCTCGTCTCATAGTTTTCTCTAGTCCCTGAGTGGATCACACGGACGGACTTTGCTCTTGCTGAGAGCCGCAGTTTGGAGACTTCAGGAGCTGGACAGCAGATGGGAAAGTTTCCTCTCCTTCAGAATTTCATTCCTGCAGCCCTTGTTTCTGGTGAACGGGGCATTGCTGTGCCTTGGGCAGCCCGCCTCAAAGACATGACAGGCGCACCCACAAAAGGGGCAACTTACCAGTAACAGAGAAAGTTGCCTAGTAATTTTTTCATTAAATAGATAAAGATAGAAATGTTTAAAATAAATAACTAAATAAATAAATAAATGTTATATATTAAGGAATGTTTAAATAGATGATTATAACCACACGCAATAATAACTTTTAGATCTCCTTAAAATACTTAATAAATAACTAAAGTTCTTTAACTTACTTAGAAACCCACATGAGCATGTTTTGTGGCGTCGCAGTCCCAGCCAGCACGTCAGGAGGGAGGAGAGTTTCTTACCTGGGTCCTAGCTGCAGAATTTTCCAAATTGTGACTGAAGCAGGGGTGTGGTCCGTCAGGGTGACCCCTAGGAGAACAACACTTTAATGGCTAAGCGACCTGTTGTTCCCCGTCAAAAGAAGCCGGTGTCCCCTGGCTGCTTGACCCCTGCTCGTCTCAGCTTAGATAGAAAGCCAGTGAGATGTTTGTGGCGCCTGATTACTTTTTGGCCAAATGTAAGAGCAGCAAGGAGTGCTGTGGTGGCGTAAAGCCTCACAGGCACGAATGAAGTGTATCTAAGCAGGGAGTCTCTTTGGGGCTACAGCCTGGCCAGCTCCTCTCACCGCCTGGGCAACACCTCTGGAGGAGTCCTCTGGGCCTGTGACCTGCTGTCAGCATTTGAAAGTGGCGCGAAGGGATTCGCGTGGGGAAGAACGGCGTTCCAGTCGGGTGAGCTGCTTTTCTGACTATTTCAGAGAGAGGGACTTCATTTCTTTGTTGGAATGAATGACCAGAACGATTAATAATTGTTAGGCCACTTTTGAAAAGTGAGGTCCTTGTTAATTGTGTTTGCCCTGGCTGGTTTTGGACCAATATCCCCGAAGGACCACCTTGCGGCATTCAACCTCCCCGCCCGCTGGAGTCCTCTTCGGAGGCCCTGTCTTCGGGTGCTCTGGCCTTCCGAACTGAGGAGGGTGGCAGCCTGGGAGAGGACCTTCCCGTGGAAATTGTTGTTTTTATCTTGTGTGTGTATTTTAACGTGTTCTTGTTTGTTCCATGTTTCTGTCCAAATAGAGACTGGCCGCCCGCTTTATCCGTGAGGTTAGGGCGCAGCTGTGAGGGGAGGTTGGAGGCTGCAGTGTGAAGAAACGTCGGCCAAAAGGTAAGCTTTTCAGTCCATTTTCCCAATAGAGGGACTTTAATTCTTGACTGGAAGCAGTATCAGAAGATTTCAAAAGTATAATGCCACTTTAAAAACATGATGTAACTGTGTCTACTCCTCTCCTAATATTAAAGCGATCTGCAGTGGGGAAGCAAGGCCATTGTGGCACCTAAAGAATGAGGACCCTTGGCGTTGGCCCCTTAACAGTAAAGCAAACCATTCACAAGAGGGGCACATGAACCATAGAGAGAACGGATTAAGTGACTAAGACTGAAGAAGCTGAGTCCTTTCTTTCTGGATTATTTTAGTGAAGAACTGGAATGGTGAGACCTCCCATGGCATGCGTGAAGAAGAATTTCTTGCATCTAAAGGAACCAGGAGGCTTGACTTGGCTTTAACCTTAAAGAGACATACTCTGTATTTCAGAGGCTAAGTTAATTTTCCATCATGGAAGGCACGTCCTTGCGGCTTCACGCCCGAGGAGACTTTATTGAGTAGAAGAAAAAACGGAGCCAGTTGGAGCCTTCAAGGCTGACTCTCTGGCTTCTGGTTCTGTAGAAGGCTCCGAATACCTGAGCGAGCTTTAACCATGACAAGTTATACGCCTGGTTTCTGCTGCTGTAGATTCCTGCTGGAGCTACGTTTCTTAGATCAAGAACAAGTCAAACTATCTTTTGGGCTTCATGGCGAAAAAGAGTTGCTTATGGGTCAAAGAAAGGAGGAGTTTCCTTCTGGCTTAAGGCGAAGAAGGTTTTGTTGTGTAGATGGTGGTCAGTCTTTACGGTTGACAAATTTCAATCCACACAACAGAATCAGCAATCTTGGAGAGGCTTTCAGAGTCTAACAAGATTTTCCGTCATGGAAGGCGCATCCTTGTGGCTTCATGCCCGAGGAGACTTTATTGAGTAGGAGTGAAAACAGAGTCTGTTGGAGCCTCCAAGGCTGACTCTCTGACTTCTGTTTCTGTAAAAGAGACCAGATGCTTTCAGCTAGCCTTAACCATGACTAGTTATATTCCTCCTCACTGCTGCTGTAGCTGCCTGCTGGAGCTACGTTTCTTAGATCAAGAACAAGTCAAACTATCTTTTGGGCTTCATGCCGAAAAAGAGTTGCTTATGGGTCAAAGAAAGGAGGAGTCTCCTTCTGGCTTAAGGCGAAGAAGGTTTTGTTGTGTAGATGGTTGTCAGTCTTTACGGTTGACAAATTTCAATCCAAACAACAGAAGCAGCAATCTTGGAGAGGCTTTCAGAGTCTAACAAGATTTTCCGTCATGGAAGGCGCATCCTTGTTGCTTCATGCCCGAGGAGACTTTATTGAGTAGGAGTGAAAACGGAGCCTGTTGGAGCCTCCAAGGCTGACTCTCTGGCTTCTGTTTCTGTAAAAGAGACCAGATGCTTGCAGCTAGCCTTAACCATGACTTGTTATATTCCTCCTCACTGCTGCTGTAACTTCCTGCTGGAGCTACATTTTTTAGATCGAGAACAAGTCAAAGTATCTTTTCGGCTCCATGCCGAAAAAGAGTTGCTTATGGGTTAAAGAAAGGAGGAGTTTCCTTCTGGCTTAAGGCGAAGAAGGTTTCTTTGTGTAGATGGCCTTTAAGGCCACAATGGACTCCTCGTCTCATAGTTTTCTCTAGTCCCTGAGTGGATCACACAGACGGACTTTGCTCTTGCTGAGAGCCGCAGTTTGGAGACTTCAGGAGCTGGACAGCAGATGGGAAAGTTTCCTCTCCTTCAGAATTTCATTCCTGCAGCCCTTGTTTCTGGTGAACGGGGCATTGCTGTGCCTTGGGCAGCCCGCCTCAAAGACATGACAGGCGCACCCACAAAAGGGGCAACTTACCAGTAACAGAGAAAGTTGCCTAGTAATTTTTTCATTAAATAGATAAAGATAGAAATGTTTAAAATAAATAACTAAATAAATAAATAAATGTTATATATTAAGGAATGTTTAAATAGATGATTATAACCACACGCAATAATAACTTTTAGATCTCCTTAAAATACTTAATAAATAACTAAAGTTCTTTAACTTACTTAGAAACCCACATGAGCATGTTTTGTGGCGTCGCAGTCCCAGCCAGCACGTCAGGAGGGAGGAGAGTTTCTTACCTGGGTCCTAGCTGCAGAATTTTCCAAATTGTGACTGAAGAAGGGGTGTGGTCCGTCAGGGTGACCCCTAGGAGAACAACACTTTAATGGCTAAGCGACCTGTTGTTCCCCGTCAAAAGAAGCCGGTGTCCCCTGGCTGCTTGACCCCTGCTCGTCTCAGCTTAGATAGAAAGCCAGTGAGATGTTTGTGGCGCCTGATTACTTTTTGGCCAAATGTAAGAGCAGCAAGGAGTGCTGTAGTGGCGTAAAGCCTCACAGGCACGAATGAAGTGTATCTAAGCAGGGAGTCTCTTTGGGGCTACAGCCTGGCCAGCTCCTCCCACCGCCTGGGCAACACCTCTGGAGGAGTCCTCTGGGCCTGTGACCTGCTGTCAGCATTTGAAAGTGGCGCGAAGGGATTCGCGTGGGGAAGAACGGCGTTCCAGTCGGGTGAGCTGCTTTTCTGACTATTTCAGAGAGAGGGACTTCATTTCTTTGTTGGAATGAATGACCAGAACGATTAATAATTGTTAGGCCACTTTTGAAAAGTGAGGTCCTTGTTAATTGTGTTTGCCCTGGCTGGTTTTGGACCAATATCCCCGAAGGACCACCTTGCAGCGTTGAACCTCCCCGCCCGCTGGAGTCCTCTTCGGAGGCCCTGTCTTCGGGTGCTCTGGCCTTCCGAACTGAGGAGGGTGGCAGCCTGGGAGAGGACCTTCCCGTGGAAATTGTTGTTTTTATCTTGTGTGTGTATTTTAACGTGTTCTTGTTTGTTCCATGTTTCTGTCCAAAAGGAGACTGGCCGCCCGCTTTATCCGTGAGGTTAGGGCGCAGCTGTGAGGGGAGGTTGGAGGCTGCAGTGTGAAGAAACGTCGGCCAAAAGGTAAGCTTTTCAGTCCATTTTCCCA
The DNA here is from genome assembly GCF_028583425.1 of Eublepharis macularius. Taxonomy (NCBI): domain Eukaryota; kingdom Metazoa; phylum Chordata; class Lepidosauria; order Squamata; family Eublepharidae; genus Eublepharis; species Eublepharis macularius. The sequence continues at coordinate 36,009,614 of NC_072800.1, forward strand.
ATAGAGGGACTTTAATTCTTGACTGGAAGCAGTATCAGAAGATTTCAAAAGTATAATGCCACTTTAAAAACATGATGTAACTGTGTCTACTCCTCTCCTAATATTAAAGCGATCTGCAGTGGGGAAGCAAGGCCATTGTGGCACCTAAAGAATGAGGACCCTTGGCGTTGGCCCCTTAACAGTAAAGCAAACCATTCACAAGAGGGGCACATGAACCATAGAGAGAACGGATTAAGTGACTAAGACTGAAGAAGCTGAGTCCTTTCTTTCTGGATTATTTTAGTGAAGAACTGGAATGGTGAGACCTCCCATGGCATGCGTGAAGAAGAATTTCTTGCATCTAAAGGAACCAGGAGGCTTGACTTGGCTTTAACCTTAAAGAGACATACTCTGTATTTCAGAGGCTAAGTTAATTTTCCATCATGGAAGGCACGTCCTTGCGACTTCACGCCCGAGGAGACTTTATTGAGTAGAAGAAAAAACGGAGCCAGTTGGAGCCTTCAAGGCTGACTCTCTGGCTTCTGGTTCTGTAGAAGGCTCCGAATACCTGAGCGAGCTTTAACCATGACAAGATATACGCCTTGTTTCTGCTGCTGTAGCTTCCTGCTGGAGCCACGTTTCTTAGATCGAGAACAAGTCAAACTATCTTTTGGGCTTCATGCCGAAAAAGAGTTGCTTATGGGTCAAAGAAAGGAGGAGTTTCCTTCTGGCTTAAGGCGAAGAAAGTTTTGTTGTGTAGATGGTTGTCAGTCTTTACGGTTGACAAATTTCAATCCACACAACAGAAGCAGCAATCTTGGAGTGGCTTTCAGAGTCTAACAAGATTTTCCGTCATGGAAGGCGCATCCTTGTGGCTTCATGCCCGAGGAGACTTTATTGAGTAGGAGTGAAAACGGAGCCTGTTGGAGCCTCCAAGGCTGACTCTCTGGCTTCTGGTTCTGTAAAAGAGACCAGATGCTTGCAGCTAGCCTTAACCATGACTTGTTATATTCCTCCTCACTGCTGCTGTAACTTCCTGCTGGAGCTACATTTTTTAGATCGAGAACAAGTCAAAGTATCTTTTCGGCTCCATGCCGAAAAAGAGTTGCTTATGGGTTAAAGAAAGGAGGAGTTTCCTTCTGGCTTAAGGCGAAGAAGGTTTCTTTGTGTAGATGGCCTTTAAGGCCACAACGGACTCCTCGTCTCATAGTTTTCTCTAGTCCCTGAGTGGATCACACGGACGGACTTTGCTCTTGCTGAGAGCCGCAGTTTGGAGACTTCAGGAGCTGGACAGCAGATGGGAAAGTTTCCTCTCCTTCAGAATTTCATTCCTGCAGCCCTTGTTTCTGGTGAACGGGGCATTGCTGTGCCTTGGCAGCCCGCCTCAAAGACATGACAGGCGCACCCACAAAAGGGGCAACTTACCAGTAACAGAGAAAGTTGCCTAGTAATTTTTTCATTAAATAGATAAAGATAGAAATGTTTCAAATAAATAAATAACTAAATAAATAAATGTTATATATTAAGGAATGTTTAAATAGATGATTATAACCACACGCAATAATAACTTTTAGATCTCCTTAAAATACTTAATAAATAACTAAAGTTCTTTAACTTACTTAGAAACCCACATGAGCATGTTTTGTGGCGTCGCAGTCCCAGCCAGCACGTCAGGAGGGAGGAGAGTTTCTTACCTGGGTCCTAGCTGCAGAATTTTCCAAATTGTGACTGAAGAAGGGGTGTGGTCCGTCAGGGTGACCCCTAGGAGAACAACACTTTAATGGCTAAGCGACCTGTTGTTCCCCGTCAAAAGAAGCCGGTGTCCCCTGGCTGCTTGACCCCTGCTCGTCTCAGCTTAGATAGAAAGCCAGTGAGATGTTTGTGGCGCCTGATTACTTTTTGGCCAAATGTAAGAGCAGCAAGGAGTGCTGTGGTGGCGTAAAGCCTCACAGGCACGAATGAAGTGTATCTAAGCAGGGAGTCTCTTTGGGGCTACAGCCTGGCCAGCTCCTCCCACCGCCTGGGCAACACCTCTGGAGGAGTCCTCTGGGCCTGTGACCTGCTGTCAGCATTTGAAAGTGGCGCGAAGGGATTCGCGTGGGGAAGAACGGCGTTCCAGTCGGGTGAGCTGCTTTTCTGACTATTTCAGAGAGAGGGACTTCATTTCTTTGTTGGAATGAATGACCAGAACGATTAATAATTGTTAGGCCACTTTTGAAAAGTGAGGTCCTTGTTAATTGTGTTTGCCCTGGCTGGTTTTGGACCAATATCCCCGAAGGACCACCTTGCGGCATTGAACCTCCCCGCCTGCTGGAGTCCTCTTCAGAGGCCCTGTCTTCGGGTGCTCTGGCCTTCCGAACTGAGGAGGGTGGCAGCCTGGGAGAGGACCTTCCCGTGGAAATTGTTGTTTTTATCTTGTGTGTGTATTTTAACGTGTTCTTGTTTGTTCCATGTTTCTGTCCAAATAGAGACTGGCCGCCCGCTTTATCCGTGAGGTTAGGGCGCAGCTGTGAGGGGAGGTTGGAGGCTGCAGTGTGAAGAAACGTCGGCCAAAAGGTAAGCTTTTCAGTCCATTTTCCCAATAGAGGGACTTTAATTCTTGACTGGAAGCAGTATCAGAAGATTTCAAAAGTATAATGCCACTTTAAAAACATGATGTAACTGTGTCTACTCCTCTCCTAATATTAAAGCGATCTGCAGTGGGGAAGCAAGGCCATTGTGGCACCTAAAGAATGAGGACCCTTGGCGTTGGCCCCTTAACAGTAAAGCAAACCATTCACAAGAGGGGCACATGAACCATAGAGAGAACGGATTAAGTGACTAAGACTGAAGAAGCTGAGTCCTTTCTTTCTGGATTATTTTAGTGAAGAACTGGAATGGTGAGACCTCCCATGGCATGCGTGAAGAAGAATTTCTTGCATCTAAAGGAACCAGGAGGCTTGACTTGGCTTTAACCTTAAAGAGACATACTCTGTATTTCAGAGGCTAAGTTAATTTTCCATCATGGAAGGCACGTCCTTGCGGCTTCACGCCCGAGGAGACTTTATTGAGTAGAAGAAAAAACGGAGCCAGTTAGAGCCTTCAAGGCTAACTCTCTGGCTTCTGGTTCTGTAGAAGGCTCCAAATACCTGAGCGAGCTTTAACCATGACAAGATATACGCCTTGTTTCTGCTGCTGTAGCTTCCTGCTGGAGCCACGTTTCTTAGATCAAGAACAAGTCAAACTATCTTTTGGGCTTCATGCCGAAAAAGAGTTGCTTATGGGTCAAAGAAAGGAGGAGTCTCCTTCTGGCTTAAGGCGAAGAAAGTTTTGTTGTGTAGATGGTTGTCAGTCTTTACGGTTGACAAATTTCAATCCACACAACAGAAGCAGCAATCTTGGAGAGGCTTTCAGAGTCTAACAAGATTTTCCGTCATGGAAGGCGCATCCTTGTGGCTTCACGCCCGAGGAGACTTTATTGAGCAGGAGTGAAAACGGAGCCTGTTGGAGCCTCCAAGGCTGACTCTCTGGCTTCTGTTTCTGTAAAAGAGACCAGATGCTTTTAGCTAGCTTTAACCATGACTAGTTATATTCCTCCTCACTGCTGCTGTAGCTGCCTGCTGGAGCCACGTTTCTTAGATCGAGAACAAGTCAAACTATCTTTTGGGCTTCATGCCGAAAAAGAGTTGCTTATGGGTCAAAGAAAGGAGGAGTCTCCTTCTGGCTTAAGGCGAAGAAGGTTTTGTTGTGTAGATGGTTGTCAGTCTTTACGGTTGACAAATTTCAATCCACACAACAGAAGCAGCAATCTTGGAGAGGCTTTCAGAGTCTAACAAGATTTTCCGTCATGGAAGGCGCATCCTTGTGGCTTCACGCCCGAGGAGACTTTATTGAGCAGGAGTGAAAACGGAGCCTGTTGGAGCCTCCAAGGCTGACTCTCTGGCTTGTGGTTCTGTAGAAGGCTCCGAATACCTGAGCGAGCTTTAACCATGACAAGTTATACGCCTTGTTTCTGCTGCTGTAGCTGCCTGCTGGAGCTACGTTTCTTAGATCGAGAACAAGTCAAACTATCTTTTGGGCTTCATGCCGAAAAAGAGTTGCTTATGGGTCAAAGAAAGGAGGAGTCTCCTTCTGGCTTAAGGCGAAGAAGGTTTTGTTGTGTAGATGGTTGTCAGTCTTTACGGTTGACAAATTTCAATCCACACAACAGAAGCAGCAATCTTGGAGAGGCTTTCAGAGTCTAACAAGATTTTCCGTCATGGAAGGCGCATCCTTGTGGCTTCACGCCCGAGGAGACTTTATTGAGCAGGAGTGAAAACGGAGCCTGTTGGAGCCTCCAAGGCTGACTCTCTGGCTTCTGGTTCTGTAGAAGGCTCCAAATACCTGAGCGAGCTTTAACCATGACTAGTTATATTCCTCCTCACTGCTGCTGTAGCTGCCTGCTGGAGCTACGTTTCTTAGATCGAGAACAAGTCAAAGTATCTTTTGGGCTCCATGCCGAAAAAGAATTGCTTATGGGTCAAAGAAAGGAGGAGTCTCCTTCTGGCTTAAGGCGAAGAAGGTTTCTTTGTGTAGATGGCCTTTAAGGCCACAATGGACTCCTCGTCTCATAGTTTTCTCTAGTCCCTGAGTGGATCACACGGACGGACTTTGCTCTTGCTGAGAGCCGCAGTTTGGAGACTTCAGGAGCTGGACAGCAGATGGGAAAGTTTCCTCTCCTTCAGAATTTCATTCCTGCAGCCCTTGTTTCTGGTGAACGGGGCATTGCTGTGCCTTGGGCAGCCCGCCTCAAAGACATGACAGGCGCACCCACAAAAGGGGCAACTTACCAGTAACAGAGAAAGTTGCCTAGTAATTTTTTCATTAAATAGATAAAGATAGAAATGTTTAAAATAACTAACTAACTAAATAAATAAATGTTATATATTAAGGAATGTTTAAATAGATGATTATAACCACACGCAATAATAACTTTTAGATCTCCTTAAAATACTTAATAAATAACTAAAGTTCTTTAACTTACTTAGAAACCCACATGAGCATGTTTTGTGGCGTCGCAGTCCCAGCCAGCACATCTGGAGGGAGGAGAGTTTCTTACCTGGGTCCTAGCTGCAGAATTTTCCAAATTGTGACTGAAGCAGGGGTGTGGTCCGTCAGGGTGACCCCTAGGAGAACAACACTTTAATGGCTAAGCGACCTGTTGTTCCCCGTCAAAAGAAGCCGGTGTCCCCTGGCTGCTTGACCGCGGCTCGTCTCAGCTTAGATAGAAAGCCAGTGAGATGTTTGTGGCGCCTGATTACTTTTTGGCCAAATGTAAGAGCAGCAAGGAGTGCTGTGGTGGCGTAAAGCCTCACAGGCACGAATGAAGTGTATCTAAGCAGGGAGTCTCTTTGGGGCTACAGCCTGGCCAGCTCCTCCCACCGCCTGGGCAACACCTCTGGAGGAGTCCTCTGGGCCTGTGACCTGCTGTCAGCATTTGAAAGTGGCGCGAAGGGATTCGCGTGGGGAAGAACGGCGTTCCAGTCGGGTGAGCTGCTTTTCTGACTATTTCAGAGAGAGGGACTTCATTTCTTTGTTGGAATGAATGACCAGAACGATTAATAATTGTTAGGCCACTTTTGAAAAGTGAGGTCCTTGTTAATTGTGTTTGCCCTGGCTGGTTTTGGACCAATATCCCCGAAGGACCACCTTGCGGCATTGAACCTCCCCGCCTGCTGGAGTCCTCTTCAGAGGCCCTGTCTTCGGGTGCTCTGGCCTTCCGAACTGAGGAGGGTGGCAGCCTGGGAGAGGACCTTCCCGTGGAAATTGTTGTTTTTATCTTGTGTGTGTATTTTAACGTGTTCTTGTTTGTTCCATGTTTCTGTCCAAATAGAGACTGGCCGCCCGCTTTATCCGTGAGGTTAGGGCGCAGCTGTGAGGGGAGGTTGGAGGCTGCAGTGTGAAGAAACGTCGGCCAAAAGGTAAGCTTTTCAGTCCATTTTCCCAATAGAGGGACTTTAATTCTTGACTGGAAGCAGTATCAGAAGATTTCAAAAGTATAATGCCACTTTAAAAACATGATGTAACTGTGTCTACTCCTCTCCTAATATTAAAGCGATCTGCAGTGGGGAAGCAAGGCCATTGTGGCACCTAAAGAATGAGGACCCTTGGCGTTGGCCCCTTAACAGTAAAGCAAACCATTCACAAGAGGGGCACATGAACCATAGAGAGAACGGATTAAGTGACTAAGACTGAAGAAGCTGAGTCCTTTCTTTCTGGATTATTTTAGTGAAGAACTGGAATGGTGAGACCTCCCATGGCATGCGTGAAGAAGAATTTCTTGCATCTAAAGGAACCAGGAGGCTTGACTTGGCTTTAACCTTAAAGAGACATACTCTGTATTTCAGAGGCTAAGTTAATTTTCCATCATGGAAGGCACGTCCTTGCGGCTTCACGCCCGAGGAGACTTTATTGAGTAGAAGAAAAAACGGAGCCAGTTGGAGCCTTCAAGGCTAACTCTCTGGCTTCTGGTTCTGTAGAAGGCTCCGAATACCTGAGCGAGCTTTAACCATGACAAGATATACGCCTTGTTTCTGCTGCTGTAGCTTCCTGCTGGAGCCACGTTTCTTAGATCAAGAACAAGTCAAACTATCTTTTGGGCTTCATGCCGAAAAAGAGTTGCTTATGGGTCAAAGAAAGGAGGAGTTTCCTTCTGGCTTAAGGCGAAGAAGGTTTTGTTGTGTAGATGGTTGTCAGTCTTTACGGTTGACAAATTTCAATCCACACAACAGAAGCAGCAATCTTGGAGAGGCTTTCAGAGTCTAACAAGATTTTCCGTCATGGAAGGCGCATCCTTGTGGCTTCATGCCCGAGGAGACTTTATTGAATAGGAGTGAAAACAGAGTCTGTTGGAGCCTCCAAGGCTGACTCTCTGGCTTCTGTTTCTGTAAAAGAGACCAGATGCTTTTAGCTAGCTTTAACCATGACTAGTTATATTCCTCCTCACTGCTGCTGTAGCTGCCTGCTGGAGCTACGTTTCTTAGATCAAGAACAAGTCAAACTATCTTTTGGGCTTCATGCCGAAAAAGAGTTGCTTATGGGTCAAAGAAAGGAGGAGTCTCCTTCTGGCTTAAGGCGAAGAAGGTTTTGTTGTGTAGATGGTTGTCAGTCTTTACGGTTGACAAATTTCAATCCACACAACAGAAGCAGCAATCTTGGAGAGGCTTTCAGAGTCTAACAAGATTTTCCGTCATGGAAGGCGCATCCTTGTGGCTTCACGCCCGAGGAGACTTTATTGAGCAGGAGTGAAAACGGAGCCTGTTGGAGCCTCCAAGGCTGACTCTCTGGCTTGTGGTTCTGTAGAAGGCTCCGAATACCTGAGCGAGCTTTAACCATGACAAGTTATACGCCTTGTTTCTGCTGCTGTAGCTTCCTGCTGGAGCCACGTTTCTTAGATCGAGAACAAGTCAAACTATCTTTTGGGCTTCATGCCGAAAAAGAGTTGCTTATGGGTCAAAGAAAGGAGGAGTTTCCTTCTGGCTTAAGGCGAAGAAGGTTTTGTTGTGTAGATGGTTGTCAGTCTTTACGGTTGACAAATTTCAATCCACACAACATAAGCAGCAATCTTGGAGAGGCTTTCAGGGTCTAACAAGATTTTCCGTCATGGAAGGCGCATCCTTGTGGCTTCACGCCCGAGGAGACTTTATTGAGCAGGAGTGAAAACGGAGCCTGTTGGAGCCTCCAAGGCTGACTCTCTGGCTTGTGGTTCTGTAGAAGGCTCCGAATACCTGAGCGAGCTTTAACCATGACAAGTTATACGCCTTGTTTCTGCTGCTGTAGCTTCCTGCTGGAGCCACGTTTCTTAGATCAAGAACAAGTCAAACTATCTTTTGGGCTTCATGGCGAAAAAGAGTTGCTTATGGGTCAAAGAAAGGAGGAGTCTCCTTCTGGCTTAAGGCGAAGAAGGTTTTGTTGTGTAGATGGTTGTCAGTCTTTACGGTTGACAAATTTCAATCCACACAACAGAAGCAGCAATCTTGGAGAGGCTTTCAGAGTCTAACAAGATTTTCCGTCATGGAAGGCGCATCCTTGTGGCTTCACGCCCGAGGAGACTTTATTGAGCAGGAGTGAAAACGGAGCCTGTTGGAGCCTCCAAGGCTGACTCTCTGGCTTCTGGTTCTGTAGAAGGCTCCAAATACCTGAGCGAGCTTTAACCATGACTAGTTATATTCCTCCTCACTGCTGCTGTAGCTGCCTGCTGGAGCTACGTTTCTTAGATCGAGAACAAGTCAAAGTATCTTTTGGGCTCCATGCCGAAAAAGAGTTGCTTGTGGGTCAAAGAAAGGAGGAGTCTCCTTCTGGCTTAAGGCGAAGAAGGTTTCTTTGTGTAGATGGCCTTTAAGGCCACAATGGACTCCTCGTCTCATAGTTTTCTCTAGTCCCTGAATGGATCACACGGACGGACTTTGCTCTTGCTGAGAGCCGCAGTTTGGAGACTTCAGGAGCTGGACAGCAGATGGGAAAGTTTCCTCTCCTTCAGAATTTCATTCCTGCAGCCCTTGTTTCTGGTGAACGGGGCATTGCTGTGCCTTGGGCAGCCCGCCTCAAAGACATGACAGGCGCACCCACAAAAGGGGCAACTTACCAGTAACAGAGAAAGTTGCCTAGTAATTTTTTCATTAAATAGATAAAGATAGAAATGTTTAAAATAACTAACTAAATAAATAAATAAATGTTATATATTAAGGAATGTTTAAATAGATGATTATAACCACACGCAATAATAACTTTTAGATCTCCTTAAAATACTTAATAAATAACTAAAGTTCTTTAACTTACTTAGAAACCCACATGAGCATGTTTTGTGGCGTCGCAGTCCCAGCCAGCACATCTGGAGGGAGGAGAGTTTCTTACCTGGGTCCTAGCTGCAGAATTTTCCAAATTGTGACTGAAGCAGGGGTGTGGTCCGTCAGGGTGACCCCTAGGAGAACAACACTTTAATGGCTAAGCGACCTGTTGTTCCCCGTCAAAAGAAGCCGGTGTCCCCTGGCTGCTTGACCGCGGCTCGTCTCAGCTTAGATAGAAAGCCAGTGAGATGTTTGTGGCGCCTGATTACTTTTTGGCCAAATGTAAGAGCAGCAAGGAGTGCTGTGGTGGCGTAAAGCCTCACAGGCACGAATGAAGTGTATCTAAGCAGGGAGTCTCTTTGGGGCTACAGCCTGGCCAGCTCCTCTCACCGCCTGGGCAACACCTCTGGAGGAGTCCTCTGGGCCTGTGACCTGCTGTCAGCATTTGAAAGTGGCGCGAAGGGATTCGCGTGGGGAAGAACGGCGTTCCAGTCGGGTGAGCTGCTTTTCTGACTATTTCAGAGAGAGGGACTTCATTTCTTTGTTGGAATGAATGACCAGAACGATTAATAATTGTTAGGCCACTTTTGAAAAGTGAGGTCCTTGTTAATTGTGTTTGCCCTGGCTGGTTTTGGACCAATATCCCCGAAGGACCACCTTGCGGCATTGAACCTCCCCGCCTGCTGGAGTCCTCTTCAGAGGCCCTGTCTTCGGGTGCTCTGGCCTTCCGAACTGAGGAGGGTGGCAGCCTGGGAGAGGACCTTCCCGTGGAAATTGTTGTTTTTATCTTGTGTGTGTATTTTAACGTGTTCTTGTTTGTTCCATGTTTCTGTCCAAATAGAGACTGGCCGCCCGCTTTATCCGTGAGGTTAGGGCGCAGCTGTGAGGGGAGGTTGGAGGCTGCAGTGTGAAGAAACGTCGGCCAAAAGGTAAGCTTTTCAGTCCATTTTCCCAATAGAGGGACTTTAATTCTTGACTGGAAGCAGTATCAGAAGATTTCAAAAGTATAATGCCACTTTAAAAACATGATGTAACTGTGTCTACTCCTCTCCTAATATTAAAGCGATCTGCAGTGGGGAAGCAAGGCCATTGTGGCACCTAAAGAATGAGGACCCTTGGCGTTGGCCCCTTAACAGTAAAGCAAACCATTCACAAGAGGGGCACATGAACCATAGAGAGAACGGATTAAGTGACTAAGACTGAAGAAGCTGAGTCCTTTCTTTCTGGATTATTTTAGTGAAGAACTGGAATGGTGAGACCTCCCATGGCATGCGTGAAGAAGAATTTCTTGCATCTAAAGGAACCAGGAGGCTTGACTTGGCTTTAACCTTAAAGAGACATACTCTGTATTTCAGAGGCTAAGTTAATTTTCCATCATGGAAGGCACGTCCTTGCGGCTTCACGCCCGAGGAGACTTTATTGAGTAGAAGAAAAAACGGAGCCAGTTAGAGCCTTCAAGGCTAACTCTCTGGCTTCTGGTTCTGTAGAAGGCTCCGAATACCTGAGCGAGCTTTAACCATGACAAGATATACGCCTTGTTTCTGCTGCTGTAGCTTCCTGCTGGAGCCACGTTTCTTAGATCAAGAACAAGTCAAACTATCTTTTGGGCTTCATGCCGAAAAAGAGTTGCTTATGGGTCAAAGAAAGGAGGAGTTTCCTTCTGGCTTAAGGCGAAGAAGGTTTTGTTGTGTAGATGGTTGTCAGTCTTTACGGTTGACAAATTTCAATCCACACAACAGAAGCAGCAATCTTGGAGAGGCTTTCAGAGTCTAACAAGATTTTCCGTCATGGAAGGCGCATCCTTGTGGCTTCATGCCCGAGGAGACTTTATTGAATAGGAGTGAAAACAGAGTCTGTTGGAGCCTCCAAGGCTGACTCTCTGGCTTCTGTTTCTGTAAAAGAGACCAGATGCTTTTAGCTAGCTTTAACCATGACTAGTTATATTCCTCCTCACTGCTGCTGTAGCTGCCTGCTGGAGCTACGTTTCTTAGATCAAGAACAAGTCAAACTATCTTTTGGGCTTCATGCCGAAAAAGAGTTGCTTATGGGTCAAAGAAAGGAGGAGTCTCCTTCTGGCTTAAGGCGAAGAAGGTTTTGTTGTGTAGATGGTTGTCAGTCTTTACGGTTGACAAATTTCAATCCACACAACAGAAGCAGCAATCTTGGAGAGGCTTTCAGAGTCTAACAAGATTTTCCGTCATGGAAGGCGCATCCTTGTGGCTTCACGCCCGAGGAGACTTTATTGAGCAGGAGTGAAAACGGAGCCTGTTGGAGCCTCCAAGGCTGACTCTCTGGCTTGTGGTTCTGTAGAAGGCTCCGAATACCTGAGCGAGCTTTAACCATGACAAGTTATACGCCTTGTTTCTGCTGCTGTAGCTTCCTGCTGGAGCCACGTTTCTTAGATCGAGAACAAGTCAAACTATCTTTTGGGCTTCATGCCGAAAAAGAGTTGCTTATGGGTCAAAGAAAGGAGGAGTTTCCTTCTGGCTTAAGGCGAAGAAGGTTTTGTTGTGTAGATGGTTGTCAGTCTTTACGGTTGACAAATTTCAATCCACACAACAGAAGCAGCAATCTTGGAGAGGCTTTCAGGGTCTAACAAGATTTTCCGTCATGGAAGGCGCATCCTTGTGGCTTCACGCCCGAGGAGACTTTATTGAGCAGGAGTGAAAACGGAGCCTGTTGGAGCCTCCAAGGCTGACTCTCTGGCTTGTGGTTCTGTAGAAGGCTCCGAATACCTGAGCGAGCTTTAACCATGACAAGTTATACGCCTTGTTTCTGCTGCTGTAGCTTCCTGCTGGAGCCACGTTTCTTAGATCAAGAACAAGTCAAACTATCTTTTGGGCTTCATGGCGAAAAAGAGTTGCTTATGGGTCAAAGAAAGGAGGAGTCTCCTTCTGGCTTAAGGCGAAGAAGGTTTTGTTGTGTAGATGGTTGTCAGTCTTTACGGTTGACAAATTTCAATCCACACAACAGAAGCAGCAATCTTGGAGAGGCTTTCAGAGTCTAACAAGATTTTCCGTCATGGAAGGCGCATCCTTGTGGCTTCACGCCCGAGGAGACTTTATTGAGCAGGAGTGAAAACGGAGCCTGTTGGAGCCTCCAAGGCTGACTCTCTGGCTTCTGGTTCTGTAGAAGGCTCCAAATACCTGAGCGAGCTTTAACCATGACTAGTTATATTCCTCCTCACTGCTGCTGTAGCTGCCTGCTGGAGCTACGTTTCTTAGATCGAGAACAAGTCAAAGTATCTTTTGGGCTCCATGCCGAAAAAGAGTTGCTTGTGGGTCAAAGAAAGGAGGAGTCTCCTTCTGGCTTAAGGCGAAGAAGGTTTCTTTGTGTAGATGGCCTTTAAGGCCACAATGGACTCCTCGTCTCATAGTTTTCTCTAGTCCCTGAATGGATCACACGGACGGACTTTGCTCTTGCTGAGAGCCGCAGTTTGGAGACTTCAGGAGCTGGACAGCAGATGGGAAAGTTTCCTCTCCTTCAGAATTTCATTCCTGCAGCCCTTGTTTCTGGTGAACGGGGCATTGCTGTGCCTTGGGCAGCCCGCCTCAAAGACATGACAGGCGCACCCACAAAAGGGGCAACTTACCAGTAACAGAGAAAGTTGCCTAGTAATTTTTTCATTAAATAGATAAAGATAGAAATGTTTAAAATAACTAACTAAATAAATAAATAAATGTTATATATTAAGGAATGTTTAAATAGATGATTATAACCACACGCAATAATAACTTTTAGATCTCCTTAAAATACTTAATAAACAACTAAAGTTCTTTAACTTACCTAGAAACCCACATGAGCATGTTTTGTGGCGTCGCAGTCCCAGCCAGCACATCTGGAGGGAGGAGAGTTTCTTACCTGGGTCCTAGCTGCAGAATTTTCCAAATTGTGACTGAAGCAGGGGTGTGGTCCGTCAGGGTGACCCCTAGGAGAACAACACTTTAATGGCTAAGCGACCTGTTGTTCCCCGTCAAAAGAAGCCGGTGTCCCCTGGCTGCTTGACCCCGGCTCGTCTCAGCTTAGATAGAAAGCCAGTGAGATGTTTGTGGCGCCTGATTACTTTTTGGCCAAATGTAAGAGCAGCAAGGAGTGCTGTGGTGGCGTAAAGCCTCACAGGCACGAATGAAGTGTATCTAAGCAGGGAGTCTCTTTGGGGCTACAGCCTGGCCAGCTCCTCCCACCGCCTGGGCAACACCTCTGGAGGAGTCCTCTGGGCCTGTGACCTGCTGTCAGCATTTGAAAGTGGCGCGAAGGGATTCGCGTGGGGAAGAACGGCGTTCCAGTCGGGTGAGCTGCTTTTCTGACTATTTCAGAGAGAGGGACTTCATTTCTTTGTTGGAATGAATGACCAGAACGATTAATAATTGTTAGGCCACTTTTGAAAAGTGAGGTCCTTGTTAATTGTGTTTGCCCTGGCTGGTTTTGGACCAATATCCCCGAAGGACCACCTTGCGGCATTGAACCTCCCCGCCCGCTGGAGTCCTCTTCGGAGGCCCTGTCTTCGGGTGCTCTGGCCTTCCGAACTGAGGAGGGTGGCAGCCTGGGAGAGGACCTTCCCGTGGAAATTGTTGTTTTTATCTTGTGTGTGTATTTTAACGTGTTCTTGTTTGTTCCATGTTTCTGTCCAAATAGAGACTGGCCGCCCGCTTTATCCGTGAGGTTAGGGCGCAGCTGTGAGGGGAGGTTGGAGGCTGCAGTGTGAAGAAACGTCGGCCGAAAGGTAAGCTTTTCAGTCCATTTTCCCAATAGAGGGACTTTAATTCTTGACTGGAAGCAGTATCAGAAGATTTCAAAAGTATAATGCCACTTTAAAAACATGATGTAACTGTGTCTACTCCTCTCCTAATATTAAAGCGATCTGCAGTGGGGAAGCAAGGCCATTGTGGCACCTAAAGAATGAGGACCCTTGGCGTTGGCCCCTTAACAGTAAAGCAAACCATTCACAAGAGGGGCACATGAACCATAGAGAGAACGGATTAAGTGACTAAGACTGAAGAAGCTGAGTCCTTTCTTTCTGGATTATTTTAGTGAAGAACTGGAATGGTGAGACCTCCCATGGCATGCGTGAAGAAGAATTTCTTGCATCTAAAGGAACCAGGAGGCTTGACTTGGCTTTAACCTTAAAGAGACATACTCTGTATTTCAGAGGCTAAGTTAATTTTCCATCATGGAAGGCACGTCCTTGCGGCTTCACGCCCGAGGAGACTTTATTGAGTAGAAGAAAAAACGGAGCCAGTTAGAGCCTTCAAGGCTAACTCTCTGGCTTCTGGTTCTGTAGAAGGCTCCGAATACCTGAGCGAGCTTTAACCATGACAAGATATACGCCTTGTTTCTGCTGCTGTAGCTTCCTGCTGGAGCCACGTTTCTTAGATCAAGAACAAGTCAAACTATCTTTTGGGCTTCATGCCGAAAAAGAGTTGCTTATGGGTCAAAGAAAGGAGGAGTTTCCTTCTGGCTTAAGGCGAAGAAGGTTTTGTTGTGTAGATGGTTGTCAGTCTTTACGGTTGACAAATTTCAATCCACACAACAGAAGCAGCAATCTTGGAGAGGCTTTCAGAGTCTAACAAGATTTTCCGTCATGGAAGGCGCATCCTTGTGGCTTCATGCCCGAGGAGACTTTATTGAATAGGAGTGAAAACAGAGTCTGTTGGAGCCTCCAAGGCTGACTCTCTGGCTTCTGTTTCTGTAAAAGAGACCAGATGCTTTTAGCTAGCTTTAACCATGACTAGTTATATTCCTCCTCACTGCTGCTGTAGCTGCCTGCTGGAGCTACGTTTCTTAGATCAAGAACAAGTCAAACTATCTTTTGGGCTTCATGCCGAAAAAGAGTTGCTTATGGGTCAAAGAAAGGAGGAGTCTCCTTCTGGCTTAAGGCGAAGAAGGTTTTGTTGTGTAGATGGTTGTCAGTCTTTACGGTTGACAAATTTCAATCCACACAACAGAAGCAGCAATCTTGGAGAGGCTTTCAGAGTCTAACAAGATTTTCCGTCATGGAAGGCGCATCCTTGTGGCTTCACGCCCGAGGAGACTTTATTGAGCAGGAGTGAAAACGGAGCCTGTTGGAGCCTCCAAGGCTGACTCTCTGGCTTGTGGTTCTGTAGAAGGCTCCGAATACCTGAGCGAGCTTTAACCATGACAAGTTATACGCCTTGTTTCTGCTGCTGTAGCTTCCTGCTGGAGCCACGTTTCTTAGATCGAGAACAAGTCAAACTATCTTTTGGGCTTCATGCCGAAAAAGAGTTGCTTATGGGTCAAAGAAAGGAGGAGTTTCCTTCTGGCTTAAGGCGAAGAAGGTTTTGTTGTGTAGATGGTTGTCAGTCTTTACGGTTGACAAATTTCAATCCACACAACAGAAGCAGCAATCTTGGAGAGGCTTTCAGGGTCTAACAAGATTTTCCGTCATGGAAGGCGCATCCTTGTGGCTTCACGCCCGAGGAGACTTTATTGAGCAGGAGTGAAAACGGAGCCTGTTGGAGCCTCCAAGGCTGACTCTCTGGCTTGTGGTTCTGTAGAAGGCTCCGAATACCTGAGCGAGCTTTAACCATGACAAGTTATACGCCTTGTTTCTGCTGCTGTAGCTTCCTGCTGGAGCCACGTTTCTTAGATCAAGAACAAGTCAAACTATCTTTTGGGCTTCATGCCGAAAAAGAGTTGCTTATGGGTCAAAGAAAGGAGGAGTCTCCTTCTGGCTTAAGGCGAAGAAGGTTTTGTTGTGTAGATGGTTGTCAGTCTTTACGGTTGACAAATTTCAATCCACACAACAGAAGCAGCAATCTTGGAGAGGCTTTCAGAGTCTAACAAGATTTTCCGTCATGGAAGGCGCATCCTTGTGGCTTCACGCCCGAGGAGACTTTATTGAGCAGGAGTGAAAACGGAGCCTGTTGGAGCCTCCAAGGCTGACTCTCTGGCTTCTGGTTCTGTAGAAGGCTCCAAATACCTGAGCGAGCTTTAACCATGACTAGTTATATTCCTCCTCACTGCTGCTGTAGCTGCCTGCTGGAGCTACGTTTCTTAGATCGAGAACAAGTCAAAGTATCTTTTGGGCTCCATGCCGAAAAAGAGTTGCTTGTGGGTCAAAGAAAGGAGGAGTCTCCTTCTGGCTTAAGGCGAAGAAGGTTTCTTTGTGTAGATGGCCTTTAAGGCCACAATGGACTCCTCGTCTCATAGTTTTCTCTAGTCCCTGAATGGATCACACGGACGGACTTTGCTCTTGCTGAGAGCCGCAGTTTGGAGACTTCAGGAGCTGGACAGCAGATGGGAAAGTTTCCTCTCCTTCAGAATTTCATTCCTGCAGCCCTTGTTTCTGGTGAACGGGGCATTGCTGTGCCTTGGGCAGCCCGCCTCAAAGACATGACAGGCGCACCCACAAAAGGGGCAACTTACCAGTAACAGAGAAAGTTGCCTAGTAATTTTTTCATTAAATAGATAAAGATAGAAATGTTTAAAATAACTAACTAAATAAATAAATAAATGTTATATATTAAGGAATGTTTAAATAGATGATTATAACCACACGCAATAATAACTTTTAGATCTCCTTAAAATACTTAATAAACAACTAAAGTTCTTTAACTTACCTAGAAACCCACATGAGCATGTTTTGTGGCGTCGCAGTCCCAGCCAGCACATCTGGAGGGAGGAGAGTTTCTTACCTGGGTCCTAGCTGCAGAATTTTCCAAATTGTGACTGAAGCAGGGGTGTGGTCCGTCAGGGTGACCCCTAGGAGAACAACACTTTAATGGCTAAGCGACCTGTTGTTCCCCGTCAAAAGAAGCCGGTGTCCCCTGGCTGCTTGACCCCGGCTCGTCTCAGCTTAGATAGAAAGCCAGTGAGATGTTTGTGGCGCCTGATTACTTTTTGGCCAAATGTAAGAGCAGCAAGGAGTGCTGTGGTGGCGTAAAGCCTCACAGGCACGAATGAAGTGTATCTAAGCAGGGAGTCTCTTTGGGGCTACAGCCTGGCCAGCTCCTCCCACCGCCTGGGCAACACCTCTGGAGGAGTCCTCTGGGCCTGTGACCTGCTGTCAGCATTTGAAAGTGGCGCGAAGGGATTCGCGTGGGGAAGAACGGCGTTCCAGTCGGGTGAGCTGCTTTTCTGACTATTTCAGAGAGAGGGACTTCATTTCTTTGTTGGAATGAATGACCAGAACGATTAATAATTGTTAGGCCACTTTTGAAAAGTGAGGTCCTTGTTAATTGTGTTTGCCCTGGCTGGTTTTGGACCAATATCCCCGAAGGACCACCTTGCGGTGTTGAACCTCCCCGCCCGCTGGAGTCCTCTTCGGAGGCCCTGTCTTCGGGTGCTCTGGCCTTCCGAACTGAGGAGGGTGGCAGCCTGGGAGAGGACCTTCCCGTGGAAATTGTTGTTTTTATCTTGTGTGTGTATTTTAACGTGTTCTTGTTTGTTCCATGTTTCTGTCCAAATAGAGTCTGGCCGCCCGCTTTATCCGTGAGGTTAGGGCGCAGCTGTGAGGGGAGGTTGGAGGCTGCAGTGTGAAGAAACGTCGGCCAAAAGGTAAGCTTTTCAGTCCATTTTCCCAATAGAGGGGCTTTAATTCTTGACTGGAAGCAGTATCAGAAGATTTCAAAAGTATAATGCCACTTTAAAAAAATGATGTAACTGTGTCTACTCCTCTCCTAATATTAAAGCGATCTGCAGTGGGGAAGCAAGGCCATTGTGGCACCTAAAGAATGAGGACCCTTGGCGTTGGCCCCTTAACAGTAAAGCAAACCATTCACAAGAGGGGCACATGAACCATAGAGAGAACGGATTAAGTGACTAAGACTGAAGAAGCTGAGTCCTTTCTTTCTGGATTATTTTAGTGAAGAACTGGAATGGTGAGACCTCCCATGGCATGCGTGAAGAAGAATTTCTTGCATCTAAAGGAACCAGGAGGCTTGACTTGGCTTTAACCTTAAAGAGACATACTCTGTATTTCAGAGGCTAAGTTAATTTTCCATCATGGAAGGCACGTCCTTGCGGCTTCACGCCCGAGGAGACTTTATTGAGTAGAAGAAAAAACGGAGCCAGTTGGAGCCTTCAAGGCTGACTCTCTGGCTTCTGGTTCTGTAGAAGGCTCCGAATACCTGAGCGAGCTTTAACCATGACAAGTTATACGCCTTGTTTGTGCTTCTGTAGCTTCCTGCTGGAGCCACGTTTCTTAGATCGAGAACAAGTCAAACTATCTTTTGGGCTTCATGGCGAAAAAGAGTTGCTTATGGGTCAAAGAAAGGAGGAGTTTCCTTCTGGCTTAAGGCGAAGAAGGTTTTGTTGTGTAGATGGTTGTCAGTCTTTACGGTTGACAAATTTCAATCCACACAACAGAAGCAGCAATCTTGGAGAGGCTTTCAGAGTCTAACAAGATTTTCCGTCATGGAAGGCGCATCCTTGTGGCTTCATGCCCGAGGAGACTTTATTGAGTGGGAGTGAAAACGGAGCCTGTTGGAGCCTCCAAGGCTGACTCTCTGGCTTCTGTTTCTGTAAAAGAGACCAGATGCTTGCAGCTAGCCTTAACCATGACTAGTTATATTCCTCATCGCTGCTGCTGTAGCTGCCTGCTGGAGCTACGTTTCTTAGATCGAGAACAAGTCAAACTATCTTTTGGGCTCCATGCCGAAAAAGAGTTGCTTGTGGGTCAAAGAAAGGAGGAGTCTCCTTCTGGCTTAAGGCGAAGAAGGTTTCTTTGTGTAGATGGCCTTTAAGGCCACAATGGACTCCTCGTCTCATAGTTTTCTCTAGTCCCTGAGTGGATCACACGGAAGGACTTTGCTCTTGCTGAGATCCGCAGTTTGGAGACTTCAGGAGCTGGACAGCAGATGGGAAAGTTTCCTCTCCTTCAGAATTTCATTCCTGCAGCCCTTGTTTCTGGTGAACGGGGCATTGCTGTTCCTTGGGCAGCCCGCCTCAAAGACATGACAGGCGCACCCACAAAAGGGGCAACTTACCAGTAACAGAGAAAGTTGCCTAGTAATTTTTTCATTAAATAGATAAAGATAGAAATGTTTAAAATAAATAACTAACTAAATAAATAAATGTCATATATTAAGGAATGTTTAAATAGATGATTATAACCACACGCAATAATAACTTTTAGATCTCCTTAAAATACTTAATAAACAACTAAAGTTCTTTAACTTACCTAGAAACCCACATGAGCATGTTTTGTGGCGTCGCAGTCCCAGCCAGCACATCTGGAGGGAGGAGAGTTTCTTACCTGGGTCCTAGCTGCAGAATTTTCCAAATTGTGACTGAAGCAGGGGTGTGGTCCGTCAGGGTGACCCCTAGGAGAACAACACTTTAATGGCTAAGCGACCTGTTGTTCCCCGTCAAAAGAAGCCGGTGTCCCCTGGCTGCTTGACCCCTGCTCGTCTCAGCTTAGATAGAAAGCCAGTGAGATGTTTGTGGCGCCTGATTACTTTTTGGCCAAATGTAAGAGCAGCAAGGAGTGCTGTGGTGGCGTAAAGCCTCACAGGCACGAATGAAGTGTATCTAAGCAGGGAGTCTCTTTGGGGCTACAGCCTGGCCAGCTCCTCCCACCGCCTGGGCAACACCTCTGGAGGAGTCCTCTGGGCCTGTGACCTGCTGTCAGCATTTGAAAGTGGCGCGAAGGGATTCGCGTGGGGAAGAACGGCGTTCCAGTCGGGTGAGCTGCTTTTCTGACTATTTCAGAGAGAGGGACTTCATTTCTTTGTTGGAATGAATGACCAGAACGATTAATAATTGTTAGGCCACTTTTGAAAAGTGAGGTCCTTGTTAATTGTGTTTGCCCTGGCTGGTTTTGGACCAATATCCCCGAAGGACCACCTTGCGGCATTGAACCTCCCCGCCCGCTGGAGTCCTCTTCGGAGGCCCTGTCTTCGGGTGCTCTGGCCTTCCGAACTGAGGAGGGTGGCAGCCTGGGAGAGGACCTTCCCGTGGAAATTGTTGTTTTTATCTTGTGTGTGTATTTTAACGTGTTCTTGTTTGTTCCATGTTTCTGTCCAAATAGAGACTGGCCGCCCGCTTTATCCGTGAGGTTAGGGCGCAGCTGTGAGGGGAGGTTGGAGGCTGCAGTGTGAAGAAACGTCGGCCGAAAGGTAAGCTTTTCAGTCCATTTTCCCAATAGAGGGACTTTAATTCTTGACTGGAAGCAGTATCAGAAGATTTCAAAAGTATAATGCCACTTTAAAAACATGATGTAACTGTGTCTACTCCTCTCCTAATATTAAAGCGATCTGCAGTGGGGAAGCAAGGCCATTGTGGCACCTAAAGAATGAGGACCCTTGGCGTTGGCCCCTTAACAGTAAAGCAAACCATTCACAAGAGGGGCACATGAACCATAGAGAGAACGGATTAAGTGACTAAGACTGAAGAAGCTGAGTCCTTTCTTTCTGGATTATTTTAGTGAAGAACTGGAATGGTGAGACCTCCCATGGCATGCGTGAAGAAGAATTTCTTGCATCTAAAGGAACCAGGAGGCTTGACTTGGCTTTAACCTTAAAGAGACATACTCTGTATTTCAGAGGCTAAGTTAATTTTCCATCATGGAAGGCACGTCCTTGCGGCTTCACGCCTGAGGAGACTTTATTGAGTAGAAGAAAAAACGGAGGCAGTTGGAGCCTTCAAGGCTGACTCTCTGGCTTCTGGTTCTGTGGAAGGCTCCAAATACCTGAGCGAGCTTTAACCATGACAAGTTATACGCCTTGTTTCTGCTGCTGTAGCTTCCTGCTGGAGCCACGTTTCTTAGATCAAGAACAAGTCAAACTATCTTTTGGGCTTCATGCCGAAAAAGAGTTGCTTATGGGTCAAAGAAAGGAGGAGTCTCCTTCTGGCTTAAGGCGAAGAAGGTTTTGTTGTGTAGATGGTTGTCAGTCTTTACGGTTTTCAAATTTCAATCCACACAACAGAAGCAGCAATCTTGGAGAGGCTTTCAGAGTCTAACAAGATTTTCCGTCATGGAAGGCGCATCCTTGTGGCTTCACGCCCGAGGAGACTTTATTGAGTGGGAGTGAAAACGGAGCCTGTTGGAGCCTCCAAGGCTGACTCTCTGGCTTCTGTTTCTTTAAAAGAGACCAGATGCTTTCAGCTAGCCTTAACCATGACTAGTTATATTCCTCCTCACTGCTGCTGTAGCTGCCTGCTGGAGCTACGTTTCTTAGATCAGGAACAAGTCAAACTATCTTTTGGGCTTCATGCCGAAAAAGAGTTGCTTATGGGTCAAAGAAAGGAGGAGTCTCCTTCTGGCTTAAGGCGAAGAAGGTTTTGTTGTGTAGATGGTTGTCAGTCTTTACGGTTGACAAATTTCAATCCACACAACAGAAGCAGCAATCTTGGAGAGGCTTTCAGAGTCTAACAAGATTTTCCGTCATGGAAGGCGCATCCTTGTGGCTTCATGCCCGAGGAGACTTTATTGAGTGGGAGTGAAAACGGAGCCTGTTGGAGCCTCCAAGGCTGACTCTCTGGCTTCTGTTTCTGTAAAAGAGACCAGATGCTTTCAGCTAGCCTTAACCACGACTAGTTATATTCCTCCTCACTGCTGCTGTAGCTGCCTGCTGGAGCTACGTTTCTTAGATCGAGAACAAGTCAAAGTATTTTTTGGGCTCCATGCCGAAAAAGAGTTGCTTATGGGTCAAAGAAAGGAGGAGTCTCCTTCTGGCTTAAGGCGAAGAAGGTTTCTTTGTGTAGATGGCCTTTAAGGCCACAATGGACTCCTCGTCTCATAGTTTTCTCTAGTCCCTGAATGGATCACACGGACGGACTTTGCTCTTGCTGAGAGCCGCAGTTTGGAGACTTCAGGAGCTGGACAGCAGATGGGAAAGTTTCCTCTCCTTCAGAATTTCATTCCTGCAGCCCTTGTTTCTGGTGAACGGGGCATTGCTGTGCCTTGGGCAGCCCGCCTCAAAGACATGACAGGCGCACCCACAAAAGGGGCAACTTACCAGTAACAGAGAAAGTTGCCTAGTAATTTTTTCATTAAATAGATAAAGATAGAAATGTTTCAAATAAATAACTAACTAAATAAATAAATGTTATATATTAAGGAATGTTTAAATAGATGATTATAACCACACGCAATAATAACTTTTAGATCTCCTTAAAATACTTAATAAATAACTAAAGTTCTTTAACTTACTTAGAAACCCACATGAGCATGTTTTGTGGCGTCGCAGTCCCAGCCAGCACGTCTGGAGGGAGGAGAGTTTCTTACCTGGGTCCTAGCTGCAGAATTTTCCAAATTGTGACTGAAGCAGGGGTGTGGTCCGTCAGGGTGACCCCTAGGAGAACAACACTTTAATGGCTAAGCGACCTGTTGTTCCCCGTCAAAAGAAGCCGGTGTCCCCTGGCTGCTTGACCCCTGCTCGTCTCAGCTTAGATAGAAAGCCAGTGAGATGTTTGTGGCGCCTGATTACTTTTTGGCCAAATGTAAGAGCAGCAAGGAGTGCTGTGGTGGCGTAAAGCCTCACAGGCACGAATGAAGTGTATCTAAGCAGGGAGTCTCTTTGGGGCTACAGCCTGGCCAGCTCCTCCCACCGCCTGGGCAACACCTCTGGAGGAGTCCTCTGGGCCTGTGACCTGCTGTCAGCATTTGAAAGTGGCGCGAAGGGATTCGCGTGGGGAAGAACGGCGTTCCAGTCGGGTGAGCTGCTTTTCTGACTATTTCAGAGAGAGGGACTTCATTTCTTTGTTGGAATGAATGACCAGAACGATTAATAATTGTTAGGCCACTTTTGAAAAGTGAGGTCCTTGTTAATTGTGTTTGCCCTGGCTGGTTTTGGACCAATATCCCCTAAGGACCACCTTGCGGCATTGAACCTCCCCGCCCGCTGGAGTCCTCTTCGGAGGCCCTGTCTTCGGGTGCTCTGGCCTTCCGAACTGAGGAGGGTGGCAGCCTGGGAGAGGACCTTCCCGTGGAAATTGTTGTTTTTATCTTGTGTGTGTATTTTAACGTGTTCTTGTTTGTTCCATGTTTCTGTCCAAATAGAGTCTGGCCGCCCGCTTTATCCGTGAGGTTAGGGCGCAGCTGTGAGGGGAGGTTGGAGGCTGCAGTGTGAAGAAACGTCGGCCAAAAGGTAAGCTTTTCAGTCCATTTTCCCAATAGAGGGGCTTTAATTCTTGACTGGAAGCAGTATCAGAAGATTTCAAAAGTATAATGCCACTTTAAAAAAATGATGTAACTTTGTCTACTCCTCTCCTAATATTAAAGCGATCTGCAGTGGGGAAGCAAGGCCATTGTGGCACCTAAAGAATGAGGACCCTTGGCGTTGGCCCCTTAACAGTAAAGCAAACCATTCACAAGAGGGGCACATGAACCATAGAGAGAACGGATTAAGTGACTAAGACTGAAGAAGCTGAGTCCTTTCTTTCTGGATTATTTTAGTGAAGAACTGGAATGGTGAGACCTCCCATGGCATGCGTGAAGAAGAATTTCTTGCATCTAAAAGAACCAGGAGGCTTGACTTGGCTTTAACCTTAAAGAGACATACTCTGTATTTCAGAGGCTAAGTTAATTTTCCATCATGGAAGGCACGTCCTTGCGGCTTCACGCCCGAGGAGACTTTATTGAGTAGAAGAAAAAACGGAGCCAGTTGGAGCCTTCAAGGCTGACTCTCTGGCTTCTGGTTCTGTAGAAGGCTCCAAATACCTGAGCGAGCTTTAACCATGACAAGTTATACGCCTTGTTTCTGCTGCTGTAGATTCCTGCTGGAGCTACGTTTCTTAGATCAAGAACAAGTCAAACTATCCTTTGGGCTTCATGCCGAAAAAGAGTTGCTTATGGGTCAAAGAAAGGAGGAGTCTCCTTCTGGCTTAAGGCGAAGAAGGTTTTGTTGTGTAGATGGTTGTCAGTCTTTACGGTTGACAAATTTCAATCCACACAACAGAAGCAGCAATCTTGGAGAGGCTTTCAGAGTCTAACAAGATTTTCCGTCATGGAAGGCGCATCCTTGTGGCTTCACGCCCGAGGAGACTTTATTGAGCAGGAGTGAAAACGGAGCCTGTTGGAGCCTCCAAGGCTGACTCTCTGGCTTCTGGTTCTGTAGAAGGCTCCAAATACCTGAGCGAGCTTTAACCATGACTAGTTATATTCCTCCTCACTGCTGCTGTAGCTGCCTGCTGGAGCTACGTTTCTTAGATCAAGAACAAGTCAAACTATCTTTTGGGCTTCATGCCGAAAAAGAGTTGCTTATGGGTCAAAGAAAGGAGGAGTCTCCTTCTGGCTTAAGGCGAAGAAGGTTTTGTTGTCTAGATGGTTGTCAGTCTTTACGGTTGACAAATTTCAATCCACACAACAGAAGCAGCAATCTTGGAGAGGCTTTCAGAGTCTAACAAGATTTTCCGTCATGGAAGGTGCATCCTTGTGGCTTCACGCCCGAGGAGACTTTATTGAGCAGGAGTGAAAACGGAGCCTGTTGGAGCCTCCAAGGCTGACTCTCTGGCTTCTGGTTCTGTAGAAGGCTCCAAATACCTGAGCGAGCTTTAACCATGACTAGTTATATTCCTCCTCACTGCTGCTGTAGCTGCCTGCTGGAGCTACGTTTCTTAGATCAAGAACAAGTCAAACTATCTTTTGGGCTTCATGCCGAAAAAGAGTTGCTTATGGGTCAAAGAAAGGAGGAGTCTCCTTCTGGCTTAAGGCGAAGAAGGTTTTGTTGTGTAGATGGTTGTCAGTCTTTACGGTTGACAAATTTCAATCCACACAACAGAAGCAGCAATCTTGGAGAGGCTTTCAGAGTCTAACAAGATTTTCCGTCATGGAAGGTGCATCCTTGTGGCTTCATGCCCGAGGAGACTATTGAATAGGAGTGAAAACATAGTCTGTTGGAGCCTCCAAGGCTGACTCTCTGACTTCTGTTTCTGTAAAAGAGACCAGATGCTTTCAGCTAGCCTTAACCACGACTAGTTATATTCCTCCTCACTGCTGCTGTAACTTCCTGCTGGAGCTACATTTTTTAGATCGAGAACAAGTCAAAGTATCTTTTGGGCTCCATGCCAAAAAAGAGTTGCTTGTGGGTCAAAGAAAGGAGGAGTCTCCTCTGGCTTAAGGCGAAGAAGGTTTTGTTGTGTAGATGGTTGTCAGTCTTTACGGTTGACAAATTTCAATCCACACAACAGAAGCAGCAATCTTGGAGAGGCTTTCAGAGTCTAACAAGATTTTCCGTCATGGAAGGCGCATCCTTGTGGCTTCATGCCCGAGGAGACTTTATTGAGTGGGAGTGAAAACAGAGTCTGTTGGAGCCTCCAAGCCTGACTCTCTGGCTTCTGTTTCTGTAAAAGAGACCAGATGCTTGCAGCTAGCCTTAACCATGACTAGTTATATTCCTCCTCACTGCTGCTGTAGCTGCCTGCTGGAGCTACGTTTCTTAGATCGAGAACAAGTCAAACTATCTTTTGGGCTTCATGCCGTAAAAGAGTTGCTTATGGATCAAAGAAAGGAGGAGTCTCCTTCTGGCTTAAGGCGAAGAAGGTTTTGTTTTGTAGATGGTTGTCAGTAGAGGTGGGCACGGACCGGCATTTTCCCACGGGCCGCCGGTTCGGGGTTCGTGGGCTTCCACGGACCACGGTCCATGAACTTTTAACGGACCAGGCCCGGTTTGAGAACCGGTTCACGAACCGGTTCGGGTAAGGAAAGCCTGGGTTTTCCCACAGATTTTCACTTCAGTCGACTTTCCCCACCAAAGGTTCTCATGTAACGCTCCTTGATTAGCACTTTTCCAAAGAGACAAACAACAATTTCCCCTCCCCTATTCTCACTGACCCTTACCCACCCTTTGGGGAAGGAGGGAGACTTGTGCTCCTGTCCAGGAGAGGTGGCTGCCCACAAAACCCACCTACATGGGGCTGCATCAACAAGAGATGCCCTCCATGGGGGCGGGGAGACCAACTCTCCATGATGGGAAATGAATGGATGGACTTGAGTGAAAGCCAACTCCGCAACAGGAGATCATGCAGCAATTCAAAGGCCCCTTGCTGGAATGGAAGGCACGTGAGGGAGGGAAAGGATGTCTTCCACACCTTCAGGGAAGGAAACTCATGCTACCCTGTTCAGAAGGAGCCTCTTTGGGCAGTGGACAATGAGTCCCATTTCAGTGACGTGGTGTGTCAGCTTGCTTGCTTTCAAGCAAGCTGACCTGGACCACTGTCCTCCTTGTCACCGGACTTTGGGGATTGACCCTCAGAGGGGCTCTTGCGCTCACGGGAGCAGTACGGTCACCGACGAAACCCACTTCACCGAACGTGGCGGCGTTGGCAAAGGAAGGATATGCTGGTTGGGGTTCGAGTGGCCGGCGGCCACCATGTGGGAGAGGTGGGTTTCGATGGGGGCCAAGCCCTCCCTGTGGGGGCCCCCTTCACTGGCCCTGGTTGGGCTTCGAGTGGCTGACAAGAGGGGAGCAGGGCGGTATTCCCCGCCAGGAAGGAAGGTGTCTGCTGGCAGCGGCTGTTGGGCCCGGCAGGCCCAGTGAGGCGGCACCCAGCTGCCTCTCCTGAGGGGGCGGGGGGTCTGGCCGCTCACCGGCAGCACCTCCCATGTGCCCGGCCGCCGGGCCAATGGAGAGCGTGGCGGAATCCCCGCAAAGGAAGGGAGGTGGGTGAGGATGGCGGCCGCCAGGCCCGGCAAGCCCGGGGAGGTGGGGGCCCAGCCACCTCCCCTGAGGGGGTGGGGGGGTCTGCCCACTTGCTGGTGGCACCCCCATGTGCCTGGCTGCCGGGCCAAAGGAGAGCGGGGCGGAATCCCCGCAAAGGAAGGGAGGTGGGTGAGGACAGCAGCCGCCGGGCCCGGCAGGCCCGGGGAGGCAGGGCCCAGCCACCTCCCCTGAGGGGGCGGGGTGTGTGGTCGCTCGCCGGTGGCACCCCCCATGTGCCCAGCCGCCGGGTCAAAGGAGAGCGGGATGGAATCCCCGCAAAGGAAGGGAGGTGGGTGAGGACGGCGGCCGCCGGGCCCGGCAAGCCTGGGGAGGGGGGGGCCCAGCCACCTCCTCTGAGGGGGTGGGGGGTTTGGCCACTTGCTGGTGGCACCCCCCATGTGCCCGGCCGCCGGGCCAAAGGAGAGCGGGGCGGAATGGGCCCGGCAGGCCCGGGGAGGCGGGGCCTAGCCACCTCCCCTGAGGGGGCGGGGATTCTGGCCACTCGCCGGCAGTACCCCCCACGTGCCTGGCCGCCGGGCCAAAGGAGAGCGGGGCAGAATCCCCGTAAAGGAAGGAAGGTGGGTGAGGACGGCGGCCGCTCCCTCCCTGCAGGGGCCCCCTTCAATGGCCCCTGTTGGGCTTCAAGTGGCCGGCTGAGAGGGCGGCCACCACATCGGAGACGTGGGTTTCGACAGCAGCCGCCCCCTCCCTGCAGGGGCCCCCTTCAATGGCCCCGGTTGAGCTTCAAGTGGCCGGCCGAGAGGGCAGCCACCACGTCGGAGAGGTGGGTTTCGACGGCGACCGCCCCCTCCCTGCGGGGGCCCCCTTCAATGGCCCCGGTTGAGCTTCGAGTGGCTGGCCCAGAGGGCGGCCACCACGTTGGAGAGGTGGGTCTTGACGGTGGCCACCCCCTCCCTGCAGGGGCCCCCTTCACTGGCCCCAGTCGAGCTTCCATTGGCCAGCCCAGAGGGCGGCCACCACATCGGAGAGGTGAGTTTCGACGGTGGCCATCCCCTCCCTGCGGGGGCCCCCTTCAATGGCCCCAGTTGGTCTTCGAGTGGCCAGCCCAGAGGGCAGCCACCACGTCGGAGAGGTGGGCTTTGACGGCGGCCGCCGCTCCCTGCGGGGGCCCCCTTCAATGGGCCTGGTTGGGGTTCGAGTGGCTGGCCGAGAGGGTGGCCGCCAAGACAGGGAGGTGGGTGCTGGCGGTGGCCTGGCCTCACCTCTCCTTGCACATGCCCTGCAGTCTGCTGAAACTGGCCTCCGCACTCGGGGGGGGGGGCTGCGCTTGCAGGAGCAGGATGGTTGCTGACGATACCCACTTCACCGAACGTAGTCGGCAATGAAGCTCATGCTTTTGCAACAGTCACTCCTCCCCACACCTGGAGGAAGCGAGCGGAATCAGCCTCACCACTTGGAGGGGCCCCTGTGTTCGCAGGAGCAGGATGGTTGCCGACAACACCCACTTCACCAAACGTGGTGCAGTCTACACAGGCAACTCATGTGCTTGCCACCCCCCCCTTCCCCACGGTTGGACATAACCAATGGAACTTCTTCCTCCCAATGGGGGGGGGGGGTGACATGACAGGTACCATGGAAAGAAGTTGAAGCCCACTAATGTGAAGGGTGGGAAATCCTGGGGTGCAGTTGCCAGCCCAGAACAGCACGAGGAACCCACCTCACAGACTTGGTGGCCGTGACCAAAGCGTTCCCCAACTTCCGTTGCCAAGCACTGGAGGGAGTGCCAGAGACAATGAGGGAGTGCCTAGCATAGGGGAATTAGCAGGCATCTTCCTGCAACACATGATTGTGATGGGTAGTGCACCCATTGAAGGCAGCTTGCCTGGAACCCACCTCTCCAATGTGGTGTGCCAGTTGGAAAGGTGCCTGCTTGATTGGCGCAGGACTATGGCCTTCATATAGGTCAACCTCCCCAGAAGGCTGTGTCACCTCCAGTCAACCGAAAACCCACCTCACCGACGCGGGGAGCGAGAGAAAAGAGGAGATTGTATGGTGTCATGATGAGACAGAGAGAGCATGAAAAGAAGAGATGGAATAAGATGCAGCAAAAGAGGCTGGCCAAAGAGAAAACATTGGAGAATGTTATTCAGAAGAAAATGACAGCTGAGAAAACCCCTCCACAGGGAGGCCTTCTCCTATTAAACTCCAGTTTTATTTTGCATGGAATAGCCATTTATTTTGGGGGGAAATGGCTGTTGGGTTGCCACAGCTATCAGGAATCCCACCTCTACAACGTCGTGTCCAGGATGGGAAGGTACTAGGGTCAACCCCCACCTGCCTTCCCTCACACGTTGGGGGAAGAAAAGTTCTAGCGCCCCTCCTTGAAGGACCCTCTCACATCCTCGGGGGAAAGGACAGTCTCACCAACAAAGTGCCTTCCCTTCCACCTGTCAACCAGAGAGCAGCAACACACTTCTCTGACGTGACAGCTGCGACAGAATGGAAGAGTGCCCCTGAAAAACATACTTCTAAAAGTTGAGTTGAGGATAAAAGGGAGGCAAGTATCTGGGCGGTCACCAAGAAAAGTCACCACTCCCATGGTGTCTCCAGCACAAGCAAGGGGAAGGACAGCAAGAAGACGCAACCGTTTCCCACGTCTACAATGTGGTGGCAGCTGCAGCAGAACATCCAGAAAAGGAAGACATAACAACCACATGTTGGACATGTGTAATCCCACTTTGACGAGAAGATGCCCCCCCCCCCGGTTGAGAGATAAGTCCACTGTCAGAGTCAGAACCCACCTCCTCAACGGGCCAGATGCATCTGAATGGACAGGAACACATGCCTTCCCCATCTTCGGGGAAGGCTACTAGAACTCCACTTTTGGGAGAACACCTCCCACACAGAAAGGGATGTGGATGGAGGAATGGAGGGAAGGTGGTGGTGGTGGTGGTGATCCAAATAGTAGCTGACGCCTTGCGTCTCTGCAACCCCTCTACAGCTGCGTTCAGTCAGAGATGGCCTACCTACTGCTAGCTGTCTCCCCTTTCTAGGAGCGCTACCTGTTGACAAAGCCCACCTCTTCGCCCGGGGTTCATGCAGCATCCAGATTATACGGTCTCTGACAGCTCAAGCCTTCAGGGCCCAGATTGATGCATTTGTCCCCATGGAAAGGCACATGGATTAAAGGAGCCATGGAGCAAGTGTGACAGACAGAAGACACCTCGCCAATGTGGTTTCTTGGGTGGGAAGGTGCCTGCATGGTGGGGGCAAGGAAAATACATGTCCTTCCGAAAGCTCAACCTCCCCAGAACACCATGTAGGAACAACAACCCCTTACGCCTATCTTCATCTGACCGAAACACACCTCACTGATGTGGTGGCCACAGGGAAATGCAGGTCACCGGTGTCATGCCAAAAACGGTCCTGTCAGAGGAGATAGATCAGGAAGCAGCCAAAGAGACTTGCCTAGAAGACTAGGTGGCACAAATATTCCCTCTGTAAAAGTGGCCTCCCTGCTGGAGGAGGGGGCGAAAAGGCAGAAGAAGGAAAGCACAGCCCCGCTCGATGAGAGCATTGCCATCAATGTTGTCCACAGTGGACCGCAGCTGGAACGCACCTGTCTGACATGGTATGTGTACTGTGGGCCTGAGTGTGCCCAGCCCAAGAACATCCCTCGTGACCAGATGGAGTGGTGACAGGAAAGCTTGCATTTCCGATACCATGATTCATTGGCACAGCATCCATCACCCTGACACACACAGGGATGTGAGGCATGGAACATGGAATGGAGGAGCCTGCCGTCCTCAAAGCACCACCAGGAC
Source organism: Eublepharis macularius (assembly GCF_028583425.1). Taxonomy (NCBI): domain Eukaryota; kingdom Metazoa; phylum Chordata; class Lepidosauria; order Squamata; family Eublepharidae; genus Eublepharis; species Eublepharis macularius. Next base: position 36,039,785 of record NC_072800.1, read on the forward strand.
AGTGCTTTCATCAACTGTCCGAACAACTCACCTCCACAACGGAGCAGAAAGGAACAGGGCAGAGGATGGATGAGAAAGTGACAGCTGAAAAACCCTTGTCCGATGGGAATCTGCCAGGGAAGGCCTTCTCCCATCAAACTCCAGTTTTACTTTGAGAAGCCAAAATGAAAAACCGAGGGGGTGCCACAGGCATCCGGAATCCCACCTCAACGATGTGTTGACCACCATACGAGTATATTTCCCCACAGGGTCTCTGGAAGCGCAAGCCTTCAGACCCCAGACAAGTGCATATTCCTCTGGCCACAAGGAAGACCGCCTGCCAACCAGACCTGCCCCTGCAATGTGGGGACCACCATAGACGGACAGGACTTTGTCATCAGGAGGAGGATACCAGAACAGGGCTTGTCGTCAGGAGGAGGGGGATACCAGGGACAGGACGTGACATCAGGAGGAGGATACCAGGACAGGGCTTGTCGTCAGGAGGAGGATACCAGGGACAGGATGTGTTGTCAGGAGGAGGATGCCAGGGACAGGGCTTGTCGTCAGGAGGAGGATACCAGGGACAGGGCTTGTTGTCAGGAGGGGGATACCAGGGACAGGACGTGTCGTCAGGAGGAGGAGGATACCAGGGACAGGACGTGTCGTCAGGAGGAGGATACCAGGGACAGGATGTGTCGTCAGGAGGAGGCGGAGGTTCCCCCCGTTCCCGACAGGCCAAAATAGAGTGCACTGGTATTCTCACCGAGGGTGGAAAAAGAGGCCACATTCACCCAGGGGAAGCCTGATCCCACACCTACCAGGTGACCACACCTGAAGTTCCGGCTTAGCGTAAACTGAGCGGCAGCCGTCCTCACCCACCTTCCTGCCTTGCCAGAAAGGGACAACAGTCATGCCTTAGACTGCTTCTGCAACATACAAATTCTAATGGAAGTAGTAGAGTTTATAAAGAATAAGAGGAGGTACTTAGAAGGTGCCAGGGACAGGGCTTGTCGTCAGGAGGAGGATACCAGGGACAGGACTTGGCTGGAAATGCCCCCCCCCAAGTCACCCACTATTTATGGAGTGAAAAAGGCTTTGAAAGGAGTGAAGCGGAGAGAGCCCCCCCAAACATGCTGCCGGTGGTCCTAGGGTGGGTGTTTTACAGAGGCCAGCAGCAGTCTTCCCCCTGCACCGCAAAAGCCAGGCTGGAAATTTCCCCCCAAGTCACACACTATTGAGGGAGTGAAAGGCTTTGAAAGGAGTGAAGCAGAGAGCCCCCCCAAAGCGAGCTGCCGGTCACCAGAGAGTAGAGGCCAGGAGCAGACTCCCCCATGCACCTCAAAAGCCAGGCTGGAAATGTCCCCACAAGTCACCCACTAAAAAGGCTGTGAAAGGAGTGAAGCAGAGAGAGCCCCCCAAAACGTGCTGCCGGTCATCAGAGAGTAGGTGTTTCACAGAGCCTAATAGCAGTCTTCCTCCCCTTGCATCTCATCAGCAGCCAAAAAAAAGGGGGGGGAATGAAGGCAAGAACTCAAGCAGGCAACGCCCAAAGCTGCCTTGCACCCACTGTGGGTCTATGAGCAGGGTGGCGTCACAGCACAATAGAACCCACCGGCAACCCAGATAAAAGGAAGAGATTGGGGGGGAGGGGGGATTAAGCCCGAGAAGAACCCAAGGACTCAAAACGCAGAAAGAAATCAGAGTAACCCGATAGTACAGTAAAAGGGTTTTTTTTAAAGTGTTCTAGAATAGAAAGGAGGAGAAATGGAGAAAAGAGAAAGCTCTCTTGCAGCTGAAGCCCCAAAGCCCCAAGGCACAAGCCACGCTCTCACACATGCACACACAAAAATTCCCCACAGCAAGCAGTTGCTAAGCTAGAACTAACTCGCGTCCCCACGCCAGGAGAATGGAGCCGACGCTTTGCGCGCGTTGTCTTTTATACAGAAAGGGTGATCTCTGTTTGGCTGACAGAGCTGCCAATCAAGGTTTCCTGGGCTACGATTGGTGTGTTCCAAACGGGGAAGGTGGTTCCACCGTTGCCTAGGAAATTGTTTGAGCGGGAATCCTGGCATGACGGGCCAACGGACACATGGACAGAAAGCCCCAATGTTCGGCACTTTCGTGAGAAAAACACAAGCCCACGGCCCGCGTGTTCGCGAAGCATGAACTGGGTAAGTTCATGACGAAATTAGGTCCGTAATGCGGACCGTGCCCACCTCTATTCCACACTAAAATCTGGAAGACACAGGTACAAATCCCCGTTCTGCCATGGAAGTTCGCTGGGTGGCCTTGGACCAGTCACAGGCACTCAGCCTAACCTATCTCACAGGTTGTGGTGAGAATAAAATGGAGGAGAACAATGTAAACTGCTTTTCTCCTTGTGGAGAAAAGCACAGTATAAATGAAGCAAATAAATAATAAATATAAGGTGGGTGTATGGGAGGGAAGGAGAAAAAGGAGGATTTGGCAGCTCATCAGGGGAAAAAAAGAGCAAATAATGTGGGGAAGGAGATAAGACAAAAGTAAGGCGCCACCCACAAATCTTTGCTGGTTCCCCACCATGCAACTGGGCCCAACACCGTAGCCAGCACAGCTCAACTGAGCTCAGCCTAGCACCTGGAACCGTGCAAGAGTTTTCCCAGGGAGGGGCTATAGGGCGAGGGGTGGGGAGATGAAAAGCTGCAGATAGCGGTGGCAGATAAATTTATGTCGGCTGGTGGGTGGGAAGAGGAAAAGGAAGCAGGAAAAGAGGGTATAAGAGCTTTTAAGGAAGGGAAAGAGGAAATACTGGGGGACAGGAAATGAGCTGTTCCTCATAATTCCTTCTGTATCCCTTGTTTGTATTAAAATATTTATGTAGACGTTTTAACTCAACTCACTGTAGTCTGATTGCCCTACCTTTTGCCCAGAGAACATATTCCTGCCACACTAACCTGTGATCCTCTGGTTTTGTCTTTCTAGAAGAAAAACAAAATGGGGGAATTTGCAGTGGAACTTAACTTGAGCCACGGTTCACCAGGGCTCTACCTTATGAACTATTTTTATCACCTCTAGAATATGCAAAAGATTTGCCTAACACACACACACACACACACACACACACTTTCACAGAAAAAACACTAAAGAGATCAAATCCTCTTTGTATTGTAGGTAAGGGAACGGAGGGCCCAGTCCCCGAGGGAACAACCCTAAAGTTTTATGAAGCCTTGGCTCAGGGCCAGCAGACAATGCAGTGTTGTGTAAGCATCCGTTCCTAATTGTGTGAAACAGAATACAGCGAGGATGCGCAAAACGTTATAGAAATAAATGCTCCCACTTCATCAAGGCAGCTCTAAATTGTGAAAGGCACCCATTACGATGTTATTAAGAGAGAGCTTAACTGCAGGAATGGGAGCCACTGTGTAATTATCCTTCTCTTTTGACTTCAGTTACTATGTTATTTTTCAGTAGCCTCTCTATAATTAAGCCTCAGTTCAGAATGGAAAGGTTGAGAGCCAAGGTTATGGCCACAGGAAAGCAGGGGAGGCAATGGACAGCCTTTATTTAGCTACATATCAGCCAACTGTCTGGAACTGGACCCTGAGCACACTCAACAAAGTCAGGACCAAATTGGCAGCAAATGGAAGAAGAACTGTAACTTGCAGCGCAAGCTGTGCAGAGGAGACTCATGTACTGTTAGTGCCAAAGTCCCTAATTATTGTGCAACTAGTAACAAAGCCTGTTGTGGAGAAAAAATACAACAAGTTCTAGAAAGGGTAGGGCAGGCTGGCCAGGCATTGCTGCCTCTGCCATGCTCCAATTTGGTTGGTGGGAGGGCAAGGTGGCCAGGCCTGACATTGCCCCCTCTCCAGTGTCCAGATCTGGGCAGGGGGTGAGCAGGATAGCCAGAACTGGCATTGTCACCTCCTCGTGCCCCGATCCGGGCAGAGGGAAGGCAGGGCGGCTGGGCCTGGCATTGCTGCCTCCCCAGCACCCCAATCAGGGCAGGGTGGCCAGGCCTGGCACAGCCCCCTCCCCAGTGCCATGTTGGGGGGGACGGTGTCCTGGTGGGCACCTGCACCCAACAGTGGCCCATTCTTGCCCCATCGGGGCTGTATTGGGCCACCCCAGGTGGGGAGCGCTGCTGGGGAGGTGGTACCAGGCACCCTGGCAGGCTCCCACACCCAACAGCGACCTGTTCTGGCCCCGTTGGGGCTGGATTGTGCCACCACAGGTGGGGAACAGGACCAAATGCCCTAGTGAGCTCCTGAGCCCAGCAGTGGCTTGTGCTCGCCCTGTTGGCGCTGGATCGGGTTGCGGCAAGTGGGGAGTGACTCCCCTCTTATCCCTGCTAGGGGCGCACTAGTACACCTGTGCTCTGGGATAAGCAGTGAGTCCTTTGGAACACAGTTCCTCTTTTATAGGTATAGATATTCATATGACCATCATATTAATTCCTTGGTATTCTTGAGTTACAGCCTGAAAAGGATTACCAAGAATTCACATTAATGTTGCTTTGTTTTCATCCCACCCCTTTAATATTAATACCTTGTGAATCTAGGCTTGTTAGGTGGGAGACTGGGGGCGGGGGCAGCAAGGAAACTCAGAAATGATGTCACATCTCTAGGTTTACCAATTGCCTACTGGTGGCAGGCAATCTCCTTGGGGGTTTGCCCCATTGCCCGCTGATCACTGGTGATCAGTGGGAGGTGACAAACCCCTGGCAATCACCTGGCACTGGCAGGTAAAGCAGGAAAGCATGCACCAGGCACACTCCTGGCAGGGCACAACAATGTCATTTCCTGAAGTGATGTCATTGCGCCAGCCATGGATGTGCTACTGCACTTTGCTGGGGCCAATTTTGGTCCCAAACAGACCAGAATTAGCCCCATGCAAAACCCAGGAGCCCGCTTGTGGTTGGCATGAAGATGTCAGTTCCTAGAAGTGTGTAGTTTGCACAAGTGTGAAGAGATAAATCAGGTAAGTCCTGGGTCTGCCCCTCCTACCAGGAGGGCAAAAAGGAGCTGAGAACCCTACACACCTCCCTAGTTATTACTGGAAACTCCATGGTAAAACTCCTGTGCTCCCTGTTGTGCCAGAAAATGATGTCATTTTCTGGTATGATGGAGGAATTCCAGCATGCGCTGAAGTGGAGCTGAGTAAAAAATGTCCCTTTGGAGGCAGCTTTCACTCAGCACACCTTGTCTCCTTCATCAGGTTGGAAAATGAGTGCGACAGAGGAGGGAGGAGTTGCTGTGAGTGCCAAAGTGGAGCTGAGTGAAAACCGCCTCCACTTCAGTGCACACTGCGATTTCTCCTTCACCAGTGCAATGGGGGAGCATGGGAGTGTGCATGTGCTTCTCCTCACCCCATGCCTCCCCCCTCACTGGGCAAAGTGAGCAGGGCTGGGGGGTGGCAGGTGGGGGCCGGGGAGTAGGGAGCCTATTTCTATACCGTGAAGCTTTAGTTGTAGTGGAGATTAATAAAACTGTAACATAAACATACAAAACCTGGTTCTTTTAAATGCAACATTCTCTTTTACTCTGTTTGCAAGTACTTAACCTGAACAAGGCCAGAGGCAGTTCTGGTAGGGGAGATCCTGCTAGCGAGCTGGCAGCAGCTGCATACCACCTGGGCTGAGCTTGTTTCTTCTTTACTTGCAGGTTCTTAGGCTCACACCTCCAGCCACGGCCCATGGGCTCTTCGTATGTGGCTTGCAGCCTGGGCCTGTTGCCAATCTCCAGGTGGTGGCTGGAGATCTCCCACAGTTACAATTGATCTCCAGGGTACAGAGAGAAAATGGCCCCTTTGGAGGATGGACTCTATGACTTTATACCCTGCTGAGGCCCCTCCCCAAATCCCACACTCCCCAGGCGCCACTCCTAAAATCTCCAGGATTTTCCAACCTAGAGCTGGCAACCATATGCCCAGGTTATGTTGGTGTTTCCTTTGTTCGTTTATTTCAGTTGTATTGTTTAAATTTAGTTGTTGCAGTATTTTGGAATTTACATAATTTGTTTTGGGACCCTTTGGGAGGAAATGCAGCATAGAAATGCCCTAAACAAACCAATAAACCAACAAAAATACCTACAACGTGCCTACAACCTGGTGTTTTGAATAATCCATATACTGTGAAAACTGGCGCACTCCTGCATTCTCTTGTTCTGCTTAGTTCTCCACTTCTTGGTTTGGACAAGGTCTTCCAAGCCGAAAGCCTTTCATGTGTCAAATCAAATAAACTGAAATCGGTACCTCTGACCTTCTCAAGGTACAAGGGGCTGTACTGAGGCCAGTTGATTGCTGGTTACCCAACTAGCGTTGAGAGGGATCGACACAAGAGGCAGAGACCAAAATAGCAATTTCTATATGCTAACAGGTTCTGTCTTTGGGGAACCAGCACATTTCTAATTCAGCAATACAGTGCTAGACTGGCACAGCCTTAACATGCAGGCGTTCCCCTTCAGTTTAAATGGTATTACCTTTTCCATGATATTGCACACTTCCTTGGAGAGACAGACCTATGGTGTCCTTCCCGCGCATGAAGCCACCTTACATTAGGTCAGTCTAGCTCAGTATTGGTGACACAATGACTGGCTGTGGCTCAGGCATGGAAAGACCTTTCCTAACATATGCTACCTGCGATGCTGGAAACTGAATAGGGTATTTTCTGCATCCAAAGCATGTACTCACCACCAAATCAGCCTCTGCCCCTCTCAAGGAGACTGCACCAACTTGAACAAGTAGCTGCAATGACAGTGAACTCATTCTCTGTCTACTCCCACCAAGCAAGTCCCTACTACCATACTGTGGTTGTTCAAGCTGTTCCCTACTACCATGGGTTACCAACCTCCAAAGTCAAGTTATCCTGGAATTACAAACAATCTCCAGATTACAGATCCTGCTTTTCCCCTTAGAAAATGTCAGCTTTGGATGGCACAAAAAACTCTGTGGCATCACATCCTCACTGAACTCCTGCCCCTTCCCAAACTTCACCCACTCCAGGTACTGCCACCCAGCCTCCAGGAAGCCCAGACACCAGCTTTTGTTTTCAAATAGTGCCCAAAGCCAATCACTTCAGGCAGCAGATTCCACAGGGCTGCAATTTTTCACCCTCTAGAGTTTGTTGCTGAGGGCCATTTTTGAAAGGCTACAACCTAGAATACAGTCAAATCAAAATGAGTCCAGAAGCACCTTTAAGACTAACCAATTATATTGTAGCATAAGCTTTCGAGAATCAAGTTCTCTTCGTCAGATGCATGGTACAGAAACTGTACCATGCATCTGACGAAGAGAACTTGATTCTCGAAAGCTTATGCTACAATAAAATTGGTTAGTCTTAAAGGTGCTACTGGACTCTTTTTGATTTTGCTACCACAGACTAACACAGCTAACTCCTCTGCATCTAGAATACAGTGGCATTGTTTTGGTTGTATGTATCAGGTGTAAAAGCACCAGTATGTGCATTTCCACCTCCATGCAGCCCTACCCAGAGATCCCTTTGTTTTTTGATGGCATACAGCCCCAAGTCTTCCCATATCTCACAATGACAGAAACCTTCCCTTGCCATATTACTTCCTTTTGCATGACTTAGGATGGTTGTGTAGACTGAATGGACTGTCTTGCCCCTTCATTCATTCGCACTTCTTCCTTGGTTGCTCTCACACTGAAGATTCGTCCCTAATTGGTACAGGTGTGCACAGCAAGCTTAGTTGTTCATCAAGCATTGAGGACAGTTTTCTGCCCTGGCAATATTAGATACTGCAGAGTTCAGGGGGGGGGGGGGGGAATTAATTTTCCAAATGACTATAATTATGCTTTAATCTAATTGCTGTGAGTGGGGATATATGTTGTCTATAGCAGTTTAGAAATAACATTGTGAATGTGGCCTTTTTAAGAAATCAACATAGATGAACAATTATAGAATTTTGCATGACTAAATTGTAGGGTTTTTTTAAAAAAAAGAGCTGTGTTGATACTAATAATCGAGTGGTTTTGCCTGAAACTTGGGTGTCCTTTCCTGAGAGCTGGGAAGAAAGAATGGGAAACATTCTTGGTTTGCTTCTACTGCAAACCAAAAGGGGGTTGAGAGTTCTTCCAGCTTGTGAACAGAAACTTGTATTTCACACAGCTCTGAGTGCCAGCATACATGCCTCCCTCCAATAATTGTCAGTCCCATTTTGGCATCTGAGCTCAAAACTGTCACATGGCACCTCCCACATGGTGTAATTTAATAATGAAATAACAGGAATTTGCTGCCCCAGTTTTGCTAGCTGACTACCTCAATTTGCCAAAAGGTTCTGCCAGATATATGAAACTGCCATATACCATCAGTCCACCAATCTCAGAAGAATAAATCTTGACTGGCACTGGTGTGGCTCCCTGGAGTCCTAGCATGGATTTTCCTGCAACAAAAGTCCCTTTAACGAGGGATGCTGGAGACTAAACCCAGGCCTTTCTGCCTATGCTCCCTCACTGAAGCACAGCCCCTCTCTAAAAGAAACTCTTCCTCCCACAGAGTCGCCAGGTCCTGTACCATTGGCCTGTACCATTGGGCTGTTCTAAGTACCATTTTTCAGTTACTTAAAATGGATGTTGCATGCTCTGCAGAAGGACATAATCGAGGACTGTGTGTGCGCTGCAAAATTCAGCTTCCAAAGAACCTCAGCTTTGTAAATGAATCCCTTACTCCCAGGGCCTTTTTTCTGGGGAAAGAGGTGGTGGAACTCAGTGGGTTGCCCGTGGAGAAAATGGTCACATGGCTGGTGGCCCCGCCCCCTGATCTCCCACCAGCGGCGCAGAGGGCCTCCCGCCAATGGCACGGAGGGCAATCTAAACACCCCTCTGTCTGAAGATCAGGGGGTGGGGCCACCAGCCATGTGACTATTTTCAAGAGGTTCCAGAACTCCGTTCCACCACATTCCAGCTGAAAAAAAGCCCTGCTTACTTCTATGACTGGAAAGATATACTTCAAAATGCATGGGTAATGAGTACTTGAATGAGGGACAGCTAAGGAAGTCCAAGGTTGCTATGCAGAGACAGGCAATGGCAAACCATCACTGAAGTCTCATGTCTTGAAAACCCCAGAAGTCGCCATTAAATCAGCTACGACTTGATGACACTTTATACTCCGATGCTGCTAGACTCCAAACCAGAGAGGTAGCTGAATCATCATATATGTGAAGGAGGTTATATGTGAAGGAATCCCTTCCCTGTGCCAGATGTAGCACAAACACGTGTATTGTGGGGCTTCTCTTCAATTCCTGTGAATGCAGTCCCTGGCTGAGGATCAGGGCCATGATACACATGAAGATGGACCGTCACCCTTTCCCTCTATGTTATATTCCTAGCCCAAAACAATCACGGCTGAGGGAAGGGGGATGAGCTATTGGACATGTTAAGTAAACCCCACATATATCCCAGGGTATATGCAGGTTTCTCCTAATAGTGCTCCTGATACTGTTTCATGTTGGAAAAAGGACACAGGGAGGAAGGCTGAAATTCCTTCCCTACATGTGCCATGGTACATGAGAACCTGCAACTCACATGAGATTGTGTCACACATCTTACACAAGGTGGGGACTCAACCTGAGTATTCCGTAATATGTGGTAAAGGAAGAGCAAGGGGTCAGCCTCTTTCTTCTCAGCTTCAGTTATCCTAATTTATTCTGTTTACAACATTCAGCTTTTCTCAGTGAAGAATTTTTACTTTTTAAAAGCATGAAATATACAGGGCCTTTAGCTTATCTAAACACTCCTTTCCCACGGTCTTAACACAGCGCTGTATCCCAGCCATGGGAATACAGGATGTGTTTGTTGAAAATAGAGTTTTTCCCACCATGGTGAAACTGAAAAGGCAGTGGTACCCATTTCAAGTTCATAACACCTAGCAATAGAAGGTAAACTTGTAGAGAACCATCCTGTCCAATCCTTTAAATAAGAACTCATCTATACATTCGGAAAAACCACAGGCTACAGCTTTCCTGGGACTATACCATTTTACAGTGCTAATTTTGGAAGTACCAGTGAATGCTTCCTATCCCCCACTCATATCACAAACTCTCTGAGACAAAAAAATTAGTATGTTGAGAGGAAAGCAAGGCTGTTTTACAATTGGCATGGGGACACTCAAACCCAGAAGCTGTGTGTCAGGAATTCATCCACCCAAAACCAAGTTTTTAGTAAAAGTGACCAGACTCAGGTTCAGAATTATAAGTGTTGTCAGGCTTTAGCCTAGCTCAGATATGTGGTTGCCAGGCCGATTAGTAACACTTGTGGAGCAGTCTGAGTTCCCCAGTGAGTTGGGAGACTGTTCTCAGAGAGGATCTTTGTTCACTCCCAAGGTTTTCACACACCTGAAATGCTAATTAACAGCTCAGCCCTGATTGGCTCATGAGTTGCTGGGTAATGCACTGAGTCCTGAAAAAGAGGTCTTCTCAGCACACCCAGTTCCCTATGCAAAGCCAGCTAGACGGGAGAGGGCTTACATTGTAATGGACGGGTGAGATAAGCAACAAATGGATGCCAAACAGAAATGCCTAGGTAGTTAGGTCTCAAGTTCTTTGATAAGCAGATTTTATGTAGCAAAAATAAATTTTCTTATTTTAATGTCTGTTGCCTGTGTGTCCTTTATGCTTTTTGCAAACACTCTTTAAGCTAATAAACTTTTATTTAAGCTGAGTCTGGCATTAATGACTTGGGTGTCAGTACACCCCAGAACAAACCCAGAGATTAGAAAGCCAAGGCCTTTGGGAAAGGGAGAGCTTTTGGTCTCACAAACTGAAGGGAATGCGTCCCATCTGCCTGATTGCAGTAGTGGCCGTGATCAGCACTCAGAATTAGGAGGAAGGGAAGCAGCCTTCCCAGCACTATGGTACTTCTTTATTCAAGTACCCTTCTCTGATATTGTGCTGGGTATGGTTCAAACACATTGGCTAACCATGGTTTGCCAATAATGAACCTGAAGGATCTTTGGGCTCATGCACTCCATTAGTTTGCACATGCAATTTCTGATTCTGCAGCAAGCCTTAGTTCATGTTACAATTTCCATCCCAACTAGTGAACTACAGTTTGCCATCCCCAGACAACCACTAGTTGAAATCCTTGTTTGCTGATAAAGCCCAAACCAGTTTGCCAGTTTAGACACAAATAGTGGTTTATCACAAAAACAAATTAACTGGTTCTGTGTGAAGAGCCAAAAGCATACAAACCATTCCATGTAGTATAAGTGGTGTCAAACTAGGATCTAGGAGATCCAGGTTAGCATCTCTACACTGCTGTGGAAGTTTGCTGGGTGACCTCGGGACAGTCACACACACTCAATAAAGCCTACCTCACAGGGTGTTATAAAAATAAAAATAAAATGGAGGAGAGACGAACAATATAAGCTGCTTTGGGACTCCATTAGGGAGAAAGGTGGTGTGTAGATGAAGTAAACAAGTAAGTAAATAAACCAGTCTCACCAAGGTTTGTTCATGTAGTTGCAAATTGTGAAGTCCAGAGACAAACAAAACGTCTTCCCTTTAGTTAAAACTATTTTTCAGATAAAAATATCCCACGAACCTAATTAAGCTTCAGGCATTCCATCCTATAGCATTACTGCTTCAAAGCTAACGCAAAAAGTTAGGAACAGAGACATCACTTATTTCCTAAGGATCTTACTAACAATCTTGTCTTTAATTAACACTCTTTTCCAGCAGCTCCTAATCTTAATCACTTTTTAAGTGTCAGAATTTAAAGAAAGAGGCAGTTCTAACAGTTCATTAGACCTCCTGGCTTTCGACTATTGCAGCATGATGAAGGGTGCATGGTGCCACCTGGTGGAAAAAATCTTGATCATTTAAAATTCATATGCAATACCTTGTTTTCAGTCATGTTGAGGCTGACTGAAAGACTGAAAATATGTTATGTAATGTCAATTTTTTCATTTGATATAAATCCTATACATTGACTCCATCAAGAGACAAGAACACTGCTCACAGTTTCTCGCCCCCAATACTAGGTAAAACTATATAGCTTGGTTTCCACCAACTCTGCCCTGAATTGTCATGTATAATTCAATCTTCAGCATAGTTAATGTAACACATTTCTTCTGTCCTCAGACTTTTAAAGGATCTGTGTGCTCCATCTGATGCATGTCAGTGAGACATTTGATTAGCACCTGCTTTTTATACTTTCAGTTCTCCCTTCTGCTTCACAGACACCAGCCCAGCATCAAATGATTCAAACCTTCCTGATATTATACAGGATGTAGAGAATGGGAGGCCTGAAACAGCCCCTTCCTCCTTTATAACACCCAGCATGATGAGGAGTTCTGGAGAAGCCAAAAGCTTACGCATAATTTAATATTGTTAGGACTGGTCCTAATAAAAGGAATTATAAGGTTTTTGGATCCAAACATTGGATATTTAGCCTCTATTTCATCCATAAGGACACACTGGAAGAACGTATCTACCTTTTTACATACTTTGAGTATGACTGGTGTCGTATCACAAAATACACTGCAGCTGTAGCAAGAAATCTTGGGGATCTGTCTCTGTTGCTCTCTGCTCTTGCTTGGCCTTCAGGAAGCATGAAAACATCGCCATTGTGTAGTCCCGCTTCCTAGTGCAGTTCCTCCCCCAATGTCAAAGGTTCTTCTTCTCAATATCCCATTCATTTTTGTGAAGCTAGTCAATCACTTGCAGGGGAAGTATGCGGGGAGAGCAAGTCAATCACTTGCAGGGGAAGTATGCGGGGAGAGCAAGTCAATCACTTGCAGGGGAAGTATGCGGGGAGAGCAAGTCAATCACTTGCAGGGGAAGTATGTGGGGAGAGCAAGTCAATCACTTGCAGCACCCATAGCTAACTTATTTATATTACACATTTACTCACAGCTCAAGATGATGTATGGATTGTTTCCCCCCCCCCGCCCCCCCCCCACACTGTATACTTACAAAAGCCCTGTACAATAGATTAATCCAAGAGAGTGACTGGCCTACCTAGTGACTCTCATGGCTGAGTAGGAAGCTGCTGCAGCATAGTGGTTCAATGTTTGGGTGGCAAATCAGTACTCTGCTGGTTCGCCTCCCACTACTGTCATAAGCTCAATAGGTGGCCTTGGGTAAGCCACTCGTCTCAGCCCCAGCTCCCCAGCTGTATTGTGGGAATAACAACAACACTGACTTTGTTCACTGCTCTGAGCGGGGAACTCATCTGTTCAGAAGGGCAGTATAAAAGCACACTATTATTATAGGTTCTTGAACTGAGGAGTCCTCAGTCCAAGTCAAATATTGGCCCCTAAAATACCCGTATGTACCTAGTTTCTTAGAGGAAAAAAACTAGTTCTGAACTAGTTCAAAGTAGTTCTTTCATTCCCTCTCCTCCAGATCAGGCCTAACAGCTGCCCTAGGAGGTATGATGATAGCAGGAACGATGGTTATGCATAAGGTTGTGTGGCACTTCCCCCCAAACACTGGAAATCTACAGACAAATGTCAGTTAATTTAAGCTTGCTGAAAGATTGTAAATAAGAATGGTCCAAAGGTAAACAAAGCCATTTTAAATAGAAACATGGATAACTATAGTTCACAAGATCCAGTTACAGCAGACGATTAAATTTCAATAAAGGCATTTAGAACTTCCTACAAATTCTTCCTTCTGTTCCCAAAGAAGCAATTAAATATGGAACAGATTTGATTTTAAAAATACAGCATGCAGGCTTTTGTATAAAGTAGTCTGAGAGATGACTGGCCCCAAGGCCACAGAACGACCTTCATAGATGAGTGGGACTTGAACGGAGGTTTCCATGGTGCAAGTCAAACACTCCAGCAATGGCCCAGACATGATGCCTATTCAGTCTCTCTATTTTAAGGGTCATTCATCTGACAAAGCAACAGGCAGCCGTCTCTGAAAACTTCATCATGCTCGCATCTCAGTCGTCATGACAGCAGAAGAGAGGGAACGTTCACATTTGCTGGATTGTTTTAAGGAAAAGTCAGGCTTCCCTTGGAGGCTTTCGAAACTTGCTTTGGAGAAACACCCTTGGCACGCACAAGCCTTCCTTCTTGTTCACAGTTTCTCTCAGCACATATTCATTGATCACTTGCTCATACCCCACAGACAGGAAGAGTCGAGCCAAGAAGTCTGAAGGGAAAAAAGATCAAGTTTAAATGGAAACACGAGAAGAGAGACGTCTTAATGCAGGCTGCTCTTTTCAAACAAACTCTGCTACATACAGGAGATCGTTTGACCAGGTGGTGGGAATGACCCAGCTTTAGCATATGCTTATTCTAAAAGAAAATTTCCATTTATATTTGAATGGTACTGTTTTTAGGATCATGTATATGCAAACCCTCCATGAAACAGGTAGTGTCATCTAATACAGAGCTGTAGCACAGTGGTTAAGTGGTTCGGCTGTGAATCAGCACTCTACTGGTTCGAATCCCACTTGTGCCATGAGCTCAGGTCGCCTTGGGTAAGCCAGTCCTCTCAGCTCCAGCTCCCCAGCTGTATTGTGGGGATAATAATGACACTAACTTGTTCACCACTCTGAGTGAGGCACTAATATGTCTAGAAGGGTGGTATATAAGCGCAATTGTTGTTGTTATTATTAAACAAGAGAGTTTTAATCTGAAATCTGTCCCTTCCTCTCCTGTGCAGACTGTAGAGGTAAAGAGCTACATGTAAAATATGCAATCACATTTTGTTATCATGTCAAGCACACACAGTCCCTAGCTCAAATATGGCCATTAAGTATCCCCTTAATCTTGATAGGCTTTGATTGAAGGCCTTTCAGACACGTAAAAGGAAACCTTTGATTTTGTACTGCTTTTAAAAACCACTTTTGGTGCCCCAGTACTAATATATAGGAGAAATTGATCTTTAGATAAACACATGACTACTGAATTGCATGATTCATACTTAGTAGAAAGCCCACAAGGTACATGGCAATTCAAAAGCAGAATATAAGTAAAGCAGTTTGCATTAAATGTCTCACCATCTGTGAAAAAGTATGCTCTTGTTCCATCTTGTCTAACATAGAAGTTTTCTCCAAGTTTGTTTGCAGACTTAAACCTCAGCATTGCATGATCATAGAGGCCATAGTCTCTGAATAGCACACACTTGCCCGGCTTCAACACCTGACAGATACATGCATGAAACTGATGAAACTTTAAATGTAAGGAGAAACATTTCCCATGTATGACATTTTCTAGGTCCCAAAAGATGGGATCAATTACATCAGAAAAAACATTTCAACAAACAACAGGTTTAATCATCAAATTTGCATTTTCATCAAGCTAATTAACATATGATTTTTCAATAGTTGGGGAAAGGGCTTCAGTAATGGCCTTTAATTCATTATACCTCCACTATGAAAATGGCAGAATAATGCAAAGTAAGGAAAATTATGCATGTATGCTCTAATTATATACTTGATACAGGTAAGATAATTCAGATTTTTTTTGCATATAGTTTGAATTGCCTGGGTTTTTTTGTCTTTAACATAAATTGCCCTGACAAGGCTATTTTGTAATCTCACGAATATGCAGCACTCCCCAGCCGTGGCAGCAGCCGCTGGGCTGGGGGGCCGGGATTTGGCGCAGAGGCAGACAAGGCTTCCCGGGCATCTGGGTATGCTGGAGTGGACGGAGACAGAGGCCTCATAAGGCCGCTCCGCCCTTGCATGGTTGCAAGTTATGTTGTCGTTATTCAATAAAAACGGCCCTTTATATCTCAATTCTGGCGTCTGCCTCTTCATTCCAACTGGGGCAGCAAACCCTGGTTTTTCCCAGGCTCACAAAGTATGAGCAGCATGGCCATTACCAGCCACGACTTCCATGATCATTTCAGTGATATTTTGCCAGCTGTCTTGACCATGGAAGTTGCTACCAGCTATCTCTCACGTATCTTTCTTCATCAAAACATATTCCCTTTGCCCACATGATAGGCATCCAGAGCTGCTCACACAGGCAAGAAATGTACTGTGTGAAGGAGCCCCAGAAATATCATATGAATGGCAACTGTTCAGACCAGGAAAAGACAGCTGTTGTTTAATATAAGCTCACTCACCTTGTAAATGTTGCTTAAGACAAGGTGCATCTTCTCAGGATGAACAGCAGAAAGTACAAATATTAACAACACAACATCCACAGAACCAGGTGGTACATTTTCCAGAAGGTCCTCTTTGGTAAGGTCACACTGGAACGCTTTGCATCTCTGGGCATCATACAAAGGGTTTCGCTATGAAGTGGAAATATTTTTCCTTAAAGATTTGCCACCAACCAACTGATGTTTGCTTTCTAAAGTAAAGAATTTGAATTGTGCAGGAAACACCTAAGAAAGAATATAATTGTTTCTAGCTTTAAACTTAGCGAGTTCCTAATTTGCTCGAAGTCTTACGTTTTTCTGCCAATACAATAGTTTTTCTTCCATCAGCTGAGATACAGATGTACCATAAACAACTTGTGGTTAATGAGCTGGGGCAATGTAGATTACAAAGTTTGGTACAGGCCTTGTTATCCAGCACTAATCAGAAATGGTGGCTGCCAGTTAATCTAACGTGCCAGATATTGGAGCTTATTTGGTCTGCCTTGCCCCCTACCTACAGGAATCCAAAGAGTCGAAACCTCACCCTGTTGGGAGTGCCTGGCAGAACCTTTCTCCTTCCCCTGGAGCTATCCACTGCAACTGGAAGGCAAGTAGGCCAGCTGCTTGGGAGCCCTCTGGCAGCTTGAGGAGACAGGCTGAGTGGGAAGGAAGCACCCACAGATGATTTCAGCTGGCAGCACTAGCTGCCAGAAGTCAAACAACTTACGGGGGTATCAAGCTGACTGGTTGGAGAGGGAGGAGCAGGGCACATGAGCAACCAAAGATGGAAGGCTATGGTGGTGGAGGAGGAGAAGCCTGCCCCATGGCAATGCTGGTTAACTGAGGCTTTTGGATAATCAAGGGCCGGATAACAAAGCTTTTACCGTCTTTCTTAATGTTGTATTAGAAGGAACTTATTGTTGATCTATGATTGTAACAAATTGAATTAGAAGGAACTGCCAAAGATTTTTTTTATAAAGCAATTAGAAATACAATTTGATCCCAAGGAACTATTTACAAACATGCAAGCCTGCCAAAATGCAGCTGGAGCTTGATTTATAGTTTTGGTGGCAGCAACAGATCTGACAACTGACAAGACAAGCTGCTTTTTGGACTCCGCAATGGCTAGTGTTGTCAGCTGCCAGTGCTTCTGCAGAGAGGAGAGCACACTGTGCCTCTGCTATGCATCTAGTTTTCTCACCGCCTGCATAAATAGCCTATTTGAATTGCAGCCAGCGCTCAGGGTTTACAGACACAAATCGGTTTTAGTGATGGCCACAGGTGGAAAAACCTCTCTTCCGTTATGCAAAGCCAGCTCATATTAAAGAATCTGGCCTAGAATTAAACAAGATTCTTCAAAATCATCTGAGCTCTAGGAAATGAACAACATTTTTTCTGACGGGCCTTTGGAGATACTTTCCTAACATTTGCTACTTACACCTATGTTTCAGACTGAGTTACTTTTACATTTTCTTTGGAGCAAGCCCCATTAAGCACAGACTTGCCAAGTAAGCATGTATAGGACAGGACGCCTATCTCCATTAGCTGTTCACTGTACCATGCTGAATTTGTTTATACACAATATAAACAATGCAATATGGGGAAAGACCCTCAGCACATTTTTATTCCTGTTATCACATCTTGAAAGAGAGGTGAAAAGATGTCCTGGTTATCTAAGGCTCGTTTTCATACAGTTTAGTTTCAGTCTCAAAATTTAATCAATGAACTTTTCAATCAAGTGGAGGGCTAAAATGAGTTAAGGGATGGCTATTTTAGGCTCACTGATTGTGACAACAAGAACAGAGCATTAGACACCAAACAGCTTGAATCACCCAAACTCCCCAGCTCGTCCTTTTCCTGGTCGGTTTCATCACCTGTTTTTAAAAATTGAGCAAGATCTCTTCCCCCATGATTTAACGCAGTAGAATCTTAAGCAGAGTTTTACCCTTAAAAGTCCACTGAGTCCCATTTCTTTCTTGTTGATTTGTTTAGAGTTGAATCTTACCAACCTTTACATATTCCACAGCTCGGGGGGAGAAATCACATGCGTAAGCAAAGATATTCAAATCCTCTTCTAGAAGTGGAAACAAACAGTTACCAACACCGCAGCCTGCTTCAAGAATCGTTAATTTCTGGTATTCAAACTACAAAGGAGAAAACAGATCATTTATTACTTCCTTCTAAAGCAAACCAAATCCCCAGTCATTAAATACCAGCAGCATAAAGCGACGTTTTCAGACCACATGAAGCTGTCTTATGCTCAGGGCTTTTTTTCAGGGGGAACACGGGGGGAACGGAGTTCCGGAACCTCTTGAAAATGGTCACATGGCCGGCGGCCCCGCCCCCTGATCTCCAGACAGAGGGGAGTTTAGATTGCCCTCCACAGCGGGGCCACCGGCCATGTGACCATTTTCACCCAGGGCAACCCACTGAGTTCCACCACCTCTTTTCCTAGAAAAAAAGCCCTGCTTACGCTCAATCAGTCCATTGTTCCATTATGGCCATTACTGTCTACTCAGACTGGCAGTGGTTCTTCAGGGTCTCAGGCCTTTCATATCACCTACTACCTGGCCTTTTAAATGGAAGATTCCAGGGACTGAACCTGAGACCTTCTACAACATGCAAACTGAATGCTCTATGACTGAGCCCTTTTACACATGCTCAGAAGTGATGAGATTCTAGAGCTAGGTGCCGGTTGGTATTGCACAGTGGCCTTCCTGAGGAAGTGAGGAACACCTCTACTTCAATGGCCTTCTGGTGCCACTGCAAGACTGATTTATAGAGCAATCCTAGCGAGAGTTACTCCAACCTAAGCCCACTGATTTCACACTCCAGTAATTATGTCTAAGATTGGACTGTTAAAAGGGCAAATCAACCTGCATGGTCTTAAGATTGTCACCTGTATTTTAGTTTGTTTCTAACTTTGGCTCATATGTTTTAAATGTTTCTTTTTTAAAAATTGTAACCCATCTCAGGTCTTTCAGAAGAAAGATGGAACAAATATGTTTTAAATAAAGAAAACAGACCAAAGTCAATGAAGATAGAAGTTCTTACAGTAATTTTTCTGGTTGATAGTAAACATGTGACCCATTATGATCCCTGGGAAAGATCTGAGTGCATACAGGCTGTTTCTACTGATCTCCCATTCAGATACTGATCAGGTCCATCCCTGCATAGCTTAGACATCAGATACTCCCTGTTCACTGTATATTTCTATCCTAAGAAGTGGGGTTCTTGTTCACAAAAAGCTTATGAAGGAATAAAATGTTGTTAGTCTTTACAGTGCCACAATATTCCTATTTGCTTTTCTGCTGCTATGGACTAATTGCTACTACTTTGAAAGCACGTATCTTCAAAAATATCATACAAATTGCTATATTAAGTCTTCCCAGGAAGACTGCAAAAGCAACATCATAGAAAAAATGGAACACATAGGCTGAAGCCCATCACACACAAACAAAAGTTATGTAACTAAAGATAAAACAAGGATTGACTGCACATTTCCTGCTTTCTACAGTAGCCTTGACTTGCCCTCTGCTGCTTTAGTGAATGAAACTTACTTCACGGCAAGCTTTTAATTCTTCAAATTCTCTAGTTGTCCAGTGCCTGTCCTTGAAAAAGTTGGTGTGGTTCCTTTTGTAAAACAGATCCCAGTTCTTTTGAGCTTCTTTTTCTAGCTTCAGTTGTTTGAAGTCAGATACTAAGACCTGATCTTTTGCCAACTTTTCTGCTTCTTCAGGGCTAAGTGTTCTTGCTTTGTGCCCAGTCTTCTGGAAAGTGACAGTATCATAAACTGGTATTCTTACGTCAAGCTGAACAACAGATGAGTCCTCTTCCAAAGGCCTGGATTCATCCATATTAACTAACATTGATACCACAATTTCAGAACTGCTTTACTCCTTATTTATCTCCAGCACACTTATCAGATGAGATCTAGATCTAAAGTGACAATAAGGAAAAGATTAGTGTTCTAGGCCATTCAATGTGTGTTTTACAACAGGGGGAAAGCCAGCATTTCCCCCCCTCCATTCCTCTTTATTTTTTCAAAATGTATTTGAATTAATCTGAAGACAGACAAAACATAGTTTAAGAATGCCCTCAAATATAAGGAGAAACAACTATGTCACCCTACTAGAATGGATTTGCATGCAGTGTCTGTGGCACTGATTAAACTATAGACATACTTTCTCTCATACATGCCTCTTCTTGGGTTTAAACTGCATGTTACACTGGTGATAACCACGGCTGCATTTTCCAATGCATTTTTGATATTAAAAAAATCGAGCGTGTGTGTGTTTTATTCAGACCAGGGTTACACTGCTCAGCAACCCTCCAACACACCATGTTGCTTACTTGATTGATTTCCTTCCCACAAGGAGCCAATGTAGAGAAAGGGAGCCCATCTTCTTTCTCTGTCAGGGTCAAATGAAAGTGGGGTGGCAGTTTCAAACAGGTAAATGGGGGGGGGGGGTTAAACTACTTCTTGCCCAGCCCCATGACTGAATCATGTCTCCTGTAGCTACTTTCAGTGCAATGTTAGTAAAGTTACATCCTTCTGAGTCATTTGACATCATTGGCCTTAGAAAGGTTATCTTTTTAGGATTATAGAATCCAAAAACAGAATGGAAGATCGAATTACAATTGTCAAGCATAACTCTCTTTAGTGCTTGATAACTCCCCTTAGCGCATGCCTCATTTAAATACTGGTAACCTATGTTATCATCTTCACTATATTCACATTCAAATTCATACAAACATGACTTAATGCAAACATAACTTAATTCAATGAGCTCATGGGACAAGCGGGACTGCCTTCTGCATAAATGTGCACAGGATTATACTGCATGAATGAGACATGATTACTTAAATCAACTCAGATTATAAGGCTGGGTCATAAGAAATAGCTGAGAGAGATGCCTTGGTAAGGGAAAGGGACTATAAACATTGGGAACTGTCCAATGATGTAAATATATTCCTACTGGATAGCTTCCACATTTCTAATAGATTTTATGTTTATTAGTTATGCTTTGTTTCAGAAAGATTTCATCTCTGTGTTCAGATTTATGCTTGTTTCCAAATGTTCTGCTACCCTATCCTGTATCTGTCCACTGAGTGTCCTAACTGCCGATCATATTGTATTTTGCCCAATGAATTTCCTAGAAGTTAATTAAATTGTATTCACTTGCACTGTGTAATCTACCCTGAGACCCCGTGAGACTATAAATAAATAAATAATAAGGCATCCCTAATACTGATTACAGGTATATACTGAGAGAGAATTAAACACATGTGTTTACTGGGAAAGGGAAGTTTGGGAGGCCAAAAATGTATGAACGGTAAAAGACGGCCGTAACGCTGCTACGCGTCTCTATAACCTACCCGGCTCCTCAACTTTTACTTACGTGGAATTTCTGTCAAGAGGCAGTTGTTGAACTCGGCGGAGGCCTCTCAGGATGCTTCTCACATAGAAGGTCGCCGGTTTGATCCCCGCCATCTCCACTCACAGGACTTCGGTGGACGGAAAAGGCTGCCGAGCGACCGCTAGCCAGAGAAGTCGGCAGCTGCCGACTCGTTTCCTTCCCCCAGTTACTAATACGAGTTCAGGGCAGGGGTGGCCTCCCTTTGCTCCTATCCTCCGCCCCGCGACCGCCGCACTTCCACGGGCTGCGAGGCCTTCTCGATGCGGAACGCTTACGCGGTGACACGCCGGCCCGAGGCCGGAAGGAAAAGCGGAGGAAGGCGGGCCGGGGGGCAGCGGCTCCAGCGGGCCCGGGTTATTGTGGCGGTTTGCGGGCGACGCCGGGGCCATGAACGGCTCGGCGAACCCGCTGCTGGACAAGGAGGAGCATCCGCTGCAGCTGGGCGAGAGCTTCGAGCGGCACCCCAAGGCCTCCTTCCACACCATCCGCTGTGAGTGACTCGCACGGGCCGCGCTTCGGGCCCGGCCAGCGACCTGACCTGCTGCCGGCTGGCGGCCGCCAAAGAGCGGCCTCTTCCCGCCTCTTCAGGAGCACGAAGCGGTCCCGGTCCCTTCTTTAGTGGGTTGCCGGAGTTGTGTTTGTTTGTTAAACGGACACGCCGTGTGAGATGAGGAGTTGGGGAGGCCTGGCTCCACTTCTGCGCTGCGCCGTTGACCTCGCTTGCGTGTTCCGGTGCCCTTTTTTTAGCCTAACATAACCCACAGGGTTGTTGTGAACATGAAATGGCGGAGAGGATCGCTATCCCACCCGGAACTCGTAAGAAAAAAGATGGCACAAAAATGGAAGTTAGATGTACAAGCGCCTGTGTTTTTGACAATAGCTCTCTTATTCATAAAATACAGCAGTTGAAGCATTTATTGACACTCAGGTAAAGGGGGGGGGGGTATTCTTCCAAGGAAAAGCCATGGCTTAGGCTCTGTTTAATACCCACTGACCTCCAAAAAGTTTGTTGAGGAGGCTGTATTTACGTGCCAAATTTTTGTATATCAGGTTTTGCTGAAGATAGAGCAGCAGTTAACAAAAAGTTGAATCTACTTGTAGCTGGGGCCAGATTTCATTAAAGTAAACTGAGCATTATCAGGAGCAGTTTGCCTTTCCAGATCTGTGTAGCAAAAGCTTCAATCCTCTCCTCCCTCTGAAGTTAGGGCCTGGTTCCCGATTTCATAGTTAACTCTTCCTTTTATTTTTATCTGTTGCATTTTGATGTCGATGTTGTTCCAAAGAATTCAGGTCTTCCCTTCTCATTTTATCCTCACAACAACCCTGCAAAGCAAATTTGGCTGGGAGTGACTGGCCTGTGGCACCCAGTGCTGTTCAGTTTGTGTGGTGTTTGATCAAGGTCTCAGTGGTCCTAGTTGGACATTCCAGCCACTTTATCACACTGACTCTTCCTTGCATTCACTGTGGTAAATTAAGGGGTGGTGAGCTTGGTCAAATACATGTCAATAGTTTATGAACATATTTAATTCTTGTTAACATTCTCTATAGATGATTTTAAGCCAGCATCAATAGACACCTCTTGTGAGGGAGAGCTGCAAGTCGGTAAAGGCGATGAAGTTACAATTACGTTACCACATATCCCAGTAAGTTTATTTTAAGTCAAGATGCAGACTCTACTTTTCTGCATTTAAGTTCTGCTACTTATTATGACTTTCACTCTGAATTTTTAAATC
Source organism: Eublepharis macularius (assembly GCF_028583425.1). Lineage (NCBI taxonomy): Eukaryota > Metazoa > Chordata > Lepidosauria > Squamata > Eublepharidae > Eublepharis > Eublepharis macularius. The sequence goes on from NC_072800.1 coordinate 36,062,960, forward strand.
TGTGGCCCGAAAAATTATTATATGCTTCAAAAGCGCAGGGCAGCAAATCTCAGTATGCACTGAATGTAGTTTGATGAAACATCTGAATTTTAAAACACAGTTTGTTGAGTAACTTTATTTCTCGTGGCTCTCTGGCCACAGAAAAAGAAGGATGTTTTCTGTGCTGAGAGGCAGAGAGAATGCAAGGAGTGGGCAAGCCAGGATGTGTTACTTGTGTGTGGTAGACGGAACCATTTATTGTACACCCCATGGTTTATCATGAAATCTGAATGCAGCCATTCTGTAGAGTCAACAGTGTGGTATACTTATATAATTCTTTTCAAATAGCTTCCTTCTGGCTGTCTACCCCTTATTATACAGACGTTAGTTTTTGACTTTCTTTCATAGCATATACTTATTTTGGCCTTAAGCAGACTTTACTAGCATTCTTTGAAACCTAAATATAAAACTCATCTCATTGATTTTCAAGTAATGTTTTCATATAAAAGTACTTGGGATATTTGGTTTTAAGATTGTCCTATAAATGATAAAATAATCATAGGTTTCTTTAGGTATAGAAATAGTTACAACTACGTTTTCTATCAGTTCTTATTAAAATACCAAACATTATTTTGAAATTTAAAATTTAAGAATCTGCCAGTTTTTTTTCTTATTTATGTGAATTAACATCAAAATTCTCTGTCTATGTTAATGTTATGAGATTGCATAACATATGAGAATGTTAATGAAAGTTCTCTATAGGTAAACTGCTGAAATATACATTACATTGCATTAAAAAGTAGAAGAGTAAATTGTATTAACGAGAAACCTGTTATAGCGTAAAACAATTGGAGATGTTTAATATACATTTAATAAATATTTATGCTTCTTTAAATGAATATTTTCATTGAGAAGTCAAAATAACAAAGAGGCTTCTGGTAACCCAAAGACTAAAAAATTTCACAAAAGCTTATACCACAAAAATATGCTTGTTAATCTTTAAGATGCCCCTTATGGTTGTTTTAGCTTGCGTAGACTAACACAGTTTACCCCACTGAAATAAAGAAGTCACTTTCCTGATGTAAGCATATGTGGACCTATTTAGACTTAAAAAGTTATCTGTGCCTTTCTCCATCAGGGTTCTACTCCTCCAATGACTGTGTTCAAAGGAAACAAAAGACCATATCAAAAGGACTGTGTATTGATCATCAATCATGATACTGGGGAATATGTGCTTGAAAAACTAAGCAGCAGCATTCAAGTCAAAAAGACAAGGTAAAAATAGCTAACAGGAAGGCATGAGGCCAATTAAAACTGGAAAACAGCCCTTCCTAGATTGCTTCAGATTGCAGGCAGCAGACAACACATCTTTAATTCCATGTGTTTTTTTTTAAACTCCCTACATATGAAATATTAAGGTATCAGAAAGAAGACTGGTTTTATATCCTTGATATGCTAGCTTTCCACATGCAAGGTGATTTTATGTGGGGAAGATGTCAGGCCTGCAGTGTTTCATCTGCAGTCTGAAGTGATTCAGACAGGAAAGGGCTGTGCCATGTGCTATTTCTGCATATTTGGAAATTGAATCATACCACAGATGGTGTAGATTTTTAAAATTACTTGAGGCATAGTCCTCAGTGACTTACATTGGAAGAGTTGAGCAAGTGTTTAGTTCTTGCACTGTCATTAGAATCAGTGGGATTTAAAATGTTTATGTTTCTGGATTGTACTCATTGATTTTTCATATGGTCTAACAGTTCCATCCTAAGCACAGTTATATTTTTCTCAGCCCATTAACTTCAGTTTGAGAGCCTGTTTGGTGTAGTGGTTAAGAGCGCGGGACTCTAATCTGGAGAGCCGGGTTTGATCCCCGACTCCTCCACTTGAAGCCAGCTGGGTGACCTTGGGCTAGTCACAGTTCTCGGGAGCTCTCTCAGCTCCACCCACCTCACAGGGTGTTTTGTTGTGGGGATAATAATGACATATTTTGTAAACTGCTCTGGGTGGGCATTAAGTTGTCCTGAACGGTGATATATAAATCAAATGTTGTCGTTGTTGTTATTCAATGGAGGTAAAAGGTTGTAGCTCTGCCTAGGGGTGCTGACAATGCACACATGAGTTTACTAGAGTAGCAGGCTAGAAAGGCTTTACATAAATCTTAAATTTTCTGTTAAAGCTCCCACGGCGGATCATCCGTACCATCTTCCTGACAATCCCCCAGCTATCTCATCTCCATCTGTCTAAACTTTGCTTCCAGAATAAATTATACAAAAGTAGACCAATATGGTTAGTTTGCATAATTCTGGAATCTGAAATTTTGGAAAGAATAAAAAAGATGCAGTGAGGAAGAAGTGTATGTGAAAGACATTATTGTCAACCTGTTTGTTTCAGAGCTGAAGGCAGTAGTAAAATCCAGGCTCGTATAGAACAGCAATCTGCCCGAGGCTCACAGGCTACCACTCAGTTCAGAACTCCTCCAAAGCCAGTAGCTGGTCCCAAAACTTCCCCGCTGAAAGACAACCCTTCACCTGAGCCTCAGCTGGATGACATTAAAAGAGGTAAAATCATACGGTTCATTGATTTGCTGTTTTGTAAGTTTATGATATAAATGCTTAATTGATTAATTTTAAAGTTGCAGCATTTGTGCAGTTTCTTCCATGAATCCTATTTGTTTTTAAATTATTATTTGGATCTTGAGTTTAGAAAGAATTGTGACATTTATGTTGGTTCCTCAGTATAATGTGGCATCATTCACATTAAAGCTTGCCTTAGTCCTATTTAGCTAAAAAAAAAAATCTCTACAAAAATTGTCATGTCAAAGTTGCATTTCATAGTTTATAACCTAAAAGTCCCAGTAAGAATGAAAATGAAGCTGCTAGCACTTAGTTCAGTAATGTTTCTTACAATCATCCACAGAACAATTTGACAAATATTTAACAATCATTCAGTCCAATAGTTCTCTCTCTCTCTCACACACACACACAACACACACACACATGGCCCCAGTTTATAAGTTTCCTTTCCAGGTAGCAATAAGCTATCAAAATCTATGTAGTTTTGGGCCTTACAGTTTGGAAACTATAACTGCAATCTATTTTAATAGAAACTATTGACCATAGTTATGATGCTTAACACAAATAAATTGTTAGAACAAGAAATTCACCTTCTGCATGATCTGCACAAACTGCCACTATGTCTCAATGAAACTCACATAGCTCATCTCTTTCCCATGAAGAACATTCCTTCCTTTCAATTACTGTAGCCATCCATGGAGACTCAAGAACTGTCACTTCTAAATCTTCACTGATTGAGACCAATGTTCCCTTTCATCTGCTTTATTGATCAAGCAGTGTAACCAGATTTTGGCTGTTTTCTTTTTCTAGTATAAATTTACTGATACGTGAATTTGAGTAACAGTTGTAGTCTGTAAATGCAGATTTATTTTTCTGTATTAAAGTTTGATACTTATTAAAATTATATCACAAGGTAAAACACTGTCGTGGGTGATTTTGATATTTTCATTAGAAATAAAAATGATTTAAAAAATATATTGTAAAGCACTTAAGAAAAGTAAATTTGGCATATAGTTTAAGAAGCTGCTACATTTCCATCACAACTTAACTCATAAGTTGCAAAATGTCTTGTAGGAGGCAAAATTATAGACTACTATGAATTAATCGCATAAAATTGTGCATAGACCAAAAATAATAGACCAATTGTGCATAGCTTCCAAAAAGAATTCTGTTCAAGAATTCCTGCAGGAATTTTAAATAAAAACTGCTAAGTTCTAAGTAGCTGTCATGTTGTCTCCCCCCCTCCCCAAACCCCAATCAGTTGCTGCAAACTTGTGCTTCTATTAACTTGCTCCTGTCTTCCTTCTGGCAGTAAATACTAAAGTTTTTAATGTGGCATTGTTTGTTGCATGTCTTATAGTGTGACGTTTGCATTGTTTCTAATTCAATAATCCACATTGAGCCTCAATAAGAAAGGTGGGCTATAAATGAAGGAAATGAATAAAATTGTGAAGGATGGATGGTTAGGTTTTTACTTTTTCCAAAGGTTTTGCTTTTCTTAGTAATCCTGTTGAAGATGCTTGAAGGAGAATAAAATCCAGCCTGCATTCACCTGAAGTGTATATGCTGGAACAGTATATATAACATTTTAGATTTCCCAGTAGATTTCCTAATATGAATATTCAGTATGTGGAAATTCTGCAGCCACTTAACAGTGTTTGTAACAAAGTAGGTAAGCAGATACTCAGCTCCAAATACATCTATTTGCATCATAGGGACAATTGTCCTGCATAGTACATTCCTATATTACTCCAATTACTCTAATATAGTCCTATATTACTCTAGTTGATATTAGGTAGTCACAATGAAACCAATTTATACTGTGCAGCCTAGATTTTTCAGGATCTGCAAACCAACCCCAGAGTTGTGAAGATTCTCATTATATGTACATATATTGTACATATATATGGTGTACAAAATTCTGCATTGCATCGAGGCTTACTAACTTTCTAACCCCTTCCCCCAAACATCCTTTCATTCCAGAGCTAAGAGCTGAAGTTGAAATTATTGAGCAGATGAGCAGCAGTAGCGGCAGCAGCTCGTCAGATTCAGAGAGCTCCTCTGGGAGTGATGATGAAACCTCTAGCAGTGATGGCGATGAGGCTGCGCACCCTTCCCCTTCGCAGCAGTACAATAACAAAAATCCTGTTGTCAACGGAACCAGTAGGTCACAAGGAAGCAATCAGCTCATAAACACTCTAAGTAAGTGAGGGGTTATCTTCACTCCTGTGGAAAGCTTTTGTGGGGCAGGGATTTTCAAGGGCCTAAGTAGACGGGTCTCTAATAGATAACTTGCAAGCCACTGGTAGCTCACTGTCTGCTGCAGAGCAACTTGTGCATCACTAGAAGACCCAGGAAAAGACTCGGTCTGGGATTTTTTTCTTTAAACTTTTATTTCATAGGATTTTCTTGCGTGCTGTAAAATTCAAGTCCAGTAGTACCTTAAAGACTAACAAGATTTTGGAGGTATATTCTTTTGATGAAGGGTGCTTATATCCTCTAAATCTTGTGGTCTTAAGGTGCTGCTGGACTCAAATCCTGCTCTTTGAGTGCAGACCAATATGGCTGTCCACCTGAAACTATCCTCTGTAATGTTTAACTGGTAGCTTCGTTTCTGGTGCTCCACCTAGGCCATATTCTGTTTCTAGAACATAGTAGGACTTGATAATGTGGGAGGGGGTAGCTCAGGATATTTTCCTTACTCAGAAATAGCTGCAATCAAAAAAAAGTTGGTGACCCTGCATTATACACCAACCAGTGGAAATGAGAACATGAAACTAAATAGTCAATTTGGAAGAGGAGAATTTAGGGCAGAGGGCAATGAGAGTGTGCAGAATTCTCTTAACCACCTGCTGTTTCTCTAGTCTGAATTCCCCTTGTTCTAAATCCTTTTTCTTTTCCTTAATGGTTTTAGGTTCAGTGACATGTTTTTGGGTGTAATATGTATTCAACCCCTTATCTGGGCATATGCTTCAATAAGTTGACTTGTCAAGTGTGCATAGGTTACTTTTTTTAGGAAAACAAAAACATACTTGTTGTGATGCATTCATTCATGTATGTTGTAAAGAGTCTTATTGTAGACGTTTCGGTAACATCACCATTGAGACGCATGGTCAGTTGACCTGGCCAGCATCCTCTCCTGAGAAAGTGCTTCATATGCCAAACAGCTTTTGTGGCCCCTTTCTGCAGGCACTAGGATGCAGGTACAGGGATGCAGTTGCATCATTTGTCCTGCAAGCCTTTCTCCTTCTAGCCTACTATGAACACAGAGCAGGTTCAGTCCAACTTGTTCTAGCTCTAAATGAGGCTGATACCAATAGTGAGCACTGCTGAAGCTGCTGTCCCTATCAAACTTTTGCTAGGCCAAGTCTGAAAAGAATCAAATATGGTCTTTTTAAAGGCAAATACACGGGGAAATGAGGCATGAAAATGCTCCAACCTGCATCATGCCCAAACTTTTCTTTTACTTGGTTTCAGTTAAAATAAAATTTTCAACAACCTGAATAACCTAGCTTATCCCAGTTCATCAGAACTTGGAAGTTAAGCAGAATTGGCCCCAGTTAATACTTGTATAGGAGACTGCCACAGAAGGGGGTTGCTAAGCAGAGGGAGGCAATAGCAAACCACCTCTGCTTGTCTCTTTCCTAGAATGTCCTTTAGATGAGATTGCCATGAGTGAGTTGTAACTTGACAGCACGTTCTTCTTAAAAGAAATTCTTCAATGTAGAATACACCAAAAAGTAACTTAACTTCTTTTTTTAAAACAGGAAATGACTTGCAGTTGAGTGAATCTGGGAGTGACAGTGATGATTAGAACAAGGTTTCTCCATTGGTTTCCTGTTACAGATGTCTAAAGAGGCAGATATTACTAAGCAGCAAGAATGTTAATGAAGAAACTGGCTCGAGACATGGCTGTATGAGTACAGCCTCAACGAACGTGACCTTTTAAAAATGTTCCGAAAGAATGGCTTATACTCTATTTTCATGTGTATAAATTGTGTATGTTGTGTATATTCTTTTAAAGTTTTAAATAGATATGGATATAGTATTCTAATACAGTAATCTGTGTTCTTACATGCTGATATTTTGTAAAGCATTAAGGATTATTATCACAATATTCTGCAGTATGAAGCTGGATCTGCAGAAGTGAGGGCTGAGATGAGAGAGTAGAATAGAGTATGTTATTTTAGAAGGGAGTGTTGGCAGAAGGTGGGGTATTGCAATTTTTGAATGCTTTTCCTGTGTTAAAAAAAAAACAAAAATCCCCGCAAATATGAAATAGCATAGCATGGAGAGGGATGAGCTGGTTTTCTGTCCCTGAGGTTTTGGTTTTCTTACCGCATGAAGGGTTTTTTATGTAGAATATGTACAAATGTTCTTCTCTCCCAATATGCTTTCTGAAGTAGTACAGTTTACAATGTCATCGCAAGATTGTAGCACTCACTTTTTCTGCAAGTATGAGCCATGCCTGATTTTAGGAGAGGTCCATTGTCCTAACGATTTAAGGGAAAAGATGGTTGTTGTGGATTATCCAGGCTGTATAGCCGTGGTCTTGGCATTGTAGTTCCTGACGTTTCGCCAGTAGCTGTGACTGGCATCTTCAGAGGTGTAGCACCAAAAGAGATCTCTCAGTGTCAGAGATCTCTGTCTTTTGGTGCTACATCTCTGAAGATGCCAGTCACAGCTGCTGGCGAAACGTCAGGAACTACAATGCCAAGACCACGGCTATACAGCCCGGAAAATCCACAACAACCATCATTCTCCAGCCGTGAAAGTCTTTGACAATATAATTTAAGGGGAAAGTTGTCTGTAGAGTGTTTGAGCCCGGTCTAAAACGGGCACTTAAGTGCAAATCTGAAAGGGGCATAAGGCTAATCTATTTTGCTGTGTGGGGTTCTATTTAATTTAAGACAGACTTGTGAATAGCCACATGCCTGGTCACCTGTGGCAAGTAAGAATTGCCTGTAGGCAAGGAAGCTTTTTAAAAACTAAGTAATGTGAGGTTTTTTTTCTTCTTTCAGACTATTACTTTGCAAGGGCAAGCAGGCCAGTAAAGTTTTTCATAGTCTTGAAACTTTTATGGACTTAAGAGTCAAAATAAACATGATAGGTATCATGGATCTTCATAATTCTTTGGAAGGGAAACTAGAGCCATACAGGGGCCTGATATGGACTTGGGCTGTGCAGGAAGGGGGAGACTGGCTTTAACTCTTCTACTCCCACAGGGTTTTGCCTTTCAGAATACAACATAGAGAAGGATAGGTAACTATATTTTGCGGATCTTTTTTTTTTCCCTTTAAAAAATTATAATAGCATAGCCAGCTCAAGTATGTGGAAGTTAAAAAGTTAATCCCCCCCCCTCTCCACCTGACACCAGTCAGAACTGACATGAAAAACATCTGATGATGTATTGCCCAACAACATCTAGTCTGCTTTTATCCTTATTTATGAAGTTTGGTTTAAGACAGGACAACACTGGGGTTTTGTTCATACGATGGTTCAAATCAAAATCATAACATTCCGTTTATTACTTTTAGATAGGAAATTCTACATACTTCTTGTGTGCACTTTCACATATGACAAGCACACACATCTGCTGCTAATATGTATTACAGAAACTTATGCCAGTGAGTGCTTTGTGTTGCATAGATACCTGGGCACACAATGATAGACAAGTGGGATATGTCAAATTATTCACAAACGTGACACCTGTGTTGGAAATCCATCTTACTTTCTTTAAACTCTAGTAAAGGTGACAATGGAATGCTGAGTTCTACCAAATAAGAAAGATATTTCTCTATACAGTGTGCCAGAACAAAACCTAGCTTCCACACAGTTAAGTTTTACCCAGTGCTGTTCTTTAAAGGACACAAGCCAACACGTTTTATAAGTTGCATTGTGCCAAATTCATGCAGTGGGTTATGCAGCGGTTAAAGTAAGAAACAGAATGCTAATGTAGAAATCTTCTTAAACCAATTAAAACTTTATTAAAAAGTTGAAGTGCAAATAAAAGGTTGAGGTGCAAATAATCTAGGTACCTACAAATCAGGTCCTGGTGCCTGTCACCTGATCAGCTGTGGAGGTTAGAAAGTAGGTTTCTCCTTTGCAAAAGTTTTTGCACCCCAATCAAACATTAAAACATTTTCAAGGCTACATAGAAAGCAAAGAAGGAGGAATCTTCTCTCATCCCATCAAAGTGTTTGTCATGGGGGTGGTCTAGGGTTTTTTGTTTGCTTCATAAGTACATGGATGTTTTCTTAAGGAAAAGAGAGACCTCTGCAAAGGGTTATAAAATACAAATTATTTTTCTAGATCAAATTTATTAAAATAGGTCTATATGCAGCTTCGCTTTATTATACATCTACATTTTAAAATTGCTCAGTTTTAAAATAATGCTTTATGAGATGAACACACAAATGAGAAATAAACTGGTGGTTTTCAACTACATCATCAGGAAAGAGAATACAGTGAACACTAATCACCTGTTCCTTTCTAATAAAATGCTGAAAGGATTTTTCTATATATTCTGAATTTTAGGCTAGTTAGACATATATACAGGACTGTGTAAGTCTCATGATTCTGCAAAAATGTGATATTGGATATTCAGCATCTTAAAGATAGGACTGAAAGCATGTGGCTGCTACTGGGGGGAATCTCGAGTGCTGGATTTTCACTGGTGAAAGGATGGGGATTCAGTATCTTGCCAAGCTTCCTGCCCTTCTTCATGACTAGCAGAAGACAAAGTGAACAAATACAATGTAAATTAAGAAAAAAATTATGTATGTCTAGATTGTCTTGGATCTTGGTTTGCCCTGCAACAGTGTGTGTGTGTGTGTGTGTGTGTGTGTGTATACTCACAATATATATACTTCCGTACAACAGTATATACCTACAAAAATCGATACGCAAAAAGGCAGGAGAAAGACTTGGGCATTCTCAGCATTTTACAGTCTACAACTTGGGGTAAGGAAGTGTATCAGCGATATTGCTACAAGGAACATGCCATGAGTTTTTATAAGTGACGTACCACCCAAGTCAAAAGGCATTGTGACCACTGAAAACTGTCAAAGAATTAAAAATTAGATAGGAGTAACACAGAATTCAGATTATGATACACTATTTTGGAGCAATTGTGCCTCAGATTTATTTGCATTGTTATAGCCCAGGCATATATATGTTTACTTTTATGTAAAGTATATGTAGATATATATTACTTGTAAAAATTTGTAGGTATTTTCTTTTTAAAAAATTATTTAAATAAAAGCTTTAGCAAACTTTATTTCCGCTGGATATTTTTTCTTCCTCATAATATTAGAATGTGGCATCATGCAGTTAAATTGATACTAGGTTCGGAAAAAAACAAAAGGAAGTATTATTTTACAAGACTGCAAAAATTCAATGATGACACGATGTAACTGACAGAAAATAGTGAAATGGCTACTGATGAAGGTTAAAGGAGAAAGTGTCAAAGCAGCTGAACATCAAGAAGACAAAATAATTACTGAGGAGTGTTCACAATTTTAAAGATGACAAGACATTGTTGAATATTTTCTATTTCTTGGCTTAATCATCAAAAGGGAGACTGCAATGAAGAAATCAGAAGAAGATTGAGACTTGGAAAAGCGGCTGTGAGGGAACTAGAAAAGATCCTTAAGGATATTTCTCTGGGGACCAAGATCAAGATAATCCAAACTATGGTATCTCCCCATTACTATGTATGGATGTGAAAGTGGGACAGTGAAGAGCTGACAAGAAGTGGGGGGAAAGGAAGACCCAAAATGAGATGGCTTGATGCAATAAAGGAAGCTACATTCTCCAGCTTACAAGAACTGAGCAAGTCTGTTAATAATAGGATGTTTTGGTGGTCTTTCATTCATAAGGTCACCATAGGTCAGAACTCACTTGTCAGCACATAATTCCTGCACAAAGAATCCAATATCACAAGGTCCAATGATGGGTACTAGTTTGGATAGCTTTTTCAATCTTTAGAAAATTCATGATGGCCAAGAAAAACATCTATGTAAACAGGTGGTATACCTTACTTAGCTTACTAATGATATGGTAAATGTTGGAAATAAGCCCCCTGGGTAGATAGGATCTTGGTCTGATACAGCAGGACTTTCCTTATGTTCCTATGAGTGATTCAACTGGACTTTATATCAAAATTCAAGGATTATTTCATTTACAATTATTTAGCCAGATTGTCAACCGTGAGTTCTGATGTGCAAAGGAGTAGTTCCCGTGTGAGCAGGGGCTTCTCCAGCTATTGCAGCATCAGAGACAATTCTGCCCAAACAAGTACAAGTGAGAGACCGTTCTCCTGCAGGATCTTCCTTGTAGTTATCAGAGCTCCTGGGCACAAAAGGCGCCTCTGAAATAGGGCTTGTTTATGCAGTTCACATGCTAGAAGGTAAATGGAGGACCTACACGTACTTGAGGGGAGTATCTCATTTTCTCTCGCACCAGTATTTCCTCTTTCCCTTCCCTGACATCCCCCCGTCCCTCCCTTTTCCTTGCTTCCTTTTCCTCCTTCCTTCCTCTGGTAGTCTCTCTCCAGAAAAACTCTGGCCAAGTTGCGTAGTGCTGGCTGAACCAGGCCCATTTGGACAATGGGGAATCTGCACAGACATGTGGGAGGGGAGTTCATTTCCCCCTGTATCCCCTCCCCACAATACTTCCTCTTTCAAGCCTTCTGATAGCCTTCATATTCTCACCTTTCCCTGCTTCCATCTCTCCTTCCCATATATCAACCAACTCCTCCCCGCATCTTATTTCTTTCATTTATATCTCACCTTTCTGTACAATGGGGACCCAAAGGTGAATCATTCTCTTCTCCATTGTATCCTCACAACAACCCTGTGAGGTAGGTTAGGCTGAGTGTGTGTGACTGGTTTCCCAGATCCTAATCTGAAACTCTAACCACAACACATTACATTGGCTTTCGTGGGGTGGCTATCATTGATCAGTAGCAACCAGCCAGGCATGGATGAGTCATGAAAGCTGTGTGGTAGCAAGTCACCCAGTGGTTACTGCCAGGCCTGACTGTGATGAGTCCTCCCTCCAAGGCCAAAATAGCCCTGGAAAGGGCCTCTCCCTCCACCTTTTACTAACTGAAACCAAGAGCTGAAGGCTGATAATACTGTTGTGGTTGCCTAGCAAGAGCTACTGAGGAGATCTGCTTCTTAAAGCTATAGCACTTCTTTTATCATTTTGGGATGTACTGCTCCATTTAAACATTTCAGATTTTCCTGCAAACTATGGGCTTTTCTCAGGTTTGTAGAAATATGTCATGTCTGTCCATGGCCCCAGTGTCTGTATTTAAGTGTCTACAGATTTGTGCATGTTCACAATCAGATATATTGGTGACTAGGAAGATCAATAGAATTTTTAAAAATTGGCAAGAGAATGCCCCCCTTACACCTCTGGTTTGTTGCAGAGTAAGGCTTTTACAATTGTGTTCTGTGCCAATTTGCAATGCATACAAATATTATCTGATTTGTAACAGCCAAAATAAAGCTGCACCTATTTGAAGGGTGAAAGATGTCCTTTTATAACACACAACACAATAAATGCATCTGAGGACAGTTTTTTGCAAATCAGATACTTGTTATCTGCAGGTAAAAACAGTTATACAGCTTACTGCTCTGTTCCCCCTTCCCCCTTTTCTTGTATTATGTTCTATAACTGTACATCATCACAACTGACATACATGGCACCAGTTGGTCCCAAGTTAAAGTCAGATCAATTTCAGACAATTACATTTCAAGGAGGTACAAGCAAAGGGGTCTGGAAAATGTACTTTGAGTATTCTTATTTATGTTGCAGCTGGATAGAATAAAAATACTGCTGGTTTAGATTTCTATTCTTCCCTACCAAATGCCCATCCTTGGCTAATTTTGTGAAGAAACCTCACCTGGTTCAATTAGTGGAAGAGATAAAAATCAGCTCCTGATCAACTTCAGATTGCTGTTCATAGAATAACAAGAGACTTCTCTAGCAAAATAACGAACCCTGTAGAACAAATTCCATTTATTTTTCTGTGAGCTAAATGGAGGATTTCTACCATGACCATCCCCTCCAAAAAACTCCTGTTGCTTGAATTTTGACTAGTTCCATGTAAGCTGCTGTTCCTTCAGTGTTGCCAGCTGCTCTCTTAACAGCCTCACATATCTCCCATACTGTGCCCTTTTCCTCCTGCCATTGCCTCCAGCAGGGCTTTTTTTCTGGGAAAAGAGATGGTGGAACTCAGTGGAGGAACTCAGGACCGCACAATGACGTCACTTTGGGTTAGCTGGAATAACGGGGGAGTTTTTTAAAGTTTAAATCGCCCTTGGTGAAAATGGTCACATGGCCGGTGGCCCCACCCCGATCTCCAGACAGAGGGGAGTTTAAATTGCAGTCTGTGCCAGTAGTGCAGAGGGTGATCTAAACTCCCCTCTGTCTGGAGATCAAAGGGTGCGGCCACCGGCCATGTGACCATTTTCAAGAGGTTCCGGAACTCCGTTCCACCGCATTCCAGCTGAAAAAAACCCCTGGCCACCAGCAACTTGGAGCAAGACAAGCTCCAATGGTGCCACCAGCACAGCACGGGTCCCTTTTGGACTGGGGCAATGGTGCAGTCAGGGAAGAGATTATGCATGTAAGCCATCCAGGATGTATCCTCTAGTGAGAGGAGCCAATTTCTCCTATTGTATTAATAAAAAGACGACCACATTTTAATTCTGCTGTAGGCCTTTCAAATGATCTGTGCATTTTGCTCGTTGCTAGATATTCAAAGCAGGTTCTTCTATTTTCAAATGGATGCTGCCATTTCCCCCCAAGGCATTGCCCCTGAAACCAGCACAAAGAAATCTAATTAATTCTACAACTTATCCTATCAAACGCTGACCAGAGTGCCCTGAAATAACTCCCAACCCCTCTCATCCTCCATCCTGCCTGATGAAGAGTTCTGTAGAAATGAAAGGGCTGCACATTGCCATACTTATATGGTAGATCCCAGGGCTTTTTTTCAGCTGGAACGTGGTGGAACGGAGTTCCGGAACCTCTTGAAAATGGTCACATGGGCTGATGGCCCCGCCCCCTGATCTCCAGACAGAGGGGAGTTGAGATTGCCCATCTCAACTCCCCTCTGTCTGGAGATCAGGGGGTGGGGCCACTAGCCCATGTGACCATTTTCTCCTAGGGCAACCCACTGAGTTCCACCACCTCTTTTCCCAGAAAAAAAGCCCTGGTAGATCCTAATAAGAGGTTTTACATGACTTGTTTTTGATTTAAAAAGTAGTTGCCAACCAGGGCTAAAAAGCAGTACACTTGAACCAAATTTACATACGAAGAATTAAGCATCAGGATTCATCTGCATCTCAAAAAGAAGTGGAATCTTATTCAAAATATCTGCACAGCTGAAAAAAGAAATAACAAGGTCATTTGCATATTTAAAAAAACAATTAATGCATTACTTATTCTGACACTCTAAGCAATCAACTCAGTTAGAGATATTATGAAAATGTATTTTACATTAGAGGAAAAACCCACCTGAGAAATAATTACAGCCCATAAATAATCTGCATGTGTATGAGAGTACTGAGAAATTAAATTAGATATGTACTTACTTATTTTAAATTGCTAAAATTGTAACAAATGTACAAAGAAATCGTTTTTGTTCGCCTGTACTGAGATCACAGTGAGGGAACCTCTAAACGACTGCGATCTTACAGACTGGGTACAGCAACTTCCAAGTGAACATATATCTCAGTAGTGGCACCAAGCCTCCTGCAGGGCCACACATCTGTACATAAAGTGCTAGGTGGAACAGGTAAACATTTCAGCAGAGAAAGAAAAGTCTGGTCCCCTTTTCACTTCATCCTACATACAACCCTCCATTTGTTTTAGCAAGGGAAATTGCATTCCAGCACCCGACTCCCTTACGTTTTGCAGTTCCTCCCATCAACATCATTAATCCTTCGAGGTTGCTGCCATTCCAAGCAGAGTGTCACCATGCATGCCCTGCTTGCACCCCGGAGCAGCCTCCAGCTTTTTTCTCCGCTTGCTCACAGGCCAGATAACAGCCCTGGAGGAGCCGGATGTGGCCTGCGGGCTATGTTTGACACCCTTGGTGTTCACAGTTCTCCCTTCCCTAATCTGAACCCAATAACCACCCAGTGAAATAGCATAGGCTGTGAAGTAGGTTTATATCTGCTTTCAGGGCTTTTTTTCTGGGAACTCAGTGGGTTGCCCTCGGAGAAAATGGTCACATGGCTGGTGGCCCCGCCCCCTGATCTCCAGACAGAGAGGAGTTTAGATCACCCTCTGCACTACTGGCGTGGAGGGCAATCTAAACTCCCCTCTGTCTGGAGATCAGGGGGCGGGCCCACCAGCCATGTGACCACTTTCAAGAGGTTCCAAAACTCCGTTCCCCCACGTTCCCCCTGAAAAAAAGCCATCTGCTTTACTGAACAGCAGCTTGTGCTCTAAAGCCAAAATGCCAGACAGGTAGGTAATTATGTGATGTTGGCAACCCTTGTCACAAAAGTAAGATGAAGGCAGGAGTACCCTTAGAGTTGAGAGGATTCATGCATGAATCTTACACATTGGAGAGCTGGATTTCAAAATTATTTTCAGAAAATAACACACTCAGACCCAACTGCTCTTTATACCAGCTACAGTGTTATCAAATGCAGTTTCAGACTGCAGCAGGCCTTTGGATATTGGACCGTCTTTGTCCTCTAAGACAAATGCCATAAAAGACTCAAAGCAATGCCATTCAGATTTTTTTTAACACAGAGATAAAAAAAGTATTTGGTAACTTTGCTGAATGAGCTTTCACATGCCTAGAATGCAAAGTCGGATAGCTTGAAGGAACTGAATCTGTTTTGCTAGAGATAAGACTGGGAGGATACGCTGCCACATACAAGTACCTCAGAAGAAGGGGGGAACATGTAAGCATTCAATATACTGAAGGCAGGACAAGAAGAAATGCTTTTAAACTATAGGTAGCTGTAGGCTAGCATTTCTCCAGCTGGGGTCCAGAAGACCATTGAGGTCCTTCATAAGGACAGAGTGAGCTCTTTCTTGTTCCCATCTGGCTAATGTGAAAATAGAGACCTCTTCGATTTTTCAAAATGAGGACTCAGACTATACTTCAGGGAATGGACAGAAATGGCTCCCCCCCCTCCCTTTCAAAGGGAAGGAGATTGTGTAGTAGCCACTATTCATAGTTACCTACGTTTCAATCCAGACGAACATTTATACAGACTAACTCGACATTTGTTCATGGAGTAAATTTTCTTGCTTCCTCCCTCCTGCAGCAGCCTGAAATCCCTCTGAAATTCGGGGGGGGGGGGGGGACGGGACGGCGGCACCCATTCCTCCAGGATAGGATTGGCAACCTCTAGGTGGAGCCTGGAGATTTCCTGGAATAACAACTGATCTCCAGACAACAGAGATCAGCTCCATTGGAGAAAATTGCAACTTTGGAGAGTGGACTCTATGGCATTTTGCTCGGTTGCCAGGCTATGGCTGACAACCAGTAGGAGCCTGCGAAGAGGGGACATGGGGGAGTGCTGGATTATGCAGTCACTTCCAGGTTTTCACCAGAAGTGATGTCATGCTGCATGAGAGAGCTGGTGATTTTTTCCCTGCTGCTCAGATATCTGAGGTCTGGCAACCATACATTGTGCCCTGCTGAGGTCTTTCCCCTTCCAAAACCCCACCTTCCCCAGGCTCCACGCCCAAACCACCAGGAATTTCCCAACCCTAACTTGGTCACCCTACCCCAGGAAGTGTTTTGGGGCACTTTGGGCTGCTGTGGGAAGGGCAGAAAGAAAGTGGAACTCTGTGAGCTCTTTGCTCCTATGGAAAAGTTAGTCTGGATCCACCTCCTAGTTTCCAGTTCACCTCAGCCAGAAAACGTGCTGATTGGTTGCTAGGATAACCTTTTCTTGGATAGGTGTTACAAGATTCTTTCAATTGTATTTTCAAACAGAAAGACATGGTAAAAATCTTCCATATAAATAACTAAATAAATAAGAATTTATTAGCTCAATCCCAGGGATGTTGTAAGGATAAAATATAGGAGTGGAAAAACATTCACTGTCCTGAGCTCCTTGGAGGAAAGGTGGAATAAAAATGTGATTATGTAGTTCACACACAATCATCCTGCCCAACCAATATAGTAGATTCCTCATTTTAAAACACTATTTTTCCAATGGTAAGTTTACTATCTTGCTATGAATAACACAATAATATATCCCCTCCTGGAAAATGGAGGTATCCAGTGCTTTTGTGTCAGAATACTCTCACCATTTGCAAATTAGGGCTGCAACTCTGTGGGCAATGAACTGAAAGCAAATCCCATTCCACTTAGTGGGACTTACTACTGCATAAATATGCATAAAATCGCTATTTTTTTAATACAACTTTTACACTTTGTAGTCAGAAAACGGTCTGGGCCTAATATTGTGTAGTGATGTAGTGGAACATTCCTGCACCTGGATTTTTTTAGATGCACCAAGATGAGGCCTCTGTAGTCTTCCTGGAATTGAGGAGTGTGACCATCCAAATCGGTCGGATTGGCAGGTTCGAGGATGCAGTTTCAGAACGGGGGCTGCGCTCTTTGCATCGCCTGATTTTGGGCGAAGTGGGAGAGGCCCAGCTGGGCCTGTGTGTCTGTAGGCCAATTCGAGGCAAGGGAAAGGGAGTTCGACACAAACCTTGGCAAGGCCCGCCGGACGCTCGAGTGAGGAAACCCCCACAAAAAAACATCAACAGGGAACGGGGCCTTTCTGAGCCAAGAGCTGGGCGTGGGTTCCGTCCCGGCGAGAGGGCAGGAGGGGCCCTTTCGCAGCAGGTGGCTCCAGCCCCCGCGCCGGAGGGGGAGCCTCGGCCCCGGGGAGAAGCGGGTGGGTCGCCTCGAATCCAGCAAGATCCGGCCGAAGCCAGCTTTCCCCCACACCCGCCGGGTGCCCCACACGGAAGGGAACGCAGCCGCGCTGAGCCCGGTCGGGCTGCTGAAGAGCGGCTGAGGGGAGGAAGCGAGGCGGGCGAAGGGAGCCAGCCTGCCTGCCTGCGGCACCCGGCATGTAAACAATACCTGGAAGTTGGCGAGTAATGCCGAGGCGGGGAGCCGCCACAGTAGCCCGAAGCGCCGCCGGGGCGCCTGCAGCATCCCCCCTCCATCCCCCTCCCGCGAAGGGCCGAGTGCCCAGCGCCTAGAGGGAGAGGGGAGCGGAGTCGGATACAGTCACACGCCGGGGAGGAGGAGGAGGAGGAGGCGGGAGAGCGGGAGGGAGGAGGCTGAAGGCAGCCAGGGCAGGAGGAGAGGATGGATTTCCAGCAGCTGGCTGACGTTGCGGAGAAATGGTGCTCCAACACCCCCTTCGAGCTCATCGCCACCGAGGAGACCGAGAGGAGGATGGATTTCTACGCCGACCCGGGCGTGTCCTTTTACGTCCTCTGTCCTGACAACGGCTGCGGGGACAATTTTGTGAGTAAGGAGCTGGGGGAGGGCGAGCCTGAGGGAAGCCGCTCTTGGGTGGGGGGCGACAGAGGGCTTCCTCGGGGGCCGCTTCTGCCCCTTTCTGGAGGGGGAGCCCCTTGTGGTGTGGCTGGGGGAGAGAGAGCCCTCCACCCCACCCCGTTTCCCCAGCGAGGGCCCACCCGCCCCTTTGCCAAGGGCGGTGGAAGGCCAGCAGCCTCCCGCCCCCAAGTCCTCTGGGACGGGCACCTGCTTTGTTGGGCCACCGGGGCCTGGTGTGCGTGGGGGGGGGGCTTAACAATAGCCATTTGCCAGGGAATGACTGAGGGCCCCCTCCAGATTTTAGAAGGACTAGCCTGCTTGTTTGCTGCCTTTCCCGGCCCTGGGAAGGGCTCCTCAGGCATCTTTAGAGGCAGGATTGGGGGAAAGGAATGTGGAGTAATAATAATACTAACAGTGCTCATATATCGCTCTTTTAGACAGATTAGTGCCTCACTCAGAGCAATGGGCAAAGTTAGTGTTATTATCCCCACCATACATCTGGGAAACTGGGGCTAAGAGGAGTGGCTTACCCAAGACCACCTGCTGAGCTCATGGCAGTCGTGGGATTCAAACCAACAAAGTGCTGATTCCCAGTTCAACCACTTAACCACCAGTACCAAAAGCTGAGTGCCTCTGAGCATGTGCAGAGTGTTTTCCCCTCACCACTCATGGTTAAGAAGGAGGTTTCCACAGCGGCATCCTCTTCACATGTCAGGCATTATGAAACATTATGGATCACTTTTGACCCATAGCTTGGAAGCAACCAAGCTGAATGCAGACCACCACCAGTTGGTCATTCCCTTCCATTCAAGGCATGCAGCAAACACAAAAAGGTTTTACTGAGCCCCTGGTGGGCTGCATAGAGCTTGAAGGCTCCCAAATGGTTCAGGCCTATGGGTATGATGGAACCCCCATCTTTCCAAAACCTACTGTTTCACAGAACTGATAGGGAAGCTCCAGGATTCTCTATTCTTTTGGAAATATTGGGTTGGAGACCACCCTTTCCCATGCTGGGTCTTGTTTTGTATGCTTTCTGGCAGGTGCCCTAATGCGCAGCAGATGACTTCTTGTTACTGTCTTGTAGTTCCAGAGGGTGGGGAGTGGTCTGTCCAGATTGTTCACATGGCACACTAATGACAAGGGATCTTGGAGTTTACCTGAGGGAAAAGGAGCAAGGACAGGATCACTTGCTTCAGCCAAGCAGTTAGAGCAGAAGATAGACACATTTGGAGATGTTTTATTGGGGAATGGGAGGAATATTTGGGAGGAACAGAAAATACTCTGCTCACCATCTCTCTTGCTGGGAGCAATCATTTCTAGCATATATCCAGAACTGCAAAATGGAGCCTGTTGTCTGTGGTCACTGGTAGACCAGCCTTTAAAGAAATGCTGTGAGGAGGGACTAGTTCTTCATCAGGTGATAGTTAGAGACCAGGAGCTGCCCCTTTAAGGAAACCTATAGGTAGGGAAAAGCTGCCATCCTTTTGCTGGGGTCAGCTTATCTGAATGCAGATACCATGAAGGAGGGGTAGCCTTGGTGTCCCTTCCTTGTCTGTTAGTTTTGCTAATAGCTTGTGTATTCCACAGGGAATTGCCCCCCACGTCACCCGCTCTTTCCTTGAATACATGGTGGGCTTCTTCTGGCTGTCCCAGAAAATGGAGAATGCATATGAATAAAATGGAGTCAGAATGATTATTTCCCTCACACCCAACAGATTCCTTCCCTATACCAGTTCAGCTCCTTCAGGAGTTGGACTAAGATGAATATTTTATTTGAAAGCTGTTTGGGGAAGAGGCAGTCTTCTTTGCCATTTGGTTACAGCATAATCCAAGCAGGTGGTGGTTTCTTAGGCTTTTACTAACAGCAGAAGAAGCAGCCACTGCCTGTACATGCTGGTCTGCTGAAGTAGCAAGATTTGCCCACCTTCCCACCCTGCTTTCTTTGATAATAACAACAGAAATGCTGCTATTATTAACAAGTGAATATTCCCCCTTTTTCCAGATTGGATAGCTTGGTGCTAATTAGAACTTCAAAATAAGAAAATAATGGGCCTTTCCAAATCTGATTTATCATACAGTTTGAAAGTTGGGCTTCTGAAACAAGCATTCACTTACCTATTATAAACACTTGACTACTGTTGAAAGAGGAAGGAAGCATCCTCTTTGACCACTGTGTTATGCTGAGGGATTGTGGGACCTGCAGATACAAAAGCCACGTAGGATGGGAACTATACTAAGGAGGGGAAATGGATGAGGTCAAATCCAACCCTTTCCCTTATGCAACAACACACCCAGTTTTAAAACAGATGAAAAGAAGCAGATACCAATTTAATGATATGCTTTAAAACAGAAGAAACTGATACCAGTTTAATGATTTGCTTTACAACAATTAATGGCACTTGATTAGCATTTCATCAATTTCACTACAAAAGCATTGCATATGCAGATCCAGGCAGCTTTTCTACTGTCCTGGTATGGTCAAACTCTCTCCTTTACTATATAGCCCCTGTCGCCCATGGCTCTTGTCCATGCAGGTCTCATGATCCCCAACATAACATTTGTGGGTGGTCAATGGGGACCTTTCCTTCTTTTTTTATCAGCAGGAAAGCTGGATGGATCCACCCCAGTGCTTGGATCTGAATAACTAAGCCTACCATTGGGGAGCCAGCATGGCACGGAGTAGCCAGTCCACACACAGGAAGAGGCAGTGCATGTTAAAAGAGAGCCTGCATCATATTGCACTTTATTTTCACCTGGCTGTTTCCTGCAACTTCTAGCTGTTCACTAAAGTGTATATGGAAAGCGCCTATATGATGATCCCAAAGTAATTAATACACTGAATACGAGAAACAGAATCAGGGTCTCACCACATGAGACAAAATACACTTGAATTACACGGGTAATTCAAGCATATTTTGTAATTCAAGTGTATTTGAGTGTAATTCGAGTGTAATTCAAGTGTATTTTGTCTTGTGTGATTCGACCCTTAGTGTAATGTAGAGGGCAGAGCATTGGACTTGGATCTGGAACACTCACAGTACAATTCTGAGCACAGTTGCACCCTTCTAAGCCGGTTGAAGCCAGTGGTCTCTGCTGAGGACTGCTTTGCCAGCTGAACATTCACCCCCATCTGTGATGCTTATTAGGTGACCTCCTCCCAGCTCACCAGGCTACATCTATCTTGTCATGAGATAAACAATACATTAAGCAAAGAAGGAAATGCTATGGGAAAAAATGTGTATACTACTGCAATATTGTGGCAGTTCTTATAACTATGGTAGTTCTGCCAAAAATAGCCAAAGTTTCTTCCACATCTTGTCCTTATTTTTAGTATTATTTTAGGTCTTGCCAATTATCCCAATCTAGTTCATAAACCTTGTCATAATTCCCAAAGAGAGAAGGTACTCATATATGGAATTAGATAATAGCTTTAAAAAAAATAGTCCTGGGACAATATTTTCAATGACAGCAGGCAGTTTGCCAGAGCTGTCACAGGATAATAGCCGAGAGTAGGTAGAGCTGCTACTGTGCTGACAATACCATTGCAATGCGGTTGTATCTAATAGGTTATGTTTTGTAACGGACAGTTAAAAATATAGATCTAGTTAATGGAAAACAAACCTCAATTGATTTGTAAGGAGCTGACTTTGCATTCATGTTAAGGTTGCCAGTTCTTGAAAACAAAGCTTCTGGGACCCGAGAGGGTATGTGGATGGAATCCTTAGGAGTCCGAGGCAGGGCACGGGTCATGTTTGGGTACAGGTTGGGAGACATGAGTTTTTTCTGGTTGTGGAGGCAGAGTCCAGAGGTTTTTGACTGGCCTAGCAAGTCTGTACATCCAGGAGATCCAATACAGAATTTGCCTTTTCCCTTTTAACATTTCACTTTAACATGCCAGTTAAGATCCACGCAGCAGACCTCATGAGGAGTGCTGACTACCTGTCAGGTTGAGATGATCACTCTGAGTCTAGTTTTCATGGAGAGCAGAATATAAATATGTAATAAATAAATAAAATACTGACAGCGAGGTCTTTTTCAGTGGCGGCTCCTGTTCCTTGGAGTGGGATGTCCAGGGAGGTGTAGAAGACCTCCTCACAGGTTTATTAAGCTGTGCTGCATCCCAGAGCTTTTAGATAGTGTTTGTATTTAATTATAGCTGAGCTTAGCATTGTTATTTATTGTCTCTTGCTTGAGTGTTTTAGCAATGTCTCTTGTTTCTCTAGTGCTGTTATCAAATAATTATACGCTCCCTTGATCTGTGGGGAAAGTAGGCATTTTAAATAACTAGATACGGCGTTAGTAAAACCTGGTTGACCCCTTGCTTTTCTGAGCACTTGGATTGGTCAGCAACTCAGAATTTAGCTAGCTGATGATTTAAATCTACATGCGCTTCCTGTGGTACTTCTTAGGAATTTGCATTTTGATACCCATGTCTCAGAGCTGATTCATACCACCACTTTCCCCCTCTGAGGCTTTGCATGTGTTGAACTAGTCCTGTGAAGTGTTCTACATCTGCCCAGAATGCTACGAAACCAGGATAGCTCTTCTAAGCATTCCATTCGTGTGGTGGAGTTAGGCCTGCTTCGCACTTGCGTATTCACCTCTCGATACCTCCTCGCTGGATGTCTTCTGCTGGTGTGAATCATGCCTGAGAGTGTTTCCAGCCTAGACAGTTTCTTTGCTACTGACCCAAGTTGCATATTGATTCTTAAGAACCCAGATGACATTCCCCTCAAAGCGTAGCATTTCTAAGTTTTCCCTGTTGCCACCACGCACGCACGCACGCACACATGTGCTGGCTTATCACAATTTTTTATGTTCTCATGCAGTTTCAGCACAAGCCTTTTCTAGTGCAAACTGACTAAAGCTGTTGTCTTACCTTGTATGGAGGAGAGGTCAGTTACATTGTGAGTGATCTTTGTGTCTGCCTTTCCTCATTCCCAGACCTGCCTTCCCCTTTCTCTTCTCTCTGTTGAAACTGACCAGTGAAACAGGATTGAGACAGGTACAACTGGCCAATTTCCCCTCTACTTTGTCCATTTCCTTTTGAAATATAATTTGAAAACCAGCATTGGTACAGACGGGTACAGGGGCTGGCTAGCCTTTTAACCCACTGGGAAGTTTCCTGGTGGGCCACTGCCTTAGAGGGCTGCTGATAGCCAGGAGCAGCCTGAAAAAGGTGAGGTGTCAGCCTGCCTTGTGGGTCAGGGCAGTGTCAACAATGGTTCACCCACTTAGTTCAGCTTGCTCCAAGGCTGTTTAAACATCCCAGTCCACTCATGCACATGTGCCCTTTTTGAAGGAAAAAACCCTCACAACAGCAGGGAGCTCCTTCTGTTTCAGGATCTACAGTCATTTGAGCATGTGCCAAGTACTTTTTTCCCTCGACACAGAGAGATTGCAAAGCAGTCTGCCTTCATGTGTGATATTCATAGAAAATAAAGCTTTCTGGGCTCCCCCAAATAAAAGGACATGACTTGCAGGCCAAATAATCGGCTTTCTCCCCATAGCATCTCTAGACTCTGTGCAGAGCACACACACACACTCTTGTGTATGTGTGTCTGTATGAAGCTGTTTTCCAGTGCCCTGGCAGGAAAGGGGACATAATACAGTTTGAAGTGGGTAGGAACAGTGAAAGCAGAAGCAACCCAGTTCAGTGCTAATTACTTTTAATCCTCTCCCATCCCTCGCCAGTGGGTCATCTGTGCTTGTGTTTCTGTTTTCCCTTTTAGGTATCTCTGTTACAGTACAATGCTTTCTGTTTATCTGCATATATCCCACACTTCTTCTAAAAGCAGCTTACAAATCAGAAAGCATCATGTGCAAGAAAAACATTAAAAATATATACATTAGAAACCAACCAGTCTGCAAAAAGCAACTCTCCCCCCCCTCCCCCTCAAAGTACAAGCTCTACAAAAAGCCAGGGTAAATAAATAATTCTTTACCAGTTGCAAAAGTTTATCAAGCTCAATAGACGATGAATAGATACGGGGAGGGCATTCCATAATTGGGCTGCCACAATCACAGAAGACCCTATTGTTACTCATTTCACCCATGCTAAGGAAAGGAGATGGAGTAGAACCTTAGACAAAGTTCTTAACTGATGGGTAAATATGTATGAATGGGTGGACTTTTTAGTCCTCAGGGCTCAAGCCATTCAGAGTTGTTTTTCCAGCCATATTAGAGAAGATATTGCCCCCAGCAATATCTGCAAATGCTTGTCCTGGGCTGTTACTTTGATACCTCATATTTAAGCAACAAGTGCTTCCCCAAAAACAACTATAGTAAAACAGGGTGCTTTTTTAAAAAACGCATGGGGATTGATAATGTGCAATTTGTCACAGGCAGGGCTAGAACTAGTGTGGCTAGAACCGGGAAAGAAATCACTTTGTTGTCATCTAGAAACACCCTGAGTGTATAAAAACTTTTCACTGACAAGTATTATGTTTTAAGTTGTTCTTTGTATTCATTGGAATAATGAACCCTTGGAGTGACTGCCATGAGTTTTCATATAGCCACTGAAAAGCAGTGTTGGTTTGCATCCTAAGGACCCCTGCTTTAAAAGCTGGCCAATGAACAAACAGCATTTAAATTGCCCTAGTGGCCAAACCTATATTAAGCTTGAGATTCCCTATACTAAACTTGTTGTTTGGAAGTGAGTTCTGTTGATTTTGATGCTGCAGCTTGCTGAATGAAGTGTGTTTTGGACTGCGACCAGATTGTGCAAGTGTACTTTTGTATAAACCTGTGGTTAAGTAACATTGTTTATCAGGGTTGATGCCCTGATTTTCATGGGTGGCTGCAGAGCTGGAACAAAGGAGTAGCCACTCATCAGACCACCCCCAACCACCCACCAAATCCCCTGGAAAGAATGTATTACAAGGCACTGTGAAGCCTGACAGGCAAATATACACCTGTCTATATATACTGGACCCACTGAAATGTCTCCCTCTCCCCCGCCCCACATTCTGACCATTCTTTTATTGTACTGTCCTGTTCCTTCACCTCTGCTTGATCAGTTATTTCTCCTGGTAATATTCATGGTCTTCCTATAGCTGCTAGCTGAGTCTCCATCTCAAATGATGAGTATTAGCAGGTTTGAGAATCTGTCCCAGCAGGTATCTGCAAAGGTCTTTTCCTTACCAGCACTTGGATAGTGGTGAGATTTG
This sequence comes from Eublepharis macularius, assembly GCF_028583425.1. NCBI lineage: Eukaryota > Metazoa > Chordata > Lepidosauria > Squamata > Eublepharidae > Eublepharis > Eublepharis macularius. The sequence continues at coordinate 36,088,195 of NC_072800.1, forward strand.
CGTCATTGCCCATTTACGGCATTGCTTGGTGATAGCTGCGACATGGCTTAGTGTTCTCTTCTCAGTGAATTTTCCACTCTGATATTTTTCTTTGTATCTGAGGTTTTTGATATCATAATTGTTCAATAGTTGTAAAAAAATGCTGCAGCAAGGTAAGAAAGGATTGAGAGCACACGTGTTGCAGTGTTGGGAAAGACCTGAGTCCTTGGAAATCCTGAAGGACCTGAGATTTTGGAGAATCACTGCCAGTCAGAGCAGACAGTATTGAGTTTTAGGCCTGTGGACTGACTGTGCTATATAAGGCAACTTTAAATGTGTACCAAATCTCAAGTCCCTTCCCACATTTTTACCAAAGACCTAAGGGCAGCATGCATGAAGGATATCAGCCCTGGGAGCCAGAATGATGTATTGGTGACACTAGGATTTGGAAGACCCAGGTTCGAATCCCCACACTGCCATAGAAGTTTGCTGGGTGGTCTTGGGTCAGTCACACCCTCTCATCCTAACTTACCTCACAGGTAAATCTTAGACTGAGGTATACTGGCTCTTGATAGATTAATGGGACTTTCAGTCTATATGTTTTGTGTCCCCAGTAGAGTTGGGCACAAACCGCAAGACAAACTAAAGTGCATCACGAACTGAGCCGGTTCGTGCTTCACGAACCAGCAGTTTGTGGAAGCCCATTTTCCACAAACTTCCACGACTTGGTCTGCCAGTTCGTTTGGTTTGTGTTAAACTCTGCCAATACCCCTTTCCTTACCACTGCCCCGATCAGCTGCTTGGCGGGGAGATCCCCAACAAGCAGCTGATCCAAACCAGCCAGGGTGAAATGCTCCTTTCCGTGCTGCTTTGTAGCACAGGACGAACCACGAACCGCATGGTTTGTTTTTTCTCCAGTTCGTGCCCACCTCTAGTCCTCGGCCCACAGGTCCAAAGCACTTATGCCTGTTCATTCCCATTCTCCAATCACATTGTATTGCTTTCCTGTGCTGTGTTAGATTTTTTCCTTCAGCAATACTGACTTTTTTCTTCTCTCAGTAGCTACAGTATTTGTCACCTTTTTGACAGCTTTCCCTTGAACATTGATGAACATTCTGTGTCATCACAGCAGTCAGTGGTAACTTATAAGTGGCAAGCAGAGGTCAGTTTTTAATCTACACCATATTGGATCATGTGATCTTGTGAAACATAGCTGTTCCGATGATCTCTGTTCTCTCATCGTGATCATGATGGTAATGTCTATGACACATGAAGCTGCACATGAAGCTGGACTAAGTTCTTCAGAAAACTAGCAGCTAAATGCTGTTTTGTACACATTGGTGGCAAGAGTGGGTAAAACACCTCCCCCACCCATTATCAATTTTTCTAGCTTATGTGACACCCATATGCATCATGTAAAAACATTACTTGGTTATTAATGTAGAAGTAGAGGTGCTTCCTTACAAATAAAAACAGATCCTGGATTGTATGAGTTGAATCCGACCAGATTCTCTACTAGTGAAAAGGAAGGAAGAGGTCCTCTTTGACCACTAAGAAAAGCTATGCTGGGGATAATGAGGCCTCCATGTGGAATCGGTGCTGTAGTGAGGAGGGGAATGGGGCAAATTAGTGAAGAAGCTGACTCGATCCAACCCAGTGCATGGAAAGATTCTGTATTTCACAGGCAGGTAGTATTTGGAATGATCTTTAGAAAGATGGATTAAAGCATTCATGCTGAACGATCATGCAAATGCTCAGTTATACACCTGATTACAGCATTTCATTTGCTTATTATATCTGCAGAATCCACTACCGCTAAGGCAGACAATTTAAGAGTAATGATGTTAGCCAGTGTCAACATATTGGGACGGTAGACTTAAAGGAAGGAAGATCCAGAGGAGTTAGCCGTGTTAGTCTGTAGTAGCAAAATCAAAAAGAGTCCAGTAGCACCTTTAAGACTAACCAATTTTATTGTAGCATAAGCTTTCGAGAATCAAGTTCTCTTCATCAGATGCATGGTACAAACTGGTCAAATACAGAAGAGGAGGAGGAAGTCAGTGGTGTCCCGTAAATAGCTGGGTGTGCTGGTGGCATAGGGCCTGAGGATAGAGTCCATGTATCCCGAGACTCCTACTGTGATAGTGCATTTTCCTGAAACAATTGGGCGTCCCATGGGTCCAAATGATGAAGATGTCATCCATTTCCTTTACAGCGGCGTGGTCTGGGGGAGCCCAGTGGCACCTGGTATGGGCTTTTGGGGACCACAGTTCTCTTTGTCAGATGCATCTGGCAGGGAGAGCTGTGGTTATCGAAGGCTTATACTACATAGGAATTGGATGCTTTTACTGCTCCAACTAACACGGCAAACTGACTCCACACCAAAAGGAGATGTTTACATTTACTAGCAAAGGAATGTTTTGGTTGCTTCCCCGCTAATTGCATCTTGTCCCCTTCTGATATATGTCCCTTCTCTCCCCTCTCCCTCCTCCTCTTCTGTATTTGACCAGTTTGTATCATGCATCTGATGAAGAGAACTTGATTCTCGAAAGCTTATGCTACAATAAAATTGGTTAGTCTTAAAGGTGCCACTGGACTCTTTTTGATTTTTAAAGGAAGGAAGCTATCAGTTCCCACAGGCACTGAACCAGCAAAGGAACAACCTTTCAGTAACTAGCAAATTGTCCTGGCCTTGTTTTCAGAGAAGTTTTTCAGCTGAATACAAGCATCCATCATTGATTATTTCAAATTCCACCTTAGGTCAGCTGAAGTTAAAGATGGAGCAGTGTGACCTTACAGGGTAAATAGAGCTGGCTTGGTTCAGGCAAGAAAACAATACCGCTCCAAAGGATAGAGGGTTTTATTTTTCTTACTGTCCTGTCACATCTGTTCTCTTTTCTCTTTGCTCACAGCCAACGTTCCTGTTGCAGTTTCACTCAGGTTCAGTGAGTTCCTTCACAAAATGATCTCCCTAATACTTCCCAATGTGAAGCTGGCTCTATAGTTGTCTTTGTGTTTTTGCTGGGAATGAAACAAAGCCCCTCACATGCATCGCTCTGAAAATAAATGAGCCAGAGAAGCAGATGCCTAGTCTGTTCCATAGATTGGAAAAGACTTCCCGATGCACCAAGGGTTCTCTCACTAGGATCCTGGGTCCTTAACACCTGCATCCAAGAGGAAACAGCAGCAAGAGGAGCATCTCTTCTCACCTGGCTCTCCAACTCTTTTCTGGGTGAGCACCTGTGCCCTTGGCAGTGGCATAACCAGCCATGTCCAGCAGATGAAGCTTCCCCCCCCACACCTGCACCTCCTTGGAGGGAAAAGGTTCTGCAGTTTGAACATCTGTGTAGAGTCCTAAGAAAGAACACCGGCAACCCTGCTCATCCCTGTAGCACAACAATGGCAAGAGGTGCCTTCTGGAGCTCTCTGTGATTTGTGCAGCTGCTGAAGATGAGCCCTCACACAGCACTGAATCTGGCAGCCCTAATCCAGTTCTGTGCAGGATTGTGCTGGCTGGGCCCAGGACCTGCCGGAACAGTACTGCGATGATGGGTAGTATCCTACCACTCTGCATGCGGGAGATGTTGTTTTCCTGCATTACTCTTTATCGCTCCTTCAAACCCCTGGAGAGAGCAGTCCTAGAACTGAAGGATCTCTGTGTAGGGATAGCTATGAGCAGTGAGCAACAGGGACTTGAAACCACTCCTCCTCCTACATTCACAGCTTCACTGAGGAGAGAGGGCAAGATCACCCTCTCGCCCCTCCTCTCTGCAGCCCGCAGACCTTCATTGCTGTTCCGCTGTGGATCTTGTGATGCCAGGAGCGATCTTCTGTGGGCCAGAGGGAGCTGCAGGGGTGGAGGGGAATGTAGGAGTGGTAGGATGCTACCCAATATATGTGAAGTGCCTCATGCATATTAAAGCACAGTATTCAGCGCTATTCCATGCAAGTCCCATAGCATCTCATTACTTGTTGTTGGAAGGGAGTGGGAGTTCAGGGATAATATGTAGATGCGGTACGGCCTCTGAACTGCAAGGTGATCAATATTTTTCTCTGTCTTATGATGTACGCTGCATGATTATATACTAATGGCAGAGCTTTGCTGTCATATGCTCAATTAGGCTGAAGATGTCTCCTGAAAGAAATCTGTTCCTTTTGTGCTAGAGAACACCTGGTTATTAATTATATAGGAACTTAAATGTTTGGCATTTGGTTACAAGCCACCAAACTACGTGTGGTTTTGGATGGTCAGATAGTAGTTCTTTAATTATCTATTTACTTCTTTTATACCGTGCCTTTCTCCCCAATTGAGACCCTAAGTGGCTTAAATCGGTCTCCCTTTTATACTCACAACAACCTTGTGAGGTAGGTTAGGCTGAGAGAATGAGACTGGGCCAAATTTATCTGGTGAGCTCCTATGACAGAGTAGGGGTTCAAACCGGGATCTCCCAGATCTTAATCCAACTCTAACCACTACACCACATGAGTTCCACATTGGCTCTTATCTGTCAAATTTCTTCAAAGAAACTCGGTATGAGAAGATTGTTTTGTGTAAGTTGTTCTAGCAAAATGGTTATATTTAATTGAAATGTGCATAGTATGAGTCAGTGTTATGATTAAGGTTGTTCATAAACTTTCTGTATAGTAGACGCCGTGCTCTATTTCTGGTCTTTATATATATATATATATATAGAAACAAAGCTAAGCTGATGCAGATGTAATGCTGCCCAGTAACCTACCCATGGTTAGGAGATCAGGCGTGTCTTGTGGATTCATATTCTCCTCCCCCTTTCCCCTCCTCCCTTACAAGTGGATTCCCCAGTCTCTTCCCTTTTCTGCGCTATCCACAGTACAGCATTATGTCTGAAGCAGCATTTTGGCTAACTATGGTTAGCAGAACACAGTTTGCAAAGACTTGTCTTTGGCTAACAGAAACACACGTCTGGATCCTACTAAGAAAAGCCTTGCTCCGATGTAAGGGAGTAGGCTCCTTATGCTGGAGGCACTTTCTCACGCCTAAGATAGGATCCTGCCCACTCTCACAGATGTAACACAGTTATGGTTTGCTTACCTTTGTAAATGGAAGTGAGGTGGAATACACAAATAAAAGAGAAGGGGGAGAGAACGGCATGAGCCTGCATAGCTTTCTTAAAGTGAACTGCTAAGCAGAGTTATTCCAGTCTAAGCCCATTGATTATCACCTAGTCGTCATTAGAAAACTGGGCAGCACTATGCCAATATTCATTCTTCATGGCTTTGGTTTCCTCCAGTAGGTGGTCGGGCTTGATAAATTGCTTTGTGTATTACACTGAACAAGGTTTTGCATGGTCTTGTGAAATGAAACTGTTGTGATTTCATTGAGATATTTATGTGCTTCTTATGTAATATTGTTTCTTGCTAGTTTAAATTTGCTTGTGAATTTAATTGTGAGATGTGAAACTGGCTTTACTTTTTTGATCTTAGCTAAGATCCCTAATATTCAAAATAAAACATTCATTGCATAGTTTGACATCCATTTTTTTGTTTTGGAAAGGTAGTGTGTTTCATGTGCACATGAGTAAGATTAAATTTCCTTGTTCACTTACAAGAGGAGATATTATCTGGTTTGTCCTGCTTTGAAATATTAAAAGCCAGGGTGTGTGCTCTGAAGCTGTATCGGGCTGCATTGATCTGTAACACTGAATTTCTCAAATTTGTTCAAAACAGGGTTTGGTGATTTTGCTTTCCTTTTTAGCACCAGTTTGCAAACAGCAAATTTAAGCGGTAAGCTTTTCCTTGGCTACATATGTGCATTGAGTTTAGGGTTTGAGGGTTTTCTTTTTTGGTTTTGTTCTTTCTCTTTTTAGGAAGCTTACTTGCAAATAGTAAAATAGACTAGCCTTCTCTCGATGATACGCTGTTTTTCTAGGGAGTTACTTGGATAAGAAGTTTCCTGGTAGAGAGAACTTGCAAGCATTAAGATCCCAATCTCCAGCCTGAAATGGTACTTTCCAGGAAAAGCTGGATTTTTTTTTTTAATGCTGATTGTCTGGACTCTCAGTTGACATTAGCAGAGGAAAGAGATTGGAGCTGTTTGGAGAAAGCTGTGGTTATTTTTATCTATACATTGTATCATTAGGAATTTCATTATGCATGTGCTTATATAACAAAACTTTCAGAAATGACTTTGGAATTAATCCTTTTTATATTTACCTACTTTTAGAGGAAATGTTCAGGGTTGTTGTTGTTTTTTTAAGTGGAGGACTTGCAATCTTGTTATGTGCAGGCAATGTCTTTCAGCTCCCTTAGCTGAGCTTGGCAAATATATAGCATCCTACTGCTGACCTAAAGTAACAGACCTGAGTTTTAATGTTGTCCATGGAAAATACATTGACCACAGGAATGTGGTGAATATGTGATGCAGCTACCACCTGTTGAAATTTTTGACATGATGGTCATATACTGATCACAGTTTACGACATCTTCAAGGGACTTAGGAAATATGGTTGGGGCAAAGAGACTATCCTTAACAAGCATGCCCTGGAATCTTCCTAATGCGGATGGCCAACCCCCTCCCCGCAAATGTCAGGTAGAACTGGTTTTGCCGTATGTCCATCATGTAAGAAGAGTTGTCAGGATTAAACTGCTTATCCCAAGGGATGGTTGGAAGTCACATGATACATCGACCTTGCTAAAGCTAAGCTGGTCTGGGTCTGGTCAGTACTAGGCAGGAGATTTTGTGGGACCCCATCAATGCCACCTTGAGTTCCCTGGTGGCAGAAAAGTATAAATGTGAAAAGCAAAATAACTGATATGCAGTAATATGCCACCAGTTATATCTAGCTCTGAACCAGGCCTTAGAGTATGGATTAAAAAAAAATCCACAAAATGGTATGGGGAACAGATGGGAAGGGGGTTTTCTACAAGCCTGAGGGAACATCCAATTCGCAGAAAAATCTAAATTCTTAAAAGGGGAGGGAGTTTAAAACTCCCTGAAATAAAAACAACGTCTGTAGCCTTAAGAAAGGAATGCCCCCTGAGCTCAGCCCCCTGAGGGAAAGAGAAAATATAAGGGAAAATGGTCCACTACTTGTTCTGATAGGATATTTACAGTTCAGTTGTAAGCAGTGTTACTACAATATAAGTCCATTGAAATCAATAGAGTAACTATTTTCCCTACCCAGTCAAACAGGGAGGTAGCTCTGGAGATGGACTCCAATATAAGTCCATTGAAATCAATAGAGTAACTCTGCTTAAGATTACAGTGTTAGTTACTCAGCTCTGTTTACAGAGATGGTTATTGTGGCTTAATGGGAGAAAAACCAGAACCCCCTTCTATAAAATCATATGTGGAATGTATCTTTATTAACCAAATTAATGTACTGCCAGAAGTTACTGAAATAATTCACAGTATATGGACAAGATTTGTGAACAGCAGGTAATTTTTATTATGTAATATGATGAATAAGTTAGAGAAAAAATATATCATTTAGTTTGATATGAATTGTAAAACACCTTTTCTTTTTTTCTTTTTCCTTTCTTTGTATGTAATGTCTTTATGCAGTGTTATATATGCAAGAATTACAGTAAAAAACTGAATCTGCAGGATAAAGTAATCATTAGCCTCCAGAAGCAGCCTCGGTAGATTTCAATAAATGATTAATGTTCACATATGACACTAAATAGACTTCATACATTGTCCCACCACATTTGGCCAGGATATATATTAGATTTAAGAGTGGCTTTTTCTTTTTCTGGACCACGTTAATAAGTTTCAAGTATGTTCATAAATAGCTTGGAAGAAGCTGAAATGTGCCTTTGCTGTCCTGCATGAAAAATGTCCTTGGACTCCAAGGGGATTAATCCAGAGAACTCGATTTGATAATTGCAGCATGTCTTTGCTTTGTCTTTGGTCTGTGCTAATGTGGAAAAACATGGCCTAGGTTTCTCTCTCCCTGCCTTGTACACACTCACAAATAAGATGGTAAAACTGTTACTGGACTGTACCTCTTCACACTGCTGATGGGAAATTACATGTTTTCCTATGAAATGGATTCTGGGGTACATCTAATTTTTCGGTATGCAGAACTTCCTTTTTTAAGATACATTCAGTCATGCAATTTCCACATACTTGGTCTAAAAGGAAACAGTCCAGGAACAGTTTTAAAACAGCTTAAGCGAATTTACCTTAAATGTGTTCCCACTAGGGTTGCCAACTTCCAGGTGTAGCCTGGAGATCTTCCAGAATTACAACTGATTTCCAGACTATAGAGATCAGTTCTCCTGGAGAAAATAGCTGCTTTTGGAGGATGAGGTGTACAGCATTATAGCCAAGTAATCTCCTTTTTTGCCTGCATCATGATGATCACGTTAGGTTGCCTTTTCCAGGAGCTGCTTGAGACACAAATGGTACTGGAAATGCAGACATATTTCTAAGTTCTTCTGTCTCCAAATGGAACATCTATATTTCATACATTGCTCTGTCTTTGTAGGGACTTCGTGTATCTTGAATCCTTACAATTTGTAATTTAATTAAGTGTCCCCATTAAAGAACATCTTGCTTCTTTGTTCAAAAGACTGCAGACATAGCTGGATCAATATTGTAGCTATGTGTTGTCTCAGACACACTGGGTATGAAATCTATCCAAGATAGAGGAGTATTGAGAATAAAAGAGAGGGTACAATGGCTAGATGGTAATTGCACTTACCCAATTAAGTAGCATTTCAAGCACATATAACCTGATGGGCTAGATATGCCACGGAGACACTGAAAATTGTTTTTTCATGTGCCATGTCCTTTAACATAAATATTTTGAAAATATATATCTACAAGTAGGGAGATTGTTTCCTAACCCTGACGCCAGGATGAAGATTTAACTTGTTTGCATACAGTGTGTGTGTGGGGGGGGGGGGGGTAGCTGCGCTACTCCCACTTGTTTGTATCCCTATCTTGAGACCAGTTTTCCAATAACTCGAAAGGACATAGAACAGACCCAAAGAGTGAGCATGGCTGTGCTTGTGCATTGAGCAAGGAAGATGTTTCCATTTCCTCTTTGCGTACAACCCAAAAAGGATAAAATAGCTTTGGGAAATTTCCTATAATTTGTGAACAGCCCTGACTCCATAACAGAGACAGGACCTTAATACAGCCACATATCAACTGAAATTAGAATCATGGATTTGTGCCTCCGTTTACCTGGATCTGAGACACGGATTGAACTTGTTCTTCTCCCCAGAGCTTTTCTTAGGGCCTAACTGTGGTGGAGTGTGGAGAGTGCTGTCAAGTCATAGCTGATTTATGGCAACCCCAGATGGAGTATTCATGGCAAGATACTAACAGAGGTGGTTTGCCATTGCCTGGCTCTGCAGTTTTGTTGGAGGTCTCCCATCCATAACCCAGGCCAACCCTGCTTAGCTTCCAAGATCTGATGAGATTGGGCTTGCCTGGGCTATCCTGGTCAGGACAAAATGTCTCCTTCCTCCCCCCTTTTCAGAATCTGGAAACAGTCTTGCGTAAGTTGAAACTCCCCCCCCTCCCCCCACTACCTCAACTCATTTTTATCTTTCAGCACGTGTGGAGTGAAAGTGAAGATTGTCTGCCTTTCCTGCAGTTGGCTCAGGACTACATCTCTTCTTGTGGCAAAAAGACGCTCCATGAAATCCTGGAAAAAGTCTTCAAATCATTCAGACCTGTAAGCGATTGTTTGCCTTCACCTTATTTATACCAGCAGTTCGGGTCTAATCTTCCAGACATTCAAAATGCTTTCATTATGAGTTCTCAGAAAGTCTAGTTTATCTTGTGTAAATGGCATAGTTCTGGTAAATGGCTTTGCTTCCCCTCCTCCAATTTCTGTTTTCTCCAAATGGAGATTCCCAGCTGGGACAGGAGACAAACCAAAATGGTTCTCCACCCGTATGAGGAATGATGTGGTGTTTGATATATTTGTCAAATACCACGGAGAGTTTGGCCATACAGGAACTTTTGTGGTGGAGTCGCTTCCTGGCACAGCTGTTGGGAAATTTCACATGGAGTTGTGCGGAGAGATGGGGGCTGTAACGAGCTTTTGCCTGTGTCTGAACCAAGCTTCCACTAGCCAAAAGAAAGATGTATCTTTCTCTTGGAAAGCTTTCAGCAATTAGTTTTCAGACCTGTCAAACAGCTAAGTTCTTTAAACCACCTGTTTATCAGTACATTTATTTTATATAGGGTTCGATATTGCTTTACAACTCCTTATCACCTGTCTAGAGTTTATTGCACTTTATTGAAAATACACCCTAGTTTTTTAATGAAGCAAGTAATTAAAATATAAATGGTTATTAATATAAATCCTATAAAAACAGAACACAGAAAGGCAATACAAAATAAGTTTGCTAACATTTCTTAATAAATTCCAAGTTTAACATAATCAGAGTTTCTAGGAAATGCATAGGTAAAGATAAATTCTCACCTAAATTCTCTCAAGAGATTCCTTCCATCAGAGCTCTGCCATTCTATCTGAATTTGCATCTTTATAAGTCATCATATGCAAATATCTAAGATCACGTGATACCACAAACAAACGATAATTGATCTGATGCTTCATTGAATATTTAGTTTCTATTGTATAACCTTCCAAATGGTAAAAAATGACATTATACTCAAACTTGCAAAACAAAACTATAAATCTCTGAGAAATGTCAGAAAAAGTTAAGAGATCACTATTGGTTGAATCTGATAGAGGAACATTAATCTCGATAGAGACCACTATTTTAATTAACTGTCAAAAGATTAAAGCACAACCTGTTAGAATTACCTAACACTTAGAAAAAAACACACAGACGGTTCATGCAAAGTTTGAAAGTTCATCTAGAATACAAGTACATGGCATAGTATTGCTTAGTATTGATTATTGTCATGTGCTTTTATCTGTATTGGTGCAACAGGGGCCTCAAAGGAAAAACCCTTCAGCTGGTGGGCAAGCTGGTGTCAAAGCAGATGGTCTTGAATTGCCATTCTTATACATACTTTAAGATATCCTATTTCCAACAGTGGGTCGTAATTTCCACTATGTAGTCTGTAGCATTCCCATTTCAGCCATCTTTGAGCACTATATACTAAACTGTATAATATAGGGTATTATGCCAGTGTACGATATTACTGACAGCATTGGCGTGGAATATGGGAGTAGGGCCTGAAGATACATTGTGCCACAGATCATGGGTTACTTTTCTATGGCCTTTTATATTTCTAAAGAACTAGGATTGGCTGTAACATAACGTAAAATGGCCAGGTTAATTGCTGCATGAAGTATGACTTAGTCCTCGCTGCTATAAGCCACTAACTTACTGCCACCCTTCCCTGGGTTTAAATTAACTTACATAGTGCTACAAATATAACACACAAACTGTAACTCATCTTAGATATTTTGCCTAATTATGCTATTTTGCATTACACCTTGTATATTTCCTTCTTCTTTTCCAATAGCTATTGGGGCTTCCAGATGTAGATGATGATGCATTTGAAGAATATAACGCAGATGTGGAAGAAGAGGAGGCAGAAGCCGATCACCAGCAAATGGGTGTCAGTCAGCAGTAATTTTCAAAGGAAATTAAATATATATTTTATCCTACCAGGTGGGGTCTTATGCTTCTGCATTAGCATTTTTTTTTAAAATTAGCACATCACACTGGAAAATCTGGCTCCTAAACCCAACGTTTAAAAAGATAAGAAAAAGAAAGAAAGCAACAATATTTTTCAAAAATCTGTGATGAGCTTTGCAATGAAGTGGCCTGAATTTCACTCCTGCTTCAGTGAGGTTTCTATGGCGTTGTCTTGGTAGCATTCTGCCAATGTTAACTTAGAACTAGTTTTTTCTTGCTGACTTGTCTTTTTGTTGTTTTTATTATTATTATTATTATTATTGTTTGTACAGAAGAATTAACATTTCACTGACCTGAATGTGATTTGAATGTAGGAATTATTTGGTTGGTGTGTTAAGTACTCGCGTGACCTTACTGAGGACCATCCATGCAGAGAATAAATGCAATCTGCACTTTCTGTTTTAGATCTCTTTCTTTAAAAAAAAAAACAACACAAGGTTTACATGGTAAGATAGCAAATGATGAGTGTCCTAATGCAAAGTGTGGTCCGGTCAAAGAGAAGCACTTCTAAATCATATTGATTTCAGTAGACAAGACTGAAGAACGTGTTTAACTCTGTCACTGAGGTCAGTGAGGCCCAGTGCAGATGTCAAACTGGAGTGGGTTTTTTTCAGATCACACTCACGATGTCATACTCCAGCATGCTCCTTTCATCATGTTGTGTGGTTTCCAGAGGTTTTTCCCTGATGTTTCCCAGCCTGTTTTACTGCAGTCTTTCCAGAAAGATCAGAGTCAAACTGGATTTGTCCACATGTATATAGGAAGCTGTGGATTTCCAAATCTCCTCACTCACATCGGACACCATTTTCCTTCCCTGCCACTGATGTGCTTTTTGCTGCTTAAAAGACAGTTGATAGTGACATACGTACTATCAGTTCTTTTAAAAGCTGGCAAAATCCCGCTGGAGGCTGGAAGTGGGGATGGGCCAAGGGAAGAGGGAGGAAAAAACAGAGAATCACCCACTGCAGACATTCCATAGCTGCTGCATTGGAAATCATCCCCCTGTGGAAGCAGCCCTAAGCAAGCTTGGGATACCAGCATTTATTCCCTCTCTCCTCTCCTATTTAAACTCCCTTTTCCTTCCTATAGTTTAGTTTAATAGTGATGTAATGTTACAGCCGCACATGTGCTTGTTGGTTAGAAGCTGGTTAACAATGACCCTGGTTACCCTTGCCATAGCTAATTCCACAGCTGGAGTCATGCTGTACCACAGTAAAGGCTTACATGAGAAGGGGAATTTACAAGAGGGGCAAAGAGCCCAGGTGTGCCTGCTGTACAGCCTCCTTCTCCAGGCCATAATGAGAAGATCAGGAATGTTCAGTCTGAAGTGGCAACTTAAAAGTGCTTAACTTTGGCTGAATCATGCCCAAACATACTCATTCCTTTGGTAGTGTTCCAAAGTGTTCCAAAAGATTGAGCAAAACTCATTGCATTTGACTGAGGGAAATTTCATGCAACACATTTCAGTATAATCAAATAGTATTTGAATAATAAGAACACTCGTTATTTACATAACGTTTTTTGTAAACTGAAAGCGCTAACTTTACAGATGCTGGGCAGAATAGATCTAACAATTTTGTTGTCAACAAATGTAGGATCAAATACTGTGTTAAACTGAATCAACAGAATAGCCGGGCACAGTGGCACAAAACCATTTATATCTGTGCAAGAAGTAAATAGCCTTAGCTATTGCCATGCATAGGAAATGGTTACCAGTTTTGCTTATAGTGTCTTAGTCATAAATATTGTATACAAAGAGCATCCAATAGATTGTTTTGAATATCCTTCCTGAACATTTCTTCCTTATTCTTTTTGATCAAATGTATAACGTTAGTATTTTGTCCACATGCAAATGTAAAGGTGCTTTGAATCTATAGTGCCTTTCACACTGGGACTTTAAAGCATTTCAGTATCTGCCCCATGTCCCATGTTTGCAGGGATTTCACGCTTGAAAGGTAATCATGGGATGCAGTACCGCTCTTTGTCCGCAACATCCCTGATTTTTCTCCCTGCGAGCATACCACAATGTTATTTTTGAAGCTGCTGCCAAGTTGCAGCTGGCCCAATTTATGTCAGTGTGAACTCTTTTGTCCCCTTTTTTCCTTCTCTTCCCCCCTTTTCCTTGGGAGCTGATTGGTCTGTGTGAAATTAACCACTCCCACCCTCCTCAGCTCTCTGATCTCCTTGTCCGCCATTTTTATCAGTAAAGCGAGGTAAAGGTCATAAGGCTGCTTCTCCACTGGCTTCCTTCCTCCTGGGTTTGCATGCACTCTCTTAATTTTTTTTTCAAAGCCAGGAACCATTCATAACCTTGCTGCTTATTCCCTGCTGGCTTTAAAAGTCAGGAAAGGGTTAAAAGGCTGCTTTTCCCTTCCTCCTCCTAGGGTATGCGCACACTCTTTTCTTTTTAAAACCAGGAATGGTTTGTAAAGCTGCTGCTGATTCCCTCCTGGCTTTAAAAGCCAGGAAAGGGTTACATGGCTGCTTTTCCTTTACTCCCTCAGCGTTATGAGCTCACTCTTTTATTTTTTTTTTAAAGCTAGGAAAGCGCTGTCATGTTACTGCCCTTTCCTCCTGGCTTTAAAAGCCAGGAAAGGGTTAAATGGCTGCTTTTCCCTCCCTGCAAAACAAAGCAGCAGGGAAGCTGCAGGGAGGGAATGAACCAGCTGCATTTTAACTCTTTCCTGACTTAGCTTTTAAAAAAATGAGAATGGAACAAACAGGAAAAGTACATATTTTCCCCCAGAACTCTGCCACCAATTGCCTCTCCAGTGGGCATTAGGGGTGTGCAAGGCCTGCCTGTTTCATTAAACCTGATTCAGATTTAACTGAATCAGGAAACCGTTTTGGTATTCAGGGAATACCGAAACAGCAAGCCGATTCGGTATTCACTTTTCGGCTTGATTTCGGCCATTGTTTTCAATGAGAAAACCTCCCAGCTTTCCGGGAATCTGGGGCGGGGCATTTTCTGTCCAAATCACACCAAACTTGGTGGAGACCTTCTGCTAACTCTCCTATAACTACCCCCCAAGTTACAGAAAGATTGGACTTTGGGGGGGCATGTTATGCCCCCCCAAACAAGGTGCCCCATCCTCCTACAATCTCCATGGTTCTCTATGGGGAAAAACAAGTCATCTTTCTAGGTGGCGTGGGGTGGCATTTTGCAAGCAAAATGCACCCAACTTTCAGGGGACCAGCTCCCACCTGTCCTCCCACCCTCTACCAAGTTTCAGGCAGATCCCACTTTGGGGGGCCATTTTATGGCCTCCCAAAGGAGGTGCCCCTATCCACCTCCACTCCACTAATCCCTATGGGGGGAATAAGAGAGGCTTGTGTGGCTAGGGGTGGCATTTTGCATGCAAAATGCCCCCAAACTTCAGAGGACCTCCTCCTACCTGTCCTCCCACCCTCCACCAAGGCTCAAGCAGATCTCACTTTGGGGGGCCATTTTATGGCCTCCCAAAGATGCTGCTCTTAGCCCCCCTTTCTCCATTATTTCCTGTTGGGGAAATAAGACAGGCTTGTGTGGCTAGGAGTGGCATTTTGCATGCAAAATGCCCCCAACCTTCAGGATCCCATCTCCTACCTGTCCTCCCACCCTCCACCAAGGCCCAAGCTGATCCCACTTTGGGGGGCAATTTTATGCCCGCCACAAAGGTGGTTCTCCTGCCACACCACTTTGTCTTTCTACTGTGAGGAAGACTTCCACACCGCAGAAACACATGGGATTGGGGCTGCCAATGGCCACAGCCACAGTCCACCTGCACCCAAACTGCCAAATACCACACACCCCTCCCCAAAACCTAACCTCCCCTCTCCTGTGGCTAGCCACTTTCTATTGATTCCTGTTATGGGAAAATCTCCCACAGCAGGAACCCATGGAATGTGGCATCTGTGGCCACAGGTACAGTCCCCCCTTTAAATCCACCCTCCCACAGCCCCACAGTGACCCAAAGATACCCTCCCCAACATTCCCACACCGGCCACTACCCCTGGAGCAGGCTGGCCAGCCGTCCCCCATTGTTCTTTGTGACGGGAACTTTTAAACTCTCTTTCCCAGGGCAATTATGCACAGCCCAGGGGTGCCACAATGGTGGGCACACTCCGGAGTGCGAGCTTGTCCCTGTGAAAGAGCACCTGAACCACAGACACCCTCGCCCAAATTCCCACACCACCTACAGAGATGGCTGGCCAGCCAGCCCCATTGTTCCCTATGATGGGAACCAACTGCACAACAAAGAATAAAACACACACTGAATAAAGTTTTTTTAAAAAATATTTTCTCACTTTCAAAGTTCAAGTAGGCAAAGCATTGTGACACATTACACCAGCAGTCCCCCACACAGAAAAATAACACAACTCACTTAACATCAGAGAATCACAAAAAGACAATTCCTGTCAAAAACACTTTATTTCTTTAACAGCTGTAGGTTATACAGCAGGGGGGCACACCAAAGGGCATGCCAGCAGTATCTTACACAAAAATAACACATCTCACTTCACATTAAAGAAGCACAAAAACACAATTCCTGTCAAAAACACTTTATTTCTTGAACAGCTTTAGGTTGCACAGCAGGGGGGACACCAAAGGGCATGCCAGCAGTATCTTACAAAAAAAAAACTCACTTCACATTAAAGAATCACCCAAAACACAATTGCTTTCAAAAACACTATTTCTTCACCTGCTTTAGGTTACACAGTAGGAGGGCACACCAAAAGGCATGAAAGCAGTCTACTACACAAAATAACACAACTCACATCACCGTTTTTGACAGCAGTTGTGTTTGGGTGATTCTCTTATGTGAAGTGAGTTGTGTTATTTTTGTGTAAGATACTGTTGGCATTCCCTTTGGTGTGACCCCCCCTGCTCCTGGGGTAGGGGCCGGTGTGGGAATGTTGGGGAGGGTGTCTTTGGGTCACTGTGGGGCTGTGGGAGGGTGGATTTAAAAGGGGGACTGTACCTGTGGCCACAGATGCCACATTCCGTGGGTTCCTGCTGTGGGAGATTTTCCCATAACAGGAATCAATAGAAAGTGGCTAGCCACAGGAGAGGGGAGGTTAGGTTTTGGGGAGGGGTGTGTGGTATTTGGCAGTTTGGGTGCAGGTGGACTGTGGCTGTGGCCATTGGCAGCCCCAATCCCATGTGTTTCTGCGGTGTGGAAGTCTTCCTCACAGTAGAAAGACAAAGTGGTGTGGCAGGAGAACCACCTTTGTGGCGGGCATAAAATTGCCCCCCAAAGTGGGATCAGCTTGGGCCTTGGTGGAGGGTGGGAGGACAGGTAGGAGATGGGATCCTGAAGGTTGGGGGCATTTTGCATGCAAAATACCACCCCTAGCCAGACAAGCCTGTCTTATTTCCCTCATAGGAAATAATGGAGAAAGGGGGGCTAAGAGCAGCATCTTTGGGAGGCCATAAAATGGCCCCCCAAAGTGGGATCAGCTTGGGCCTTGGTAGAGGGTGGGAGGACAGGTGGGAGATGGGCCCCTGAAGTTTGGGGGCACTTTGCATGCAAAATGCCACCCCTAGCCACACAAGCCTCTCTTATTCCCCCCGTAGGGAATAGTGGAGTGGAGGTGGATAGGGGCACCTCCTTTGGGAGGCCATAAAATGGCCCCCCAAGGTGGAATCCACCTGAAACTTGGTGGAGGGTGGGAGGACTGGGGGGAGCTGGTCCCCTGAAATTTCGGTGCATTTTGCTTGTAAAATGCCACCCCAAGCCACCTAGAAAGATGACTTGTTTTTCCCCATAGAGAACCATGGAGATTGTAGGAGGATGGGGCACCTTGTTTGGGGGGGGGCATAACATGGCCCCCCAAAGTCCAATCTTTCTGTAACTTGGGGGGTAGTTAGAGGAGAGTTAGCAGAAGGTCTCCACCAAGTTTGGTGTGATTTGGACAGAAAATGCCCTGCCCCAGATTCCCGGAAAGCTGGGAGAAGTTTTTCTCATTAAAAACAATGGCTGAATCGTTTCGGTAATCTCTGTTTCAGTATTACCGAAATTTTTCAGTATTCAGAAAAAGTTTCAGTAATACTGAAAAAACCCGAAATGGCCCTGATTCGGTATTTTAACCTAATCAGAATACCGAATTGCACAGCCCTAGTGGGCATAGGACAACCCAATCAGAAAATACAGGTAGGTGATGGGTTCTAACATTGCAACGTTACTACGCATGCTCAAAGTTTTTTAAAAAAATGAGTGATGTGAATTGCAAAGCCCCGAAATCCTGCAACTGCACCGAGGCTTCAAAGCCAGTCTAAAATGAAAAACCAGTGCCCAAATCGAAACTACCTCGGACAGTGTGGAACATGGAAGTGCCATGTCGAAGCCAGTGCGATGGGGGCGAATGCTCATAAATGGCGGTTTAAACCATAAGTACAAAAGGGGCCCATGGGAGATAAACCAGCACCTGTCTGTTTGGGAAGAGTGAGTGTCCAGTGCTCCATTCTCCAAAGTCTTGTTACTTTGCACAAAATGCCTGTAATATGCTACCAAGTCAGGACAAGGGTGTGTCATACTTGGGGGATAAATTTCCATTCTTCACTTGATATGGGCCGTTACTGCTTGGTAGATCATGCCATCATCAGTCTGATAGGATCAGTCACCATAGATGGTAACTTCTGATCAGAGCATGCAGTCGGCCATCAGTGGGAGCTACATTTGAAAAGCTCTATCCTAATTGCTATATTTTCAAGCCACTCCGTTCTCCAGTGGTGGTCTCGAGGCCATTTGCTGTACAAATGCTGCTCTTCTTGGGCAGTCACACTCTACAGTCAGGCTGGAGGGCTGCACAATAATAGAGCACAAATGCTTACATATGAGATGCAACACTGATATGCTGAACAGCTATTTCATTTAGAGGTCTTCCGCATTTTAATGTGTCAACTGCTGTGATCTTGTATTTAATGGTTTTCTCAATCTTTGATACCCCTTTTCATTAAAGGTAGAATAGTGGGCAGTAATATGCTCACCCCTTGATCAGACTTTGGTAGGACTGTCAAGAATTGGCCACCATCTCTTTACGTCCCAGACTTTAATTTAACAGCGCTGACTTGAACAGCCTTACACCCGTCTAAGTCCCCTTGAAATCATTGGCCGTGGAATGGTGTAACTCAGCTTGGGATGGAACTGGCAGTCTCCTCTTTTTCCAGGTATAAATACTCACATCAGGTGCCTGAGATGAGCAGATCAAACCAGTTTTTTCCCCATAAGACTTCTTTCTTCTGTCATCTTAAAGAAGAAAAATAATTCTTTTGAATTCATTTTTTTCATAAACAATTCCTGGCTTTTTAAAAACAAGGCAACGTGAAAGCCTTAAATCTCAAAAGACCTTTCATAGAGGTCCTGTAGATTTAACAGAACAAAGGAAAAGTGCTGGCAATTATCACTATACTAACCGGTACTGTTTTCTGCAAAACACTCTTGTTGACAGTAACTTCGTTGGAATCTTACCTTTCCTGCAAATAACATCTTAAAAGGGAATCTTTTCTTCATGACTTAACATTTCTTGATGGGTTTGTCATGGAAGTGCTCAAAGGTCCTATTGTCTATAGGTGGGATGTAAATATTGCAATATTGTAAAAGCCTAGAATTTCAGATTCCCAAAAATTAAGCAAAACTTCTATATGTAGCCATTTGCAAGCACCGTATGGACCAGTGGCATAAAAATTGTGGGATTCATTTTAGAACTGTGTGCTCTAACAGGCTTTTTGCTTATTGGAATAACATGTAATGCCATTTTTTACTCCTCCTCCGTTCAATTCTCATGCTTATATTTCCTTTCTACGCCCTAAAGTAGACTAAATGATCATTTTAAATAAAGGATAGAACAAGCTGGACGGGGGAGGGGGAGCATACCTTGATCCATAAACTACTTAAGTCATGTAAACGGATTCCCTGTGTCATCTGCTTCCTGTCAAATTAAAAGAAGGCACTATGTGGAGTTACGTTTCGTTGCATTTCTCGTTCTCCTTCAACTGTGCAGATGTTTAAGGGAGTGAATGTGATCAACTAATTACTGCCCTGCTGACATTCTTACTTTGATTTTGCTGTTTCAAATTGCAAAATTAGAGCCAAGATCATTCTTGCCAGGATGAACTAAAGTCAGTTTTGTGTCGTGTGGTGCGTTCATATCTGAATTAGAACCTGCTAGGGAGGAACAAGTAGAGTCTTCTTTCTGAGATTGCTGCAAGAGTCTGACTGTACAGAGCTGTGGGTTCCATTGGACACTGGCTGCACACTGATTTGCAACCACGTAGCAATCACCATCATGCAACAGGTGACAGACCGCATGTTCATGCTAATAGGCATTATGGGCCAGAATAATGTTCTTTCTGCCTCTGCTTCCCATCTGCTGACTGTGAATTTCCAGATTCTTCAGACAGATTCACAGACACAGATTTGGGATGGAGCTCCTATTACCTTATGTTAATAGGGTGGGGGAGATCTGTACTACTTTGGTATAACTTTTTTTAATTCAATGTTTAGCCTTCCCTCCCCGTGAACAGTCTCAGGGTGGGGTACAATAAAATGCTTAATACACATTAAAACACTAAAATGCTATTAAAAATCCAAGAACCATGATACATATACGGTCAACATCTCAGATGGTGCCCCCCTCCAATTTTCCTCCAATTCCCAAACATAATGTAAAAACAAAAGAGGGGAGAGTGGGGGCCACAGTTTATAACATTCCAGTGACTGCGCTTGTAGGGGGTCAGATGGTGTCATAGCCCCCCAGCAGAGACCAGTAGGGAGGCTCCCAAGGTAACCAAGGACAGGCCTCGACCATATGCCTGGCGGAACATCTCTGTTTTACAGGTCAGCCAAAAAGATGTAAGATCTTGGCAGGCCCGGCTGTCCTCCAACAGAGAGCTCCACCACGTTGCGGCCAGGACTGAAAAGGCCTTGGCCCTGGTCGAGGCCAGCCTCCTTGGGGCTAGGGACCACCAGTAAGTTTGCCTGTATTAGTGGTCTCCAGGGTACATACAGGGAGAGGTGGAACCTCAGGTATGCTCGTCCCAGTCTGTTTAGGGCTTTAATGGGTAACACCAAAACCTTGAACTTGATCTGGAACTCCATGGGAAGCCAGTGCAGCTGCTGCAAGATTGGAGTAATATGTGCCCTGTGTGGTGTACCCATCAGGACGCATGCAGCAGCATTCTGGACCCGCTGTAATTTCCGGGTCAAGCCCAAGGGAAGCCCTGCATAGAGCAAGTTAGTCTATCCTGGAGATGACCGTTGCATGGATCACTGTAGCTAAGTCATGGACTGATAGATAGGGCGCAAGCTGCCAGGCCTGTCGAAGATGGAAAAACGCAGACTGGGCAACTGCTGTGACCTGGCCTTCCATCGATAAGGAGGAGTCCAGTATCCGAGACTCCGGACTGCTGAGACAGGCACCATTGGTGCCCCATCAAAGGCTAGGAACCAGATTCCCAAATCTGGCAGCCCCTGGCCCAAGTACAGGGCCTTCATCTTTGCCAGATTCAACTTCAGCCGGCTTTGCTTTACCCATCCTGCTACGGCCTCCAAAGCTCTCACTAGGACATCTGGGGCAAAGTCAGGCTGGCTGCCAATCAACAAATACAACTGGGTGTCATCCGCATATTGATGACAACCCAGTCTGAAACTTTGCACCAATTGGGCAAGGAGGTGCACATAAAGATTGAATAAAAGAGGGTAGAGTGTCGCCCCTTGTGGGACGCTGCACACCAATGGTTGGTGTGTGGATAAGCTCTCCCCAAGCACCATCCTCTGTCCCTGACCGTGGAGAAAGGAGACAAGCCACTGCAAGGCAGTCCCTTGAATTCCCACATCGATGAGGTGGTGGGTCAACAGTTCATAGGTGATCATGTCAAACGCTAATGAAAGATCCAACAGAACCAGCACCATCAACCCACCTTGATCCAGATGCCTGCAAAGCTCATCCATGAGGGCAACCAGAACCGTCTCCGTCCCATGGCATGGGCAGAAGCCAGACTGGAATGGGTCCAGGACAGAAGAATCCTTCAGGAAAACCTGCAGCTGTTCCACCACCGCCTGCTCAATCACCTTACCCAGAAACGGGAAGTTCGAGACTGATCGGTAATTTGATGGATCGGTAGGGTCCGATGGATCGGTAGGGTTTTTTCAGAAGAGACTTCACCATGGCTTCCTTCAACTCTCCAGAAAAAACCCTGGAGTTCAGCGATCGATTAATAATAACCTCCAGTTGGGCCCCCAACCCATCCGCACTGGCCTTCATCAGCCACAAAGGGCAGGGGTCCAGGGAGCATGTGGTGGGACTCACAGCCGCAGAATCTTGTCACCTTTCTCATGGGAAACCAGACTGAAGTGGTCTAAAAAAGGATCGGAAGACGGCCAAGGGGTCTCCAGTTCCCTTACTGTATCAGCTGTGGCCAGCAGAAAGCACAAGAGCCCATGGGACTTGGTAAATCCTATTTGAGAGGCATGCAAGAAATGAGCTTTTGAAGAACAAGCTTCAAATCATTGATGCAACATATTGGACTGCGCTCCTGTGTTTATTGGAGGACTGATTCCACAATAATTACATTACTCTCATGCTGTTTGTTCCTTACAGAAATTAATTTGCTTTTCCCGCTAACCGTACTGAATGCCAAGAAGCTGTTTGATCCCCCGCCACTGCTTTTCTCTGAGTTCTTGCGATTTGGAAGGAACTTTTCAGATATGGAGGCCTGTCTAGGTGGACAGAACCTGCGGGTACCATCTTTACCAGCATCCCAATCCGGTGCTGTATGTTTCTGCATTCATTTAAGAATCATTATCATTTCTAGGATACATAGACCGTGGCTGCAGAGCCTGCACTTCCTGTAGGAGTGTTTCTTGTCTAGACAAAGCACTTAAAAGGTAAAAAAACAAAGCTCCATGAAAATTGCAGCTTTGCCACTGGTTAGATGTTCTTGATTCCTATAGCAGGGCCTGAAGTAGAAAATGCCTTTGCTTAGATAAGAACTGTAAATAGGGAAGTGTACAAGAATAGAAGCAGTACAGAAACAGGCAATTTGCTGCAACTGAGTTAGTTCCTGCGTGTAAAGATTGTTGTCACATACTGTAAAGGTATAAGTCATGCTGTACTGTGCAACTGTTGGTGGCATTTTGATGAGCTCTGAATGACAGGCAAACCCTTGAGCATTCATGCCGTGTGTCTTCAGCAAGCAAAGCCTTACCTTATGTGCTGTATCAGCTGGCCTTCCACCACCGTTGCAGATCTGCCACGTCTTGCAGACTTGTGCTCTTGTGACTTTTGTTGATTATGTGTAGTTAGTTACAGGAGTGCCCACTGCCAAGGCACACACATGCACATGTTTTCAACATTCAGTCACACCCGCCTGAGACCAAGCTGAACTGTGGGGTTGTGCAGGGGAATGGAAAGGGAGCAGGTTGTAACCCTATTCCTTTGGCTTTGCCTTCATAAATGGATAGTTGCCATTAACTTCTGTGGAGAAAAATACAAGTGTCCTTGTGAATGCTACTGTCCTATTGAGCTCTTATGGACCGATTCCACAATAGAGTGAGGAGCAATGTAATGATTTCAAGAAATGGGTGCATGTGTCTTTAAATGTTTGGTGAGATAGGTGAAGAGTGGGGGTGAAAGAGAGAGATGAGTGAGTGATATGATTGGTTGATGACAGAGTGGGTGGAGTGAAGGCGGTTTTCAGTTATTGAGGGAGAGAAAAAGATTCAGTTAGGGCAAGAGAGGCGAGCTGTGTGCAGCCTGAGGGTGTTCATGTATTTGTGAGGGAAAGGCAACCTGAGTGGAAGCCTGAACTGAGTGTGTCTGTGAGACTATATATTCATTCTATTCGAAGCAGGCAAACTGTGTGTGCGCCTGAGAGAGAAAGGATTGAGAGTGAAAAGGAAATAGGCTAGCTGTGTGCTGCCTGAGGAGTTCTCTGTGAGAGAAATACAGAGCCTAGAGAAAGAGGCTGTGTGTGAAGCCTTACAAGGGATCTGTGTGAATGAGTTTGGATGAAGCAACTAGAAGAACTAAGAACTACTTTTATGTAACCAATACGCTTCTTAAAAAAATAAACTTTTATTTTGTTTTGTTATATCCCAGAGTTATTTCCCATTCCTATCCTCAGGGCCACATAGAACCACGAAGGAGCCTGACGCTCAAACACGTTACAAAAGGGAAAATTTAAATAAAACATTTTGGAATAATATATTCCTGGTGGCAGCAAACTACCCAGAGGGTGTAAGGGGGAGATTTAAAGCAAAATCCACCCTAAAGAAAGTACAGATCATAACAAGCAAGGTCTGTGTAAAGCTCTGCACAAAGAGACACACATAGCAAAGCCACTTGGAACATACCGACTAAAATGGCATTGGTTAGGATCTCGTCCAAAAGATCCACATGCATTATGGAGGTAAACGCGAACTCCGCCCTTACGTTATTTCTGGGGGTCCTTATCCCCGGGGCAGCACTTTAGGGGGCAGTTCAGGCAGCTTTGTGGGGGAAGGGGGGGTCATGCATGGAATTAAGGTGGGATCTAACCCATACTCATGAACATTTCAGTAGGAGTTTTTATTGGCTAGGATTCTGGAGGGATAGATGTGTTAGCTGTCTCACAGACTTTTTGCAGATTTCTTTCACTGCCCCCCCCACACCTACATTGCGTACATTCTGTGGTTCTCAGGATCCTGCTTTCCCCTATACACCATGTTCTTTCCTCCTGTACCTCTTTGGCCTCCTTTATCTCCTTCCCATTCTTTTAAGTGCTCAGCAGCAAAATGAATTGAGCAAATGTATGTGATATTTTTTGTTTAATTTGCATCATTCCTCATGCAAAATTTTGATGGGCAAACAGAATGCAGCGGCCATGTATCCCTGCCAAAAATATCCTTGCCTCCTGTTCTACACGACTCCCTTCTCCTATTAAACCTCAGAAAGACCCCTGGGAGGGGATTGCAGTTCAGCAATAGAGCATTTGTTTTGCATGCAGAGGGCTGCAGGTTCAATATGTGGCATCTCGTTAATAAAAAGGGATCAGGAAGTAGTAAAAGCCATCTACGAGAGAGTTGTTGTCAGAGTACACATTGCTGACCTTGCTAGATCAAGAGCCAGATCCAGTAAAAGGCAGGTTCCAGTGGGGCAGGACCTACAATGTGCTTATGTTGTTCTGTAAATTTTGGGTTGAAGCAAGCACAAGGGGGAGGACAGCACAAAGATCCCCAATCTTTCTGGCTCTCCCATCCCCTAGCAACCATTTCTGACTCTGCGATGGTTTATTCCTGCACTTGCAAGGCCTGTGTGGAGTCATAGCCATACAAGTTGGGGAACTGCAGTGGGGAAGGGAGCAGAATTGTTCTTTCTGGATCTTGGGTCAGCACAGTCCCCTTATACAAGTGGCAGGAGGGTGTGCTTTGGCACCCTGCCAACCCCATATGGCTGCTGTTCCACCTTCATAGGACAGAAGAGCCAGAAAGACTGGCAGCACTCAATGCTTTCCACTGATGGATTGAGGAGCCAACCATCTTTTACTATATAATAGATCACCTAAAGATGATTGATGATCATGCATGCTTTAAAAATGAGCCCTGAATTACCTCAATGGATCAGCTGCCCCCAGTGTGCTTGTGAATGCTAGGGGTTTGTTGGCGAGGGCTGAAGCTCCAGCAGAAAAATGCTCATTTATTGTTACACTTCTTCTGGAAGGCTCAGGGAAGTTTATCTGTGTGGTCCCCAGTCAGTCTTGCATCCAAGCAGTTACGGACCCAGTCTTGCTTAGCTTCGGCATGACATGCCTTGTGGCCATCCTTGGGACCGGATGTGCTTTGGCATGCCTTCCGCATAGTTCACTGGGACAGGGGAAGTTTCTGGTGGAATGGGCTCTGTGTCACCATCATTTACCTCTAGCCCGTAGCACAAATGGGACAAACAAGAGGGGGTGTACAAGGGATGGCTGTCTATCAGCCCAAGGCCCTGACTCTGATCTCCAGACCAAGACTGACAGATTGCTAGCCAGTATGCTGAGGAGAAGGCTTCAGTGTGCAAAAAGGCAATTAGTTTGTCACTGAGCCACCCCCACTTTTCAGCCATTTGTTACAGTAAGGTTGGGTCAGGGGCCATATCTGGTGACCCAAGCCCTTATTGTGGAAAATGGACAACCTACAGCAACTGTTAAAATGAATCAGAAATGGATGTGCACACAGCTGTCTCCTGACTCACATTGGACTGTTGTGCACATTTGGCGTGACCTGCTTCAAGGAGAATTCCAAAGTAATGCCATCTGTTCAGTCTGTAAACAGCCACAAGGCCACTGCACAGCACTTCCCTGTACAAACAGGGAGCCTCTTTTCAGAAGCAGACTCCCTGGCAATTAGTCGTAAGCAAATTATGGTCTGCATTCATGTCATTCCAGGCAGGGACTCCGGGTGTGCACTTGAACTGGACTCCCACACCCTGGATAGATTTCTGGGTCAACAGGACTGGCCAAGTTCCAGCAAGCTCTGTGCAGTTTTGCATTCTTTTCCTGTTGCTTACAAAGAGAAGCCACGAGTGTGCAATGAAAAATTTGATGCTGAACCTATTTCCATAGGAGCCTCTGAACTCAATATTTATCACTTGAGCTCAAATTCCTCACAAACCTGATTATTCTTTGAGCCTCCCTTGCTTTTCTATCCAAGCGCTCTTACACATCCATTGCAACAGTAGAGATACCAATGGCCAAAGAGATGCCACCTAAGGCTGGACTGGCTGCACCGATTATATTCTGGGGAGAATAAGAAAGAGCTGTTTTTTGAGAGTTCCAGTGCTACTTAGCATTATTTTAAATTAACTTATATACAGATGCGTGCATGGGGAGAACCACAGTTCTCAAATGCGGTGCTGTAAGGAGATTTACAGGCTCTGTGTGAAACCTTGACTCATTTTAACAAAGGGCTGGTTTGCACAGATCCAATCCCGTGTGGCAGCATCAGTCCTAAGCTATCCACACCCAAGAGGATGCTCCTGATGGTACACAGAGGTATCTGGATTCAGTAGAGGCAGCAGGCAGAGACTGGGAAATCATGGCAATAGTTGGGGTTTTTTTAAGGTCATGGTTACGGGAATTGCTGCAACTGCTTTCATAGGCCACGCTTCTCTGACTCCCACACAAATGTAGCTCTGTTCATAGACCCAGGGCTTTTTTTCCTGGGAAAAGAGGTGATGGAACTCAATGGGTTGCCCTCAGAGAAAATGGTCACATGGCTGGTGGCCCCGTCCCCTGATCTCCAGACAGAGGGGAGTTCTAAACTCCCCTCTGTCTGGAGATCAGGGGGCGGGGCCACCAGCCACGTGACCATTTTCAAGAGGTTCCAGAACTCCGTCCCACCGCGTTCCAGCTGAAAAAAAAGCCCTGCATGGACCACACTTTAACATATGCACATCCATCATTGTCCTTTCTCTTGATTTCAGGACCTCTGAAGACTAGCAACAATGCATAAACTGACTCCACTAAAAAGCAATCATTTCAGCTGAGGAGACACAAAAGATGTATCTGTCCTGACTCTGAAATGGCTCATTCGTACACATTAAGCCACCTTCCTGATGTTGCAGACAAGTAACACTCATGCATGTGTAAACGAGATCTAAGTGAGGTGTGTTCTGAAAACAACTCAGAGTCAGGACTGCTTCATGTGTAAAGCAAAAGCATTTATGAACTGACCCTCAGAGAGAGAGGGAGTCTAGTCATCTACGGCTTGCAAAGCAAAACCTGCCATTTCAGACAGAAACAGCCAAATGCTCTGAAATGTATCGTATAATTGTGTTGATACAAGGCATATGAGACATCTGCCTGTTGCGCATTATAAGAAAAGGTCTGCTTCTATTCTTTCGACTGTTATTGTGTGAGTCTTTTGCACTCTATCACCTGTTTTTGTATTTTAAAAAACATGCCAAAGCTAATCTGGGACGGGCCACAAATGGCATTTGTTGCTCTGCAAAAAATGGGGAGGTGGCTGTTTCCAAATGGGTGCTCTTTTGGAACATAGCAGGGATGTCTTCTTCATAACAGTTTCTGCTCTGATGAGATGGAGGAAAGCCAGGATTGGCTTTTTGCTTTGAGAATGAGATACTCTGTGGGGGAAAGCAAGGTGGCGATCACTGATGTAGGATCTGACCCAAGCTCAATGATATGGCAAAAGCAACACAACACTCTTTCAAAAACTCAGCTGTTTGCCAGTCAAAAAACACTTTGCTTCTGTATGTTGATGGGTGGCTTTTCTGATTTCTTGCTAGAAAGTCTGTGTGTCTGTTACTACACAGCTACTGTGACATAGATTGCCCTCTCCAAAAAAAAAATGTCCCTTTTAACCCTGCTCATACTGCCTTCTCCCAATACCTGGGCATGAAATCCAAAAATGTAGATTTAGATCATACTTGCCACCAGGACTTTTTTTCTGGGAAAGAGGTGGTGGAACTCAGTGGTGGAACTCAAGACCGCACAATGATGTCACTTTGGGTCAGCTGGAACAAGGGGGGAGTTTTTTAAAGTTTAAATTGTCCTTGGCAAAAATGGTCACATGGCTGGTGGCCCCACCCCCGATCTCCAGACAGAGGGGAGTTTAGATTGCCCTCCATGCCACTCCAGTGGCACGGAGGACAATCTAAACTCCCCTCTGTCTGGAGATCAGGGGGTGGGGCCACCAGCCATGTGACCATTTTCAAGAGGTGCCGGAACTCCCTTCCACCGCGTTCCTGCTGAAAAAAAGCCCTGCTTGCCACTAATGGGCTTACCTGATGTTCTGTGGCATGGTTATGCTTCCCTCAACCATTAATTATGGAAAAAACAAACAACAACTTGTATTCTACCAGTTAACTCAAGCAAGTCAGAAGCCCTCTGCCGGCTCAAGCTCAAGGAGCCTTCCCCCAGTGGAGCAGCAGAAGTGATTCTTCCATCGGAGGATAAGCCATTCCCAACAGAGGAAGATTCCTTGGGATGGAAGAAGTCTTCTTACTTGGTTGAATGGACTGGAAAGACACACGGCTAAATACAGATGAAAGCAAAGAACTCTGCATGCAGTCAATGTCTCTTCTATTGTCGAAGGCTTTCACGGCCGGAGAACGATGGTTGTTGGGGGTTTTCCGGGCTGTATTGCCGTGGTCTTGGCATTGTAGTTCCTGACGTTTCGCCAGCAGCTGTGGCTGGCATCTTCAGAGGTGTAGCACCAAAAGACAGAGATCTCTCAGTGTCACAGTGTGGAAAAGATGTAGGTCATTTGTATCTACTCAGGAGGGGTGGGGTTGAGCTGAGTCATTCTGTAAGAGTTTCCCAGGGTGTGGAATGCTAATGGCGGGAGGCTTCACTGTAACCTGAGGAGGTTCTTTTGCATATGGATTGGTGCTTGATGTGCTAATCTTCTCTGCAGGGCTATTGTCGGGTGTGGAGTGTTTTGTTGGCCTGGTGTTTTTCAGAACTGGAGCCCATGCTCTGTTCATTCTTAAGGTTTCTTTTTTCCTGTTGAAGTTTTGCTTATGCTTGTGAATTTCAATGGCTTCCCTGTGCAGTCTGACAAAGTAGTTGGAAGTGTTGTCCAGTATTTTGGTGTCCTGGAATAAGATACTGTGCCCTGTTTGAGTTAGGCTATGTTCAGCCACTGCTGATTTTTCAGGCTGTCCAAGTCTGCAGTGTCTTTCATGTTCTTTTATTCTTGTCTGGATGCTACGCTTTGTGGTCCCGATGTAAACTTGTCCACAGCTGCAGGGTATACGGTATACTCCTGCAGAGGTGAGGGGGTCTCTGCTGTCTTTTGCTGATCGTAGCATCTGTTGTATTTTTCGGGTGGGTCTGAATACTGCTTGAAGGTTATGCTTTTCCATAAGCTTTCCCATCTGATCAGTAATTCCTTTGATATATGGCAAAAACACTTTTCCTGTAGGTGA
Organism: Eublepharis macularius; assembly: GCF_028583425.1. Taxonomy (NCBI): domain Eukaryota; kingdom Metazoa; phylum Chordata; class Lepidosauria; order Squamata; family Eublepharidae; genus Eublepharis; species Eublepharis macularius. The sequence goes on from NC_072800.1 coordinate 36,117,679, forward strand.
CTGTTTTTCCTTGGTTGTTTGATTCATCCTGGGTTTGATTGCTCTTCGGATTTCATTTCTGGAGTAGCCATTTGCCTGAAGTGCGTGGTTTAGATGATTAATTTCCTCATTGAGAAAGCGCGGCTCACATATCCGTCTTGCACGATCCACTAATGTTTTCATTATGCCTCTTTTCTGTCGGGGGTGGTGATTGGAGTTTTTGTGTAAGTACCGATCAGTGTGAGTTGGTTTCCTGTAGACCTTGTGACCTAACTGAAAGTTTGCTTTGCGGATGACCAAGGTATCCAGGAATGAGAGTTTTCCCTCACTTTCTTTCTCCATTGTGAATTGTATGTTCAGGTGGATGTTGTTGAGATGATTCAAAAACTCCCTCAATTCTTCCTCCCCTTATGGAAAAGCATAACCTTCAAGCAGTATTCAGACCCACCCGAAAAATACAACAGATGCTACGATCAGCAAAAGACAGCAGAGACCCCCTCACCTCTGCAGGAGTATACCGTATACCCTGCAGCTGTGGACAAGTTTACATCGGGACCACAAAGCGTAGCATCCAGACAAGAATAAAAGAACATGAAAGACACTGCAGACTTGGACAGCCTGAAAAATCAGCAGTGGCTGAACATAGCCTAACTCAAACAGGGCACAGTATCTTATTCCAGGACACCAAAATACTGGACAACACTTCCAACTACTTTGTCAGACTGCACAGGGAAGCCATTGAAATTCACAAGCATAAGCAAAACTTCAACAGGAAAGAAGAAACCTTAAGAATGAACAGAGCATGGGCTCCAGTTCTGAAAAACACCAGGCCAACAAAACACTCCACACCCGACAATAGCCCTGCAGAGAAGATTAGCACATCAAGCACCAATCCATATGCAAAAGAACCTCCTCAGGTTACAGTGAAGCCTCCCGCCATTAGCATTCCACACCCTGGGAAACTCTTACAGAATGACTCAGCTCAACCCCACCCCTCCTGAGTAGATACAAATGACCTACATCTTTTCCACACTGTGACACTGAGAGATCTCTGTCTTTTGGTGCTACACCTCTGAAGATGCCAGCCACAGCTGCTGGCGAAACGTCAGGAACTACAATGCCAAGACCACGGCAATACAGCCCGGAAAACCCCCAACAACCAATGTCTCTTCTAGTTGCTCTCTCCACAGTGCCCCTCCCAGCCAGCACAGTTCTTATCGGCACTCAGAAACCACAAGCACGCATAAACAATCTTGTTTTTCTCTTCAAAACCTCCAATTTCCATGCAAAATCTCCACTCTTTCTCCATACAATTCTTCAAGCAAGCAGTTTACAGCAATATCAGTAAGTTACTTCCACTTTTTAACATTCTTTCTTGTTAATTTAGTCCCAAAAGGTCAGATAGCCATCTTTACCTTGCTTTGCTCCTTGTGGGTTTCAGTGCTGCTTCTTACGTTCAATGTAGTTCAAATTCTTTTAAAGAACCCTGGATTATGAAGATCTTATGCCAGATCCTGGCTCAAAAAGGGCTCTGCAGTGATTGAAGCTCCCCCGTCTCAGAGAGGATCTCAAGATGTGGGAAAAGTCCTTTATTCAGGACCCCCCCTTCGAAATCACTCACTCTCCAGGGCTTGTAGCGTCCCAGCTCTTCTTCTACCTGCAGAAGAGTGGCAGCAGGTATCTGTATGTACCTGACCCGCCTAACAGAGCCCCTGATTGCCCAGCTCCACTGAACAACGTCAGATCTCCATTTTCTCCAGACTGGAAGTGTATGCATTGTCAATGAAGTGAGGGTCAGGTGTTTATTGTACCTCATACAGATTTATTTCAGCAAATTGCTTATTTGTTTGTTACACTGATGTGCTGCTTTTCCGCTAGCATAATGAATTTTAAATTACTGAAAAGGTTTAAAACTCAGAACACTATTACATCTTAATTCATTCAGGCTCTTAGTGGTCTCCTCGGGAGCTTACTGGCTTGGAATTCTCCAGCCTTCTCCTCAGGGCACACAGGCCTTTCAAGGAATGTGGGTGAAAAGCTGAGTTTCTCTCACTCTCTAGGGCTGCTTCCACACACATTGGATAATGCACTTTCAATGCTCTTCTTTAGTGATCATTTGGAACTGGATTTTCATGTGTGAAACAAAAGATCCACTTCCAAAGGATAGCTAAAGTGCATTGAAAGTGCATTATCCAACATGTGTGGAAACGGCCATAAGCTCTGTGACCTTATGAAAGGGCATGACCAAATAGGAGAGGAAGGCTAAGCGGGAAAAATTAAAACAGGAAGGATACAATACCAAAAGTACCTGATTTTTTTTCCTAAGCTCACTCTTGACAAGTCCATAAACTTTGAGAACTACTGCTTCATAGTGATTATTAGAATATGGGGAAAAAACAACAACAATGAAGAATTGTACAATAACTTAAAGTCAAACAACTTTGTTGACATCAAGTTTTTGGACCAAAAACCCAGTTTGTAAGATGCCTGAAACATTGGCAGGTTTGTTTGTTTGTTATATTTCTATACTGCCTTTCCAGCCAAATAAGATCCCCACATGTATGCACATAAGTACAAAGAAACAACATTGTGTATCCATTAGGCTTAAAAGGTCACAAGGTGAAAGAGAGCAGTAGTATGTGTGTGACACTAATAAAAATTTATGCTGGAGTAAAATTGTTACATATTTAAGGGGTCACGGAAGAACCCTTGTTTTTGTTTGAATGAGATGGCTTCTCCTTTGGTGACTTTTGTGGCAGAATTTCTTGTAGACCTCTAGATGTCACTATAACCAACATTTTTGGTACTTTGCTCAATTAAGCTACTTCTCTTCAGCTCTGCTTGGCTTTTTCTCTATGTGTACTTGTTATTTAATGTGTGCTACTGTCAGTTGCAGTCCCCATCAAGCCTGTTGGGACTTCACTGTGCTTAAGCTTTTGCCCAGAATGGACCAGACTCGAGCATAGATGAATCAGTCACAGGCTGCCAATAGAGCATTGGTACCAAGTAGTATAGCAATTAGAGTAGCACAAACCCTCCTTGCATTTTCCCCACTCTACTCCCCACTGTGCCTTAGTCCCAATTATCACGGGCATCAGACATGATTAGAAATCACAGAGTACTGGAAAGACAGCAGGAATGCTGGGAATGCTAAACCAGCACCAGGGATTTTGTACTAGGGTTCTTTGCAAGGACCTGTTGTAAGCAATATGAAGCTGCAATATAATAACAAAACAAAATAATAATAATAAAATGAAATTATTTTTAAAAATAAAATGGAAATAAAGCCCCAAGGTGCTTGCCATTGGTGTCTGTGACTTTGCACTTTCAGACTACAATACACTTATTTATTTTTTAAAAAATTAATTTTATTATCAAAGACAATACTAAAATATTCATGAAAGGTATGGACAAAAGCAATTCTTAAAATAATTTGCATAATGAATAGTGCTTCGTTTGAAACAAACAAACAAACAAAACTGGGACAAAACAAGTGTCCAGACATCTCTACATAGAATGTTTTACAAATTCAACACACCCGCTGGAAAAAGAGGAACTAAAATTGCCATTTCCTGTAGTGGCAGTAGTGGTAGATGCTAAAAACAAATATGCAAAGAATGACTTTGGCAAAGAGAGCAAATTGGAAACTGAATGCATAAGTCATGCCATTCACAGAGGCAAGGTGGGTGGAGCCTACATACAGAGATTGACGAGCAAGAGTTCCATCTGGCACAAAATTGAAAACTTAGTGCTGAAAATCAAATATGGGGTATATTTGATCTGATTTCTGGATGGGGAAGGAAGCCATCAAAGTCTCTTTATTCACAAAGAAAACAAGATTTGTACACAGTGGGCAGCAGACAAAATGTTGGCCTGCCAGGGCAGAGTTGGCACACATACACGTTTCGACGTACAGATACTATACAACATTTATAAAAGAGAATGACTGAGAGCACAGAGTACACTTATTTCTTTACAGAGCAAAGGGTTAGAATGTTGTCTGTATGATTTCCCCTATTTTTACTTATTTTTCCATTAGTAAAAGGAGTGGGGGAAGGGTGACCCACTCTAATGGTCTAGGTTGCCAACTCTGTGCAGCAGAGTTCCCTCCTTAAGGAGGGAGACCCCCTTAGAGCCCCATAGACAATCAGGCTTGTCAGTGAGTCAACTTTCAGGCAAAATATTATGAGCTCACATGACCAATCAAGTCACAGGACTGTGATTAACTCTTTTCTTGCCTGCCGTTTCCCGCTCTGAATCACTACCTTCAATGAATATTTGCAGACCTGGGGGGATGGGAATTAGCAACAATTTGAGGCAGGGAAACAGCAAGAGAGAAAAGGGTTAAGGGCCCCCTCCCCACTAGCACTTTTCTTTTTAAAATATAGCTTTAGGAAAGAACATTGCATGCATTTGAGTGTAACATCTACTTGCATCCTCAGAACCAGGGTAAACTTGCTGTTTCTAACTCATGCTTGGAAACCAAGATTACTTTATGGGTGGGAGAAATAAAGAGTCCTTTTTAGATAACAACTAAAGTGAATGAACATGTGGACTGAAAGGGGGGAGCAGGAGGGCACCAGTTGATTCACAATGACCTCCATGAGTTAATCAAAGGTACTGCATTCACAACGGAGGATCCTGCAAAATGCAGAATTCCTGGTCCCATGAGAAAAGCCTACACGTGTACAATTTCTATGCACACAGAACTTTGAATGAATATCTGGAGACTGGGGGAGAGGTCATAGGCACAGTCCTGCTTACCCTGCCCCACCTCCATCCACGTGTTCATTCATTCTTGGTTGTTGTCATCTGAAAAGGGCTAATACGATGGGTGCCCCAAGGCCAAGCAGTGTCCCAGGTGAACTGCATCTTCAGCGGAGTCCACTGTCCATTTGCTCAGCTTTTCAACTTCAGGTGCCACTGGACTTGAATCTTGCTGCTCGGTAACTTATTGCTTTATAGCTTTGGGGCCTCTTTCATAACTCCAATGCCCAGTTTGCATGCATGGATTATCCCCATCTCTTAAGATAATAGATTTGCATGCTAGGCTCTGTATTTATTCATGCCATGTTTAAGCAATTTTTAAAAAAAACTAAACAGACATTTCTTGTAAAGTCTCAAAAATAGTGTAATTCTGAGCATAACTGAAATGTGCTGGCAGCAACAAACTGAACTCTGCATCCACATTGGGTGGGCCAGGATGAAACAGTGTTCCAATAGATGGCAGCCTTGGAATGCTCACCCTAGTCCTTTCGTTCAAAAGGTCACTATTCTCACTTTTGCCCTTGTGAATGCACAGCGCCAGAGACATTCCATTTTCCCCTTTTCTCCCTGTTCACAAAAAGAATGTTGTGTTGATGTGGGTTTGAAACATATTAGTCTCATGACATTCAATTACTTTTATAGGACCAAGGGTATCACAGTCACTAACATGTGCACCATGTCTTAAATAGGCATTGGTGTCAACATTCCCACAAAATTGCACCCACAGAGAAATGTTAATGTATTGCTGGCTGTGCTGGTGTTGTTGCCAGCTTCCCAAGTGAAGAGGAACTGTTTGCACTATTTGTTTCAAGTATCTAGTGGATAGTTATGACAAGCAGGCACCCCCCAAGAATGGAACCCTCAAGCCCAGTATTACAGAGCTTGGGAGCCTGAGTCATATGCCCCTACATCTGGCCTTGAGAAGGGGAGCATGCTCTTGATGACCTATATGTGATAGTAGAAAAGAGCGGGTGCAATCTGGAGGGAGGCGGTGGCCTGGGATCAACTGCCAGTGAGAGGCGAGATATGCGCACCATCACTTGGTATGAATGTTGATGGGTGTGCAGTTGCTCGGGTTGCAAAAGTGATGATGAAGGTAGAAGGTCAGCAGAGGAGTGGGGCCTACTCAGTATTTTGCAGAGAGTGCTGCATGTAGTTGTGGATGTGTGTTTGATGCATGGAGCTCTTGGCTCACAGGGAACCTCTGTTCATTCCCTTCAGGCTAGGGCTGCTGACATGGAAAAGCTGAGGGAATAATGATAATGATAATGACATGTGACCTATGCTTATTGTTGATTGTGTTTTGGATAATTTGAATGATGATGATGATGATGATGATGATGATGATGATGATGATATTCGATGTATATACTGCCCTTCAGTATGACTTAACACCCACTTAGAGCGGTTTACAAAGTATATCCACAACAACACCCTGTGAGGTGGGTGGGGCTGAGAGAGCTTCTGTGACTGACCCAAGGTCACCCAAGGTCACCCAGCTGGCTTCAAGTGGAGGAGTGCGAATCAAACCCAGTTCTCCAGATTAGAGTCCCGCACTCTTAACCACTGCACCAAACTGGCTCTCACTGAGGAAGAGAGCGGTTTGTGGACAAGACTTTCAGGAACCTCCCACCAGAGTCGTCCTCCTGTGCTGACAGTCTTGAGGTTGGAGGGCATCAGGCTGAGGAGGCAGGACCTGATCCCTTAGATGGAAGCCCTTCCTCAGATGATGGACCAACATCCTCTTGTACCAAGGATACTCCTCTGGGTGTGCGGAACATGGGCTTTAGTGGGGGATTCAATTATTAGGAATATAGGAAGCGGGGCACTGTGACAGGAATGGTGACTTGCCTTCCTGGTGCAAAGGTTGAAATTTTAAAATATATATTTTTGAATTCAAAGTGCTAAAGTGTCAACATGCAATTTCTAATAAATATTACACATAAGTATCAATAGACCATCCCATAAATATCCAAATATACAAAATATACAAATATAGTCAGGAGTTCAACCGGTAAAGTTTCATCCTATGAAGATAATGCAAGTCTTCCAGAGATGTGCTATGTGATGTAATTCTATTTGCTTGTTCCTTTATAGGTTCATTGGTGTTACTATGAAGTTTTCTTCAAAGGACAATGCAGTCCAATGGTTATAGTTGATGGCCAAGCATGAGTCCAAGAGCCTGACGGGTACTGCCAGCTTGTTATTCCATGGAATAACAAGAAAAAGACTTTGGATAAAAATCTAAATTTATTAAACATTTTTGGTTCTACCTCCTTGGTTTTGTGGTTGGTTCAGCTTATTATTCCATTTTGGCAAATTCTTTATCAAACGCTCTTAATTATACATAAATCACTCCAGCACCAAGATTTTCATCTCCAGGAAGGAATCTATCCAATGGACCAAAAGTTCACAGTTTTTGTCGATGGAAAGTTACCTATAAAGTCCAAAACGGTAACATTTGATTTCAAAAGAGGGAACTTTACAAAAATGAGGGGAATGGTTAAAAGGAAGTGGAAAGGGAAACAAAGGAGAGCCAAATCCTTAGGTGCTGCTTGGAAGTTATTTAAAACTACACCAACTGAGGCCCAGGTAGAATGCATTCCTCAGGAATGGTACGGTACTGCCAAGCCTAGAAAAATGCATGCATGATTAACAACCCAAATCAAGGAAGCCAAAAAGAGCAAAAAGGCTTATTTTTTTAAAAGTAGAAGTTCTGCCCCAATTAAGTGAATAGAAGGGGGCACACGGTCTAACAAAAAAAAGTGTAAATGAATAATTAGGTATGCATAAAGAGAATCTGAGAAGCAGATTGCTAAAAGCATCAAGATGAACAATAGAACAATAAACATTTCTATAAATATAGCCAGGAAAGAAGCCAGAGAAGCAGTTGGGCCTTTGGATGACCAAAGTATAGAAGGACTGCAAAAGGAAGATGAGATGGCAGAGAAGCTCAATGAATTCTTTGCCTCTGTGTTCGTTGTGGAAAGAGTGGGGCATATACCCATGCCGCAGCCACAATTTGCGGGAAGGGAGGCTGAAGAACTGAATCAAATTGAGGTGACAAGAGATGATGTTTTAGACCTACTGGGGAAATTAAAGTCTCCAGGTCCTGATGGCATACACCTGAGATTTCTTAGGGAACTCAAATGTGAAATTGTTTATCAGCTAATCCATATATGTAATTTGGCACCACTAAAACCAGCCACTGTACAAGAAGATTGGAGAGTGTCAAATGTTACTTCAGTTTTTTAAAGGGGGTCCAGAAGGGAACCAGGAAATTATAGGCCAGTTAGCCTAATGTCTGACCCAGGCAAATTAGTAGAAACTATAATCAAACATAGAATTATTAGGCACATAGAGGAACAAAGCCTGCTACAGGAAAATCAGTATGGCTTCTGGAAAGGGAAGTCCTGCCTCACCAACTTTTCCAATTTCTTTGAGAAAGTGAACAAGTGTGTAGACAACAATGATGCTGCAGACATCACTTACTTGGACTTTCAAAAGGCTTTTGACGAGGTTCCTTACCAAAGACTCCTGGGTAAGCTGATAAGAGGACGGGTTCCCTTATAGATTAAAAACTGGTTAAGTGACAGGAAGCAAAGAGTAGGAATAAATGGACAGATCTCACAGTGGAGAGAAGTAAACAGTAGGGTCCCACAAGAATAAGTGCTGGGGCGGGTGTTCTTTAATTTGTTCATAAATTATTTGGAACTGGGGGTGAGCAGTGCAGTGGCCAAGTTTGCAGACAACACGAAACTATTCAGAATGGTGAAAAGCAAGGCTGACTGCGAAGAGCTCCAGCAGGATCTCAGCAAAGTGGGTGAGTGGACAACCATGTAGCAAATGAAGGTCAATATAGGCAAGTATATGCTAATGGGGTCTGAACTTGCTGAGACTGAGAGGGAAAGAGACCTTGGGGTCATAGTGGATAGCTCAATGGAAGTGTCAACTCAGCGTGCCACAGCAGTGAAAAAGGCAAAATCTATGCTGAGGATTATTAGGAAAGATATTGAAAATAAAATGGCCAATATTATAATGTCCTTGTATAGATCTATAGTGCAGCCTTGTTTGGAACACTGTGTGCCGTTCTTGTCAGCAAATCTCAAAAAGGACTGGAAAAGGAGCTGGAAAAAATACAGAAGAGGGCCACCAAGATGATTATGGAGCTGGAGCACTTTTCCTATGAGGAAAGGCTGAAGAGCCTGGGACTTTTCGGTTTAGAAAAGAGATGACTAAATGGGTGGGAGTGGGGGCGGTACATGATAGAGTTTATTAAATTATGCACAAGGGATAGAAAGTAGACAAATAACTTTTTCTCACCCTCCCCAAATAATAGACCTTGAGGACATCCAGTGAAACTAATGAGCACTAGATTCAGGACAGAGAAAAGGAAATACTTCTGTACACAATGAGTGATTGAGATGCGGAATTCACTGCTAGAGGATGTAGTGATAAAAGGGGATTAGATTCATGGAGGATAGATCTATCAATAGCTACTAGCCATTGGGACTAGAGGGAACTTCCACATTCAACACAGTAAGGCCGAATCCACACTACCTATTTGATTCCACGGCTTTTTTGCAAGTGGCGCGCTATTCACGCAGATACTCACACGCTTTCCCGTTCCGTGTGTTCCCCGCCATCACCGCGCCACTATTGCGCGTTCCCTCCAAACCACGTGATATTCACGGAAATCCGTTTTCTTCCCTTTTTTTAAACAGTGCATAATGGTCGGTATACTGGTAAATCAACCCTAGTGAGCAGCGGTTTGCGCGGGAAAAGAAACGGTCACCGGAGCATGCGCATGTTGCACGGGGACCGTTTCCCTATTGAGTTCCCCAATTATCAAGAGTGTGAGGTGCTAAGCTGAGCAATCCTGTATTTCCAACAACGGTCGCCTCCAGTGAACGGCAGGTGCGGGAAACAAATTCAAGATATCGGTATACCAGATAATTGACCCCTTTTTAAAAAAAAAATGGAAGTGACGTGCGCCGTCAATTCTGACGGCAGAGGATGGAACCTCCCACGGTAACGTACTCAGTGGCGTGTGGAGAACTGATTGCGCCATGAAGACGCACCGGAAGGGTGGATGTGAGGATGCACCTGGTAGTGGAATAAAAGCGATTGCCACGACAGCACAAGATAAGCAGAAGATGAGTGAGTGTGGATTTGCCCTAAATCTCTGAATATCAGTACCAGGAAGCAACATCAGAGGAAGGCCTCAGCGTCTATGCCGTGTAGTTGACCCTTCATATTAACTAGTCGGCCACTGTGTGAGACAGGATGCTGAACTAGATGGACTCCGGGTCTGATCCAGCAGGGTTCTTCTTAGGGTTCTTTTGACAGGGCTTCTTGATATGTATAAAGGAGATATGTATAAAGGAGATAATCCGAATGCCAGCATCCAAGGCTCTAAGTTGGCCACTGTGGACCAATCATGGCCATGCCATATCTAGGACACTTTTATGAGCTGCCTCTTTCAGCCCACGCTAGCTCTTGTCAACCGTGTAGATCTTTAAAACGGAAGAGGAAGGGTGATTTTAACAAAACTGTTCTTACGGCTTGAATTTAATTGTGGCTGGGTGGCAAGCTCAAACACTGTTTGGGAATCCAGCTGCAAACAGGTCAAGTAGCCTGTGTTGATAATATTGTACAGAGGTGTGAAGACGCAACCATTGCAGCAAAAATGTGTCTGACAATCGAAAGTGTGCATGTTAATCAATGCATGCAATGATGGACACATTGTGACTGCCAGCTGAGCACTGGATGGAATGTTCATTGGGAAATGGTGTGGGGAAATTGGTGGATGATTTCTTGTCAGTTTCCTGGGGAGCAGAGGCAACTCAAAACCCAAAGGCTTCTAATTAGTGGCGCGAAGCTTCCAGCTAAGCCCCGATCCAGACATTGGCTCTCATTCATGTTCCAGGAAACAATAGGGTGGTTGACAGGGCAATGACAGGGTGCTCACATTCCCATTCCCCCAGGGCTGGTCTTTGACAGGAAGGAAAACACATCTGATCAGAATGGATGCTCTGGAGTAGGGAGGAGGGAATTGCATGGGAGGAGGGAGTGACACTTGCAAGCGTCTGCCCTACAATCACCGTCTCTTCCTGCTGTGCCTTCATCTTAGTGCCTGTCAATTATGCCACAGGGGGAGGGGGTTACAGCCTTTGTTTCACAACCCTTCAAGATGATACGCCTTAAGGATGGTTTTTCACTGCCAGACTGCTCCTAGATGTGTCTGCTGTTTCCAGAATTTGTAAATATTTTAAGAAGTATTTATTCATTTCAATTGGGGGGGAAATTAGCATGTGCCAAAAGAAGAAAACCCTTGTCCTCTACAATATATCCCCCCCACTCCTGCAATGTGCACCGAGGATGCAGCTACACACCTCACTCAAGAGGGGTTGCTCCCAATATGGTTCCCTTCTTCTGCTCCCAGGCACACTCTGATTGGATCCTGCTGGATGTGTTGCTGGAACTGAGCAAAGGTAACTTGTATGTGTAGATCAGAGAAGGTCAGGTATACAGATGACCTGCAAATGAGGCACAAAAGATTAGCCATTGCTACACAACAGCTAATTGCATAGGTATATACCTGATGTGGCCCCCGGGGAAGGGCATCCTGCATGGACATGCTAGTCAGGGGGCTGAACTATTAACTAACTAACTAATATCAAAAGCATTTATAAACACTGCTTGCTGCACATCAAATCAAGTAAAGCAACAACCCAAATCAAGGTGCTCTTTCCCTGTTTTCTGGAACTGGTGCAGTTCTCCAAAGATCAGAGGTGCTAATTAGGTATCTCTTCCTCTGGGGTAGATCAAACTATGTTTCATCTCTCACTATAGTGCTGTGTACCCACAGGTTGGACTTGAATGACCTGAATAAAAGGGTTAATCATTAATTTTCCCGACCAGCTGCTCATATGCCATGCAGACAGGGAGAAGATCTCTCAATCAGGATGGTAAGCAAACATCCCAACAATAATTCAAGCCATCATAAAGCGCCTAAAGCTCATGTTGTGGAACATTTGAGTTAAACTTAGACTTTATTTGGCTCCAGAGAGACAAAAAATTCAGAAAAGCTGTTTATTTTCTAACAAGGATATAGGTCAGGAACTTAAGTGGGTGATCAGACAATTCCTGCTCAAATGAAAACTACCCAGAATTTGAAAACCTCAGATCATAGCTACTATGATGGCACAGGGATGCTATTGTATCCTACCCTCTGTGCGCGGAACAGCAGCTGTGGGGTCTTCTTCCTGATGCACTGTTTCATGAACAAGCTACGCAATCAAGAACAGCTGGAAGCATTGCCAGCTCCAAACAGCCAGGCCCTGCCCACCCCATGCCATCTCAGGTGATGCATGTCCCCTTCTCTGCACCTTTGAACTGGCACTTGGCCTCTAGCCATTAAGAGGAAAGTATGACTGTTTGTCCCGGGGCCTCTTTGGTGCTACCTTAGACAGAACTATTCAGACAAAGGGAGGGGGAATAATAAACACTGGATACCAGCCAGGTTTATGATGTTCCCTTTTTTATTTTTTATTTTTGTTTATTCATTTATAGTCTGCCTTTCTCACTGAGATTTAAGGCAGATTACACGGTGCAAGTGAGATACAATGTAATCAACAGCTAGGACAGTCACTGAGCAAGTAGCATAATGAACAATAGTTAGGGTATTCATTGAACAGATACAATAGGCTATGGTAGCAGGAAATTTGAAAATAGCATAAAGTCAAGCATAGAGATGAAATCTTCTGAAACAATGTAATAACTAACTTGCATGGCATGTTAAGCAACATGAAAAGTCCTTAGTGGCGCTTATCTGCATCAGCAGACTTTAACCAATAGCATAGCATATAGCTCGTGTCCCTACCAAAGCGTCTCTCTGAGCTATTTCTTATGACATAGTCCTATAATCTGGGTAGAAAGCCCTCCTGCGTAATTCAGTTTTGCAGAGTTTGCAGAGAGCTAGGAGAGTGGGAGCCTTCCTGACCTCTGCAGGCAGGCCATTCCATAAGGTGGGAGCCACCACAGAGGAAAGAGGTGTGTGGGCAGCTGTTGATTTTGCCCAGCTGCTAGGAAGTATCTGCAGAAGGCCCTGTTCAGATGAACAAAGCTGTTGTGGTGGATCATAAGGGGAGAGGAGCTCTCATAGATTTGGGGAGCCAAGGCCATGAAGGACTTTGAATGTGATAGTCATGACCTTGAATTGAGCCAGGTAACTGATGGAAAGTCAATGGAGTGACTGCAAAATGAGAATAATATGCACGCTCTGTCTGGTTCCTAAGAGTACATGAGCTAGAGTCTCTGAGTTGACTTTAAGGGGAGACCTATGTAGAGTGCATTACAGTAGTCTAGTCCTGATGTTACTGTGCCATGAATCCAAGTGATTTTTGTACATTTCCCCCACCAGACTTTGCAGCAGCTCAGATAGTCTTGCAATAAAATGACTGTTGGCTAAGATTCCTCAATCTGAGGGCATATCTATACTACAAACTTACCTCTGTTTTATGCCACTGTAATGTCCTTGACGCTCCCCCACCCCAAGAATCCTGAAACATGTTGAAGAGGGGAGGAGAAATAAGGAGACGTCTGCTGGATCAGCTTGGTGGTCCGTATCTTCCAGCCACAGTTGCCACCTTGGGAAATTCCTGAAGATTTAGAGGCAGTGCCTGGAAAGGGCAGAGTTTGGGGAGGGAGCTCATTGTTGATGTGATACCACAGAATCTTCCCTCTGAAGCTGCCATTTCCTCCAGAGGAACTGATCTCTGTATTTTGGAGATCAGTTGTAATTCCAGGTCCCACCTTGAGGTTGGCAACCGCACTTCCAGCATACAGTTTTCTCCAGCGGCCAGCCAGATTCCCCGGAAAGCCTACAGGCAGGGCACAGGGGCCAAAGCCTCCCCCAAGTTTGCCCCCAGCAACAGGACTATGTCATACAATCTAGTGGGTAGTCTGGCCTATAAAGAGCCAAATTGTATATTCAACACCTATGTGGCATATCCTCCCTGAAGTGGTTCTTTCACATCCCTAGAGTCATACTCAGAAGCTGGCCATAAAACAGCAGATCTCTTTGATGTACATTCTACTGCACCCATTTTGCTGAAACCAGATAACTGTCTAAGTGAATACGCTTCAAATACTGGAGCCATCTTGCTTTGATGTCTAGCCTCTGACTGGCTGAATGAGCAGATTGCTTGTAATACAATCTTTTCATAAATGAGAAGAATAATTGGGGAGGGGACATTTCCCCATGTATTCAGTAGTTAAAATCTAGACCCCAGGGCAATTTGGGTATCTGTAAAAGAGCTAATTTAAAAAAAGAATCACAGGCCAACAGCACTCTGAAAAAATCCCTAAGGGGAGATAAAAGCTGATGGCAGAGTCTTTGAATAATGACGGTTTAATGAAATTGTTGCTGTGCTTAATATCATTGATTTTTTCTGGTAATTTATAAAGTTATTTATCAGATTAGAAAAAAATGGTTGAAAAGCAATTTTGCTGGCATGAAATTATTGTGGTTAAATTCTTTCATACCACCTCAGGTTACAGGAGGGAATGATCTCAGATTCTTTGATTAATATATGCTTCTCTGCATGTTCTAGACATCAAGTTAGAAATGCAAGCTCACCAATAAGTTGTAAATTGCAGTGTGAAGACATTACATTTTACCTTCATCATTGACCAGACAGGCAACAGTATAAAATAAGCCAACCAAATTTCAGTAATTCAGGCCAGATCAGTGGACCCTGCCGGTATAATATCACAATTCAGTTGATTTTATTAACCACCAACTTGGCATTTAAGAGAGATGGTTGGACAGATAGAGAGTAGCTGAGGATGTCTCCAGAGGGCAGGGGGGAGGGTTGTATGGGAAAACAGCTCTCCAATAAACGAACTGGAGCACCTTCCTTATAAGAGAAGGGTAAGGAATTCAGAGTCTTGGCTTAGAAAAAAGACTGCTAAGTAGGAGATATGATAGAGATCTGCAAAATTGTGCATATGGCAGAGAAAATAGATTGACAGCAAGTGCAGGCAACAAATCAAGCCAATAGACAGTAGATAAGAGGAAATACTTCATCACTCAAAGAGTAATTAACTTGTGGAATTCACTTCCTCGTGATGTACAGACCACTGGTTTAGTTGGCTTTAAAAGGGGGATTAGGCAACTTCAAGAAGGACAGGTCTATGAATGGCTATTAGCAAAGGCAACAACCCTCTGAATATCACAGGGCTTTCTGGTGGCATTTGGTCAGCTACTGTGTAAAACAAGCTGCTGGACAAGATGGAGCACTGCTCTGACCAAACATGGTCACTCTTCTGTACATTCCTGCCTTGCAGTTTCCCTGTGCCTGGAATACTTCCCATGCCCAGAGCCCCTTTTTTGCTTCCTTCAGGCTCTGCTTAAGACTGACATCCGCCTTCTGGGGAGCCTGAAAAGATCCTCTGAGGATTTATTTGTTTGTTTGTATTCAGGGCTTTTTTTCTGGGAAAAGAGGTAGTGGAACTCAGTGGGTTGCCCTCGGAGAAAATGGTCACATGGCTGGTGGCCCACCCCCTGATCTCCAGACAGAGGGGAGTTTAGATTGCCCTCTGCACCGCTCTGCAGTGTGGAAGGCAATCTAAGCTCCCCTCTGTCTGGAGATCAGGGGGCGGGGCCACCAGCCATGTGACCACTTTCCAGAGGTTCCAGAACTCCGTTCCACCGCGTTCCTGCTGAAAAAAAGCCCTGTTTGTGTTACATTATTTATAGTCCGTCTTTCTCACTGGGACTGAAGATGGATTACACAGTGCAAGTCAACATGATCAACAGCTGGGATATTCAATAAACAATACAATACAGTGTAGACTGAAGACATTTGAAACAACATCGAGACAAAACATAATCAATTTGACATGACAATAAATGAGTGACAGGGTTTAGAAATATAGCTGGAAGGGAATATCTTTGTTATCCTTTCACAGTGATTGGCAGGTTGAATAATTAGGCTACCAGCCTCCATGTGGTGGCTGGAGATCTCCCGGAATTATAAATGATCTCCAGATGACAGAGATCAGTTCCCCTGGAGAAAATGGCTGCTTTGGATGGTGGACTCTACGGCATTATACCATTCTGAGACCCGTCCCCTCCTCAAATCCCACCCTTTCCAAGCTCCACCCCCCAAATCTCCAGGAATTTCCCAACTTGGACCTGGCAACCCTATCAATAATCGGTGCTTATGACATGTACTTTGCAGACCACAAATTTGATCTTTTCCTGGGTCCATAATCTTAACCAATGTTATGACCCCCCCTGACCAGCTCTCTGACCAGGCCAAAGGCTCTGACCTAGAGGGAGCTCAAAGGAAGAACCAGAGGGGCTGGGGCTGGGGAACTAGGAGGACCCGTGGGGTCAGGGAGGGCCTGATGCTGTAGAAGCAGCTGCTGACCATCCTCCAGCAATGGCAAAGGCCACCCTGCCAGAGCCTGCAAATGATCCCCCACCACTGGCCCCTGAGAGAACCACTAGGCCACTGCCAGACAGGACACAAACCTGGGCCACAGCCCCCAGGACCGTCTTCCACTCCTCAGAAACGGTGGCAGCATAGGACCCAGGCTGAGGTGGCACAGAGAAGGCCAAGCACTAGGCTGGCTGTGTGCCACCTCCTTGTAGATCCAAGGCAGAACACTGGGAGTAGTAGTTTCTGGCAAGATCTTGACTGGAGTCCAGAACAGCCTCCACACTGCCAGCAGATGCAGCTGAGCCAGATCACCGCTTAGCCTTTTTAGGCTGAGGCTTAAGAAGGCTGCATTGCTGGATTAACCAGTCAAGTAGGCACAAGCCCTCAGCTCCAAGCTCTGCACTCCAGAGCCTAGCTGGCCAAGCTAGTGGACCTACTCCAGCGGAATCCAGGCCAGCCTGCAGAGCACAAGACAGACAACAGGAATGGGGTTGAAATAAAACATGTTTTGATCTGCAGATTGACAAAACATCTGGCGTAGCAATCACAGGATTTACTCTGATCTGGCAGGTCCCACTGACTGTAGGGCATGACATCAGTATAGATCTCGCCTGAGAGATGGAACGGCTGTCACAAGAAGTTTGGGCAACAGATTGATCAGTACGCGTGCAAATTAAAGCTGAAATGAATTTGTAAAGAAAATTATGATCTTCTGCAGAGTTTTGGGGAGAACTTAAAGTGGAGTGCATGAATATTTACCAAATATTTATCAAATATTGATTTGAAATATTTAATAGTATCTGGCAGCTGGCATACAGTAGCAGTCAATACTTGAAATTATCTGACATGTAGCAATCAAGATCTGACAGCTGTGTCTGTGACAACAGAAATCAGTTTTGACAGTATCTCATATGAAGCAGTGAATATTTGAAAACATTTGATAGGTAACTTCTGGTGACACATCACACACACAGCTGCCAACATTTGACAATATTTGACAGATGGCTTGCATTGGCATTTAGTAATTTTATATTAGCTTCATTTGTTCATTTAATCTTCCAGAATAGGTGAATTTCAAATTGAAATGTCAGGTTACTCTTCCCTGCAATATCAAGGCCAAACGTTCCCATCAAAATCCAAATCTGAAAATTCATTTGATTATGAAATTCTGCAAACGTTTCATTTTGCCTCTAATGCCAATTACCAGTAATTCTACAGCCTCAGCAACAATAGAAGACAAGTAACAGCAGTTGATTCTAAACCACGCATGCTGACTTTCCAGATGCTCCTGGTTTAGACCATCCTTGGATGCAGATATATTTTTACAAGTCTACAGGACTCAATGCTGGCTTCCAAGTGCATTACTTGCCTGAATGACTTTTATTACTGCTGCTCTATAGGGATGACTCTGCACTGTACAATTTATTGTATATATTGCTGTCTTTCAATATATTGGCATTTAATGGCAAAGGACATACCATTGATGTGGTTAGCGACCTGGGAAACAGAATGTAATCAGTCCAAGGCAACTGGGCTCTTACAGTGTTTTTTCCTGATATACGAAAAAACTGGAAGAAGAAGTAGTCTGAGTACCACATATTCAGTCCCAGTAAATCTGAGTTCTCCATTCAGCTCTAGCGAGTGAGGGTTGTGTCTAGACATGGGCGAGAACCAAAAAAAAATTAACAAACCAGCGGTTCGTGGTTCAGTGCTGACGACTATCCCAAAGTCGCGAACCGCAACAAACATTTTCCGTTGCCGAACCGGTTCGCGGTTTGCGGGGCACGGAACGGCCCCTGTGGCACTTAGAGAACCCATACTCCCAGGGAGTGTTTTGCAGGCTCTCCTACAGCCATCACCCAAGTTTGGACAAGATTGCAAAAGGGATCTTGGAGTTATACCCTCTCCAATCCAAGGCCCCCAGGAAACTCCCACAAAAATCCAAGCTCAATTATACTCTCAGTCTCTCTCCAAAGGCCAGGAAGTGTCAAGCAAGAGCTCTGTCCCACTCCACTGCTCGCTGAAAGTGAAATCCAGCCTGGGAGCCCACAGCTATTTATAAGCACAGGTCCCATTGAGCAACACAGGAGGTCTGTGTTTGGACGTCAGAGCTGCCTATCAGGGTTTGCAGGGATGAGATTGGAGTGCCCATGGCTACAGAACACCCCCTTCCCCCTCCCTCCCCTGGGTGTCTTCTCCCAACATGTAACCGCTTTGCAGCTCTGTGGTTGGAAGGAAGACCTGCCGATCAAGGTAAGCTGGGCTTCCATTCGGGTTTCCAGGGCAACAGAAGGAGTGCAGACAGAGTTCAGGCATTCCCCCAACTCCATTGCCAGGGGAATTGATTGCTGGCACCTGACTGTCTGGCTTCCCGAACCACTGCCGAACACACTGAACCAGGCCTCTCCCGAATGCTGGTTCGTTGGCCGTGGACAACCACGAACCGCCGGATCGCAATCGCTTGATCGCCAATTTCGTGGGGTTTTGAAGTTTGTAATGCAGTTCGTGCCCTTCTCTAGTTGCATCCACTGGTGCCTGCAGATTCATCAGTTAGTAGTTTCTGTATTGTGATTGCAGAGACAACTTTTTTAGGCTCCTCAGCTGATGGGAGAAGATGATGACAGAGGGTGGGAGGGGAAACAACTATCTGAACTCTAAGGGCCAAAATACACAATACAAAATCCATGTGATAGGACATGGGTTTCTGATCTAACTCACAGCAATATGTTCTTGCATGGACTCATCTTTAAAAAGCTCTCTGTTTCTCCACTGGGCTGCAAATCGGGCATGGTGGAGGGAGAGGCTTTGGACTTCCCTTCTATAGCTTTTTCACCATTGGAAACATTTGCCCTTCCTCTGGCTTCATGCGACCTGGCAACATTTCAGGAGGTGAAAAAGACATGGGAGGGAAGCCTAAAGCCTCTTCCTGTCCCATGCCTCATTTGCAGCCAAATGGAGGAGATCTTTTTAAAGGTGAGTCCTTACTTGAACGTATAACTGTGAGTCAGGTTAGGAACACATGTCCTGACACATGTCCTGTTGTATATTTTGGTGTAAAAGTAACAAGACTAAAATATTTAAATTTTTGTCAAAATACATTACACAAACAATACAAAGACATAATTAGAAAATTCCAGGTTAACATGATAAAACCCTCTAGATTAATTTTAACCAGGGGTCATTTAATAGAAAAAGAGCTGGAGGAACTCTTTAGCATAATTCATTAGCATATGCCATGCCCCTTGACATCACCAGAAGTATGTCATAAGCATAACTGATTTGCATATACCATACCCTCTGACATCACCTATCCTGGCTGTTTTGGACCCAATCCTGGCCATTAGGGCCGAATTTGGGCCCAAAATGGCAAAAAGGGGCCCAAAATGGCTGAAAAGGGGCCCAAAATGGTCAGGATCAGGCTGCTGCTGAGTGGGAGAGTGATCCACCACCTGTCAGAGGCCCGATCCGGGCTGTTTCGGCCCCAATCCAGGCTGAAATGGGCCCGAAATGGCCGAGAGTCTGGTGGGTGGGGCCACCTGACATATGACCTCTTTGGGGAACTGCCGGAACTGTGTTCTGGCGCGTTTCCCCTCAAAATGAGCCCTGATTTTAACACTTCTTTTTTTACAGTCTCTGACTGAACATTTGTATTCAGTAAAAAGAGTCCACCACTGATTACACAAGTTTTGCACTTGTTATCTTGTTCAGAAAGCTAGTTTCAGAAAGGAAATCTTATTCATTAACATAATATGCCAGTTTAGGGAACCAGATCTCTATCTTTGGAAGTGTATACAGTTTCCAGTTCTGGTATCTTTTGTCCTATGATTTTGGAGATTACATTTTCCAGGATGCTCCGTTGATAGAAAAAGTCAATAACAGCAGGTTACCTCAAAAGTATCAAAACTAAAGTTGGAATTATTATCGTGCATGTTTGCTTGTTCACACATGCATCCCTAATCCACTACTGCTCTTCCTTGCCCAGTGTGTCATAGGGGTGTGCATCTAGAAAGTTTCCATTTCGGTTCTGAAGATTATGGAACAATCGAGTCTCATTACCGGTTTGTTCCAGCTGGGGCAATGCCAGCTCAGAATGGATCTGTTTGGTTTGTTTCATTTCATGAGTTTCAGCCCCTCGTGTGCATGTTGGCCATGCATGTGCAAACACATGCTCTTCTTTTCAAGGGGGTGAAGCAGGGTGGATTTGATTGAAATCAAACTGATTTAAACCTTGATTTAAATCGCTAGTCAGTAAGACTAGATTTAAATAATAGTTTTCTACATAAAGACTCATTCTTGCTGGTATAACCTTGATATACAACTAGATGAAGATTTCATTTTTAGAATAACAACTGTTCATATTCGTTTTACAGTTATATAAATATTGATTTTAATACTATTAGAAGCACATTATTGATAATTATGAAATTATTGTGAGGTGAATTATCTCCAGTTTCGCTTTCATGTTTACTGCTTGCCCCTCCCTCCTCACACTTAGTTTCTTCTTGTGCAGATCTATTCCACTCCAAACAATCTTTTTCTATTCATTGAACTTTTTGAAAATCAGCACTTAAGGGGTTGATTCTGTGTACATAGGTTTGTAGAAAAATGGGATTAAGGTTTTTCTCAACTCTGTTCATTTTATAACATTTTTGCTGTGAAAAAGAGGCATGTAATGTCTGCAGACACAAATTCATAATTTTGAGAACTGCAAAACCAAGCATCTGTGATATCTTGTAGCCAGAGAAACTGCCCAGTAATCTTACAGAAACCTCTGGAAGAGCATGACATTGTGAATGGATTAATGGATTTTATTTACCAAAAAATTTAAACATATATAGCCTTATGCTACATAATTAAAAACGAACCCTTATTTCATGATGGAATAACCTTTGGATGATAATATATTTTCCTTGAAAAGCATTTTATTTAAAAAAAATCCTATTTAAATAAAAAAAACCCAATTTAAATTTTAAAAAATCCATTTTTTTAAAAAAAAAATCATTTTTATCCACCCTGTGGTGAAGCTCTAGGGCAGTTGTTTTTGCATGCAATGACACCAAAATCACACAGAAAACATCTAAACCATCAACCCATGAATTTGAAAGCAAGCAACAATGGGGTTCTGTGTTTATGGATCCCAAGGAATGAGAAACGCATGTGTCGAGGCAAGTGTTGAACAGCTGCACATCCACACACTGTTCTTTTCACATCTTCCAAAAACCAATGATCCAATGAGTGTCTCGTCAAGCACATGAAAACTCACTCATCCCTCATCCCAAAGAAGGCCAGTGATGGCGATTGCTGGGCACACACAATTGCGGGAAACAAACTGCACCAGCACAGCAAGCGAGCAGGAGCGTGCTCCATTGCCAACTGGTCTGGCACAGTACAGTGAAATGTTAAAGAAATATTCCTGCTTTAATAACAAAGCCAATTCTGAAAGCCAATTCATTTTAACTTTGAGTCCTGTGGTTATGCCATGTTTCCCTGTGTCTTGTAGTTTTGTTTCCACAAGGAGGAGTGAATGTTTCTCACCCTTATCTGCTTTGCAGCAGCCTGGGACTCCCTGTTTAAACCCGCCAGCTACCAGCCTACCTGTCCTTGCACTGTACATAAAAGTGCACAGAAAGGGAGGGCTAGATGTTGTTTTTTTCTTTACGGGAAGGGAAGTAAAGAGAGGATGGCTCTCTTTCCCCCCTATTTTTTCCTGGTAAAAGTAGGAGAGTGGACAGGTTGCTGGCTGCCAGTCTTTCTGACTAACAGTGAAATCCTAAGCAGAGTTACCCTTGTCTAAGCCCATTTATTCCAATGGGCTTAGACAGAGTAACTCTGCTTAGGATCTCACTGTAAAACCACTAACCCAGAATTGAATGAAAAGAAATCACAGACGGATAAGCAGAAAGAAAAAAATCTGACCAAATTGGTCCTTCTATGTGGATTACTGATCTGGAAAGATTGGGGGTGGGGTACGTACGTGCGCGCGCGCACGCGCGTGTGTGTGTTCAATGCACAAACATACATGCTACCTCCCTGTCATTTAACACTGGGTTAACAGTTTTAATTAGAGAAGCCCCAAAAGCCAGAAGGCTTTCTGAGCAAGATGAAATTCCTCCTGGCGCTCCTCAACCTGTTATCTTTGGAGGGCTTCTTAAGTCACATTGAGTGACCCTGGCGCATCATGGCACCTAAGCAATGGACAGCAGCAGCAGCAGACCACTGAATGGGCACAAACCAGCTCCACATGCCTGGAACCGCCTGGCTCTCCTTTAATTACTGCTTTTTTCTTCTAAATTTTCACCCTAATAGGCATAACATGAGCCTTTGAGGTAGCCAGGGCTCACAGGATGAAGGAGATCCCTTCCTCCTCAAACCCACATGTGTGTACATGCCTGCGTGGATGTTGCCAGGCCGGCCTTTCCTTGCATTGTTCATAAAAGTGCACTGAAAGGGATAGTGATGGCGATGCTGGTGCTGATGGCACTATGCCATCTGCTGCTCCCATACCTGGTGCAAAGCAAATCTTTGATCCCTGCAAGCCACTCAGTGCCAATGCCATAACCCTATTGCCCAAGAATCACTGAAAAAAATGCACTCACACATGCCACGCAATCCCCTTCCCACCAATGGAGTTGACACTGAGGGCTCAGAGCCAAGCTACAAGTGATGAATTACACTTGCATGGCAAGTGAACAGACTCACCTGTATTCCTCCCTGTTCACTTGCCATTCACTTGCGCTCCAGTGGATAGTGAATAGCAAGTGAACAGGGAGGAATACACATGAGTCTGTTCACTTGCCATGCAAGTGTAATTCGTCACTTGTAGCTTGGCTCTAAGTCTTTCCCCTTTGGAGCCAATTGGTTGCATGCAGAGACACACTTGCCGTTAAAGAAAACAAGATGCTGCCAAATGCCCCCAACTGCCTGGCACGATCTCTGAGCGGTGACGGTACCAAAACAAAACACACACATTTTTCAGTGACGTTGGGGGAGTTGTTACCGGATTAGGTTCTGAGTTCCAGAAGATGCTTTAACGAGCCAATCCACTGAGTTCTGTGTGTCATTTCCATTCTTTTTTTCCAATATGCACACCCCTAATATGTCAAAAAAACGACTGGAAACAGTGCTAATGTGAACTCTCATAAGAAGCCTAGTCAATTCCCTTAGGATATTAAAAATGCTAGCGCCTCTCTATAAACATAAATGTTAAACTGAAAGGTTTGGATCCAGACAGAGATTTCATAATGACTCCTCAGAATGAAGCTTTGGTCTGCTTGGTATCTAGTGAGCATGTTTAAACGGGCATGCACACCCAAAGAGCTCAGAATCCTATATACCACTGACATCCATTATGAGGCCTAGAGATCCCTGGCCATCTGACTTTACTATTCCCCTCTTGCCTCATCATATTTTATGGAGGCAAATCAATTAACATGATAGTTCATTCCATCCAGCTACATTAGTATGTACAGAATGATTCCTGAAGATGAATGATTTCTTCCTGTTAAGTTTCTTCTCTTGGGAAAAAGACAATTCTGTTTATAATTATGCTTATAATTATAAATTAACTATGGAACATTTGGACTGAGGAGGTACTAATCTGTGCCATGCATTACCTTGGCACTTTGCTTTGGAATGAGTTGCTTAGCATTGGCAATTGAACCAAGCGGTAGCATAGAAACAGGGCTCCGAACGATGACAGCTCATAAACATCAGTCAATGTGTTTATTATTGCCAAAAAGTGAAGAAGAGATTGGCTTTACGGGAAGGATGAGCATAACGCACAAGAGATTTCAACAAAACAAATGGACCATAGGCAGTAATTTATACAGAAAAGCTTAAATGGCTTGATCGCTAACAATCAATACATGAACCAAACAATGAGTCCACAGTCCACTCACTGAAAGATTCATTAATATAATAGTTTCTTTTATTGAGGCAAGTGAAAATTACTTGCAACTTTACTGCTGAGAAAACCAAATGTTAGACAAAGCTGTCAGAAAGGTTTGTGCATGCTGCTGAAGGCACACCGCACTTTCTTTTCATTGCCACATGACGTGCAAAGGCAAACATGAATGTACCCACCATAGCCAACTTATATATTAAGCACTTACACTAGAATAGTCATTTCCAGTTTGTGTTCCAGAGACCCCTGCAATTTCTTACAGCACCACCTTAAGCAGGTCTACTCAAAGAATGCTATTCAGATCTGTTTAGTGGGGCTTACTTTCAGGAAAGTGTTCTCAGTCACTCTTAAAAGCTTTTTAGGGATTTTTCAGAAAGAATAGCAAACAAGCTTTCCGTTGTGATAGTTTGCTCTTCCTCTGCAACTTTCCTTTGGGATACTACTGCTCTTGGGATACTGAAGAGGAGACTATCGTCTGTTGAGTGTGTTCTAGAATATAAGTTGTCATGAGAACTGCATAATGTCTTCCTAGGAATAGGGCTAAGGCTCCATGATGGAACATGTGCATTGCAAGCAGAAGGTCCCAAGTTCAATTCCTGCCGTTTCCAATTCAAGGATCTCAGGTGACGGGAAAGACCTTCCCCTGTTGGAGACCGGCTGCCAGTCAGGACTGAGCTAAATAGACAAATGGTCTACTTCAGTATAAGGCAGCTTCGTTTGTTCATTCTCTGCAATGTAGCAAATGTACAAGTGTTCCTTAGTAAGCAGTCCGAGTGGAAAGGGCTGTCTGCTGGTAGTCAGTTTGCAAGTATAAGTGGGCTAGAAGCATTTACTTGGAGTGTGCCCTCACGCCATGCTTCTGTTTAAAGAACTGAACATGCAAAAAGCTGCATTCCCAGTTGTGTGGGGGAGCCTGCGTGCACACTCTCGTACAAAGTTAAGCTCACTGCTGATGTTCAGCTGAATGCAATGGTGAGCAAAGGCAAGAAACTGAACAGGGAGCGTGCAAAAAACCACTGAAGTAATAAAGTTGTTGAATCCCTGCAAAACTGCCTGATATCTTAGGTGGGAACCTGGAGAACGCAAGGGGATGTGTATAATATGTCCGTCTCTCTAGAAAATGTGACATGTGGGCAGTGGCTATTGATGGATGCTGATTTTGAGATGCTGAAGGGGGGAGGGGGGAAACGACATTGCTGCTTTAGTGCCATCTCTTTATATGCTTGCCTGCTCCCCCCTTGGTTAAATCCTATATTTGAAGGCTGGGGAAATCAAAACACACTTTAAAAAAGGAAAATAGACAATCTGTTCACATTTAATTATTCCATAGTGCCATTTAACTAAATGCCTCAACACATTCTTTCTGCTAACAATTTCAATCCAATCTTGAACAAGTGACATGTGCAAACCTGCTTGGGTATCAGAGGCCTGCTTTTCATGGAGAAATTATGTCCTGTTGTCATAGAAACAGCTATGAGATGATCCAAGAATGCGCTCTGAATGTTACACAAAGAAGGCATGAACACCAATGTATTCTTAGTGAAATTCCCTTCATCTATGTGGCTAAGTTCACAATTTCCTAAGAATCTCTCACATGCTGTTTGGCACTTAAAGCTGGACTTGGCTCACTGCAGAGAACTTCTGGTTTTAAAGCACTAATCTGCTGAATAGTATGCTCTGTAGTGCTGCAAGATGGGCCATGGCATCTAGAACAAGTGGCACTTCTCCACATCAGAGCCACACATGAGAGGAATACAGCCAGGGAGACTGTGGGGTACATGGTGAGCTTGATTTGAAAGTGTGCAAATGCAAATTCAACACAAAGATGACTACCAAGTATGTCAAGACAGTTCTCGGGAGGAACTTTCTGTCTTAAGAAGTAGCAGTCATCATTCTTTGTGTGAAGAGATTATTCAAACACTCTACTTTATGGACAAACCCTGACCTGGATAGCCCAGGTGAGCCTGATTTCATCAGATCTCAGAAGCTAAGCAGTGTTGGCCTTGGTTAGTAATTGGATGGGAGACTTTCAACAAAGAGCAGGGTTGCAGAGGCAGGCAATGGGAAACCACCTCTGTTAGCCTCTTGCTATGGAAACCCCACCAAGGTTACCATAAGTCAGCTATGACTTGAGGGCTTTCTCCACCACCTTACAGACAAAATCAAAAACCATGAAATGGCACTTAACGTTTATGGCTTAAGTCAAAAGAATAAAGGAATAATTGGCTTATTTACTTCATATATACCCTATCTGTCTCCCCAATGGGAACCCAATGTGGCTTACATTGTTCTCCCATTCTCCCTTTTATCCTCACAACAACCTTGTGAGGTAGGTTACTCTGAGAGTGTATGACTGCCCCAAAGTCACCTAATGAACTTCCATGACAGAGTGAAGATTCAAATCTGGGCCATCCAGATCCTAGTCCAACACACTAACCACTACACCACATATCATAGACATATCCTAGATAGTTCTGCACTCTCTTGCATTGCAGCATCTATAAACTATTCTGCCATCTCTATTGGAGCACTTCAGTGCTGTCTCAAGGCATTGTGCTACCCAAAGCCACCCTGGTCGACTCTAAGGCAAGCTGTAGGAGCAGCACCTCTGCAGCCCAGCTTGTGCCTGGGCAGCAGCAGTATATGTCTGGGAGGCTGTAGCAGTCACAAACCATGTCTGTCACCACCTCTGATGTGCTGGCCTCTGCCACTTCAGCACCCTGAGTGGCTGCTTGGGCAATGAATTGACCTTGGACTACGTTGTAAAACTCTGCAGTAATTTCATCAGCACACACAAGGAGAGCAGGGACTGTAGTTCTAGCTAAGGAGGATCATAATACACCAGTAGTCTGTCCAGAACAAACAGCAGATCACCTGTAGTCCACTACAGCATATGTGTAATATCCATAGCATAATGCCAGTCATAAACAGGAACAGAGAAGAATCAGATGGCTAGATGGACATCTGACAGCCATGCTTATTCTGTGAACCTCGGAATATCATGACAGGGAAGGCAGGAAGGGTTACACCAGTGCTTAGTTCTCGTGGCCCATTCTTACATGCCCAGAGTAATGCCGATTGCCATCTTGGGGTCATGTAGCAATTTTCCCCAGGCCAGTTTGGCTAGAGATCCTGACAGTGTTTTGCCATCTTCTGGGCATGGAGCAGGGGTCACTGGAGTGTGGAGAGGGGAAGTAGTTGTGAATTTCCCGCAGTGTGCAGGAGGTTGGACTAGATGACCCTAGATATCCCTTCCCAGTCCTATGATTCTATGTGATACTCCAAAAAATGTCAGAGCATTATGGCTTTGCTTGCAAGGGACTGGCCCAATATTCTGAAGCGTAATTGATGCAAAACCTGTAATTTGTAATCCATCATTCCCTTAGATAATATGCCAATTGCAAAACGGCACCCTGACCTGACAAGCATGTCAATATTACTCATCTGCTATATTATGACCCCCCCACACACACACACACCATCACCAAGGAAGTCTTTCTTGCATCCATGCTCCAGCCCCTGACATTATGGTATAGAAGCAAAAAATCCAAATGGTATCCCCTTTCCATGGTGGTAAAATACATAAACCAACATTGCAATCTAAACTGTAGAAGGGTGTAACTTTGCTTAGGGTAGCACAATAAATAATTTACAGCTTTCAGTGGTACCTCAGTTCCTTAACACCTGTCCATGTTGAGCCACAGCTTTTATCCTAGTGGTGCTTTTGATGTGTTCCTTAAACAACATTCTTGCTCCCAAAATGTACAATCAAACCATTTTTGAAACTTTGGAAAACCTTCTTCAGGGAAAACCTTTCACAGAGTGTGTTACAATGATCCATCAGAGAAGGTAGGAGCTTGTGAATGGTTCCGACCCAAGCCTTCGTTATCTGAGAAGTGACTGTTGGTATATCTCTTGGTGAAACTTGTCTGGTTTTATCATTTCATCTGCTGCTGTTTTTATTATTTGTTGGTGTTACAATAGTAAGTTATTTTGGATGGCTTTTGGAAGCAGAAAGGCAGGAAACAAATCCCCTAACCTTAAAAAAATGTATATCAGATGTAGCCAAGAAAAGCTGCACCTGGCCATGGTTAAGGAACAAGCCTGGATACCGAGCCACTTTAATCAACGGAAAAACTTAAGTGTTATATTTACAGGAAATAGCTTTATTTTGTTAAATTTACTGTTTATGTAGCAGAGTGAAAATAAACCTGTTTTGCATTATGTATTTGACTCTTCTGTTATCAGAACCTGGATCAAAGATCTTGTTTTTGACGACAATGCACTAACAAAAATTGTGATAGAAAAAAGACACACACACTGGTTATTTTTATGTATTTAGGTACAGCAAGGATGGGTGTGCACGGCTTTCTGTCTTTATTTTTATATACATGTTCACTACTTGCCCATACTAGTCTGATGAGAGCCTGAGTCATTTTTGCTTCCAGATCTGATATCCTTTTACAGTGCAAATCAGGCATTGTCTGTTTGCGGAACGCTCATGCATGGCTCCAGGAAAGATTTGCGATGTTCCCATATCAGTCATTCTTTCCCCCCTCGCTTTAATATCTGAAGATTAATCACAGGAGATGGGTCTGAAACAGAGCACATAATCCTGAGATGTTGTCTGACGCTGCTCCCCCGCCCCAATTCTGCTTCTTTACTGGGAATTATTCCAACAGCACTCTTGTTTTTTTTGTTTTCCCAGGTAGTTTAAAATTACAGCAAAAGCATGTTTTGAAAAAAAGCTCAAAAAGTGAACAAGTCATGTCAAAGTGAGACGTATGTCCCATCCTTTGCATATTGCTCAGAAGTAACTTCCAATCAATGCAGTAGGATATTCCTAGGCAAATGTGTATAGGATTATTAGGGATATCTCTGGATGGCAGCCCTTTCCAGTAAGTGGGATATTTTTTTTCCCTTCTGAACACTTTATTGGAGCTAGCCATATCACACAATGTCCTACCTCTATTTCATAGAATTAGGCAACCTTTGGTGGTGGTGGAAAGTGCTTGCAAGTCACATGATGACCCCGTGGGTTTTCAGGGCAAGAGGTGTTCAGAGGTGATTTGCCATTGCCTGCCTCCGTGTAGCAACCTGGTGTTCTCCCATTCCAGTAATAATCAGGGCTGACTTTTACTGGTGGAAATAACCTCACTGTGGTAGTCCAGTTTTAACTTGTAAGAGAGAAGCGCATGAGTTTTGGAGAGAGTGAGCACACAGCCTCAGAAGAGAAAAAACATTTAAAAGTCAAAAACAACTTTATATTGGCAGGGTCTTTCAGAAGACTTGGGCAGTTGAAGAAGGGACTAATGATATAACACAGTAATGTCACCAGCACCTTCCTATAGAAACCCTTCGCTCCACTGCAACTGCATAGGGCTCACCCGAGGTGGAAGCACCATTGCTGGAAAGTGCATAGACTTCAATGGACTTAAAAGAGTGTAACTCTGCTTAAGATGGCACTATTAATGACAGCTATAGTATTGCACCACAGCATTCTACACTGCTCTGTGCAGTTACACCCATGCCAATTTCTAGAACTTCAGGCTGTACACAATTAAAGGATTCCATCAAGCCAGAGAGCCTAATTTATTTGTGCATGTGGGCACCTTTGAAATTTTGAGAAGGGGTGGTGGCACCAGTGGTTGCCGCAGAAGGAGAAGCCAACCACCAAATGGCTGCTGTAGGAGGTGGAACCTCCCTCCTCACTTTGCAAAAGAATCAGAGATGGGGGATAAAAAGAAATAAAGAAAGCTCAAAGGAGTGGGAAGAGACTGGGGGATGAAAACGAATGAATGAAAGTGTGGCCAGGGTTGTAGGGGGGAGAACAGGGAATAAACAGAAGGAATGCCAGAAAGGGGACTGGAATCACCCACTGACTAAGGAAAGCACAGGTGCTTACCAGTCTTCCTGATCCGCCAGTCCTATTACAGCCACAGAAAACCCTTTCATTTGAATGAGGGCAGCCAATAACCAGTCCTTCCTTACACTGGTGGTGCCCACTTTCTACAAAACTGGCGGTGCCAGAGGCAATAGTAGAGGATGCCATGGTGCCCACAGGTGCCATGCTGAGAAACCCCATCTTAAGACTTTGTTAAGATGGTTCTAGTTCTATAGAGGTTAATGTAGGAAAAGCTTTGTAGTTGGTTTCCACTGAACGTTTAAACCATAGTTGCTTCTAGACTTCTATTTGTTGACATAGACTCAATACACAGGTTTCCTAATAATAGCCCAGCTTATGCATGCATGTTAACAATTATATCTTCAAGAACCTGGCAGGGATCCCAGATCTTAAAAGATGAGTCAGGGAGAAGAAGAACCCCAGGGGCTCTATAGAACTTTCTGAAGGCAAATTGACTTACTCTTTGGATGGTGGCCAGCCTGCTTCTCCATGACAGGAAACCATTCTTCTAGGTTAAATCCTCTTCTCATAAATGAATGTTTATCTAGCACAACTCTTACTTTTTATTATTCATACTTTGTGATACAATTTCTGGGTGTTTTTTTTTTTTAAGACAAATGCTGAAAACGAAACAGATACCCTTCCTTTTTCTTGAGGTTTGTGTTGCCAATTTTTATTTTAAAAATTCTGGTAGCTACACAGGATGAACACCCCTGGACTCAAGTGAGTTAGGATAAGGAATTGATGCTTCCCTCAGCCTGTACGGGTCAGGATCAAGGAACCACACACATAAATGCTGCAGTCTCTCTCACACAGGAGTTGGGCTTTTTTTCAGCAGGAACATGGTGGAACGGAGTTCCGGAACCTCTTGAAAATGGTCACATGGCTGGTGGCCCCGCCCCCTGATCTCCAGACAGAGGGGCGTTTAGATTGCCCTACGCGCCACTGGCGCGTAGGGCAATCTAAACTCCCCACTGTCTGGAGATCAGGGGACGGGGCCACCAGCCATGTGACCATTTTCGCCAAGGGCAACCCACTGAGTTCCACCACCTCTTTTCCCAGAAAGAAAGCCCTGCACAGGAGTGTTTGAAATGACAAGCTAGGGGCAAGATCAACAACGTGATGCTTTACTACACAGGTTTCATAGCTAAAGCACAGTAATTAAATAAAAACATTTTGACTCAAAATAGAAGTAAGCATTGCAATGGAGTCACATAAGGTTTGGTGTTGATCTGAGTATGAGGCACATAGTGGCCAAGTTTGCAGATGACTATTCAGGATGGTAAAAACCAAAGCTGACTGTGAAGAGCTCCAAAAGGTTCTCCACAAAGTGCGTGAGTAGGCAGCAATGTGGCAAATGAAGCTCAATGTAGGCATAAGGCATAAGGCGATGGATCCTGGAACAAAAAAGTCTTAAATTCAAGTATTTGCTTATGGGGTCTGAACTTGCTGAGACAGAAAGAGACCTTGGGGTCGTAATAACAGATAGCTCAATGAAAGTGTCAAATCAATGGTGTGTTGCAGCCATGAAAAAGGCAAATTCTATGCTGGGGGATTATTAGGAAAGGGATTGAAACTAAAACAGCCAATATTACAATGCCCCTGTATAGATCTGTGGTGTGGCCTCATTGGAAATACTGTGAAGTTCTTGTCACTGACTGTATCTCAAAAAGAACATTGCAAAGCTGGGAAAAATACAGAAGAGAGCAACCAAGGTGATTAAGGGGCTGGAGCACCTTTCCTATGAGGAAAGGCTGAAGAGTCCGGGATTTTTCAGTTTAGAAAAGAGATGACTAAGAAGGGACATGATAGAGGTTCATAAAATTATGCATGGGGTAGAGAGAGTAGACAGACCAGTGGGCTAATACAGTATAAGGCCTGTTTATGTATGTATTCATTATGCACAAAAGATTGATGGGGGAAGTGGAACTAGTTTTTCACAGAGATTGGAGCCTGCTTTTTTTACAAACTGCATGGAGACCATTGTGAAAGTATCTCAAGAGAGAGCAGACAGAGAACCCTTTTTCTCCCTTTCCCAAAATACTAGAACTCGAGGCCAACCAGTGGAGCTGATGGGCGCTAGATTCAGGACTGACAATGAGTGATTAAAATGTGGAATTCACTGCCAAAGGGACAGCTGTAGGCATAAATGGCCTTAAAAGGGGATTAGACAAAGACATCTAGGATAGGTCTATCAGTGGCTGCTAGCCATGGTGACTAAAGGGAACCTCCACATTCAGAGGTGATGAAGCTCTGAATACTAGTGCCAGAAGGCAACATTAGGGGAGGCCTCTGCCTCTATATTGATCCTCCTAAGCAACTGGTTGGCCACTGTGTAAACCAGGAGGGTGGTCTAAATGGACCACTGGTCTGATCTGGCAAGGCTCTTCTTACATTCTTGAATAACTCAGAAGGGACTTGCTTTCCCAGACTATGAAAATGTCCAAATGAAATAAAAGAAGTCATGGAATGCCTTTTATTAGGACCTGAGGTTGCCAACTTCCAGGTAGCACCTAGAGTTCTTCTGGAGATTGCTGCCATGATCCTCTGCCTCCCCATTACATTATACCTGCTGAGGGGGAGGTTCAAGACAATCTCTCGGAAACAACTTCTGAATGATAAGCTTTTAGAACCCACATAATACCAGCAAAAAATTTGAAGTAACAAACTGCTTTTTTAATCAGATGTAGTTACACCTGAAATGTTGTTGGATAAAAAAGAATAAATTCTTATCAAGATTGCACTAGTAAGGGGGGAAGACCTTAATGGGACTATCCTGCTGAAATCATAGAAATGCAGTTTTAGTTGGGATGGGACCTTATAGTGGGAGTTGTTTCATACTGTCAGACTTGAAGACACAGTACCTGAAGGACCTTCTCCCATATAAATCTATCAGATTATTTCATCAGGGGCCTTGATCTGGGTGCCTTCTCTCGTTTAAAACTGGATGAGTGGCCACAAAGAGAGGGACTTTTCTGTAGCAGCACCATATCTGTAGAACTTGATCCCTGCAGTACTTTACCTGGCCCCTAATTCTTTAAATTCTAGGTGTGATATGAAGACTTTTTTCCACCCAGGAATTTGGTAACAGTATTTTATGGTTGTTTAGTACTGACAGCTATTTTGCTGGCTTTTAAACCTCATTTTAATTGCTTATTTTAACCTTTATTGCTGTTAGTTTTCACTTGATTGCTATTGGATTTTTTGCATTTGTAATATCTATCATGTTGTGGAGAACCTTAGGAATGTTAATTGTTGAGTGGTTCAGAAACATTTTTTAAAAAGTGAATGCATGTGTCACAGGTTACTTTATGAGAATGTTACAAGAGAGAATCTTGCAGTCAGCTTGGCACATGTGACGCTACTGTTAGTAACAGCTCTGACTTAATTTACAGATAAAGGAAATCAACAATTAAATCATAACAAAATTATGAACAATCATGCATTTTTCTATATCTAATACGGGAATTAGATTGTCGGTCTCCATACAAAAGAAACTGAATGCAGTTTTCCTCCGTGGAGGCACTCACTTTAAATACATTTTCTGCTACATCTGCTAAGTTGTGTCATTCCAAAATGCTGGAGGATTTAAACAAAGCCCATACCAGCCTTTTTCATAAACTTATTATTTGTTCCACATACAAGAGTTTGAAAAGGGGCAAGGGACAGTCTTCTTTTCAGAACTAATACCTGTCTTGCATGTTAACTCTATGGGTGCAATCCTGAACACATTCTCTGCTGTAAGAACCATGACATGAATGGAATTCGGGGACTGATCTCAGACCACTTGGATGCAAAGTGATCCATTTACATGGCACACTGGCAGTCCATCTGACTTGTCTGTGGTAGATGAAAATTGTATCAAGCTATGAAGCACTCCAAAAGGCTGTTATGCATCTGTTTTTGAGAGAAGACACTTCTGGGGCAAAGATCTGGAAGAAGGTCTTGATGGCCACATCTTTTCTTTCTGAGACAAAGTTGTCTATCACCCTTCTCGTTTGAATGTCCTCTAAGACAGAGGAGTACTTAAAAGAATTACAGATAACTGGTCTTTCATAAAACTGGCACACAAAGAACAGATTCATTTCTTCCAGGGGTTTTTTCCAGCGGGAATGCAGTGGAACGGAGTTCCGGCACCTCTTGATAATGGTCACATGGCCGATGGCCGATGGCCCCGCCCCCTGATCTCCAGACAGAGGGGAGTTTAGATTGCCCTCCGCGCCACTGGAGCAGAGCGGAGGGCAATCTAAACTCCTCTCTGTCTGCAGATCAGGGGGCAGGGCTACCGGCCATGTGACCATTTTCGCCGAGGGCGATTTAAACTTTAAAAAACTCCCCCCTTGTTCCAGCTGACCCAAAGTGACGTCATTGTGTGGTCCTGAGTTCCACCACTGAGTTCCACCACCTCCTTTCCCAGAAAAAAAGCCCTGATTTCTTCTATGTATCTTTTCATAACATGCCTTATACTGAGTCAGACCATTGATCCATAAAGGTCAGTATTGTTTACTCAGACTGACAGCAACTCTCCAGGGTCTCAGGTCTTTCACATCACCTACAACCTGATCCTTTTTAATGGGAGAAGCTGAGGACTGAATCTGGGACCTTGTGCATGCTAAGCCGATGCTCTGCCACTGAGCCACAGCCCTTCCTTCTTTTGGTGGAGAGGCCTGTAAAATACTATTTAATCCCTGAATAGCGATACGTGATGTTAGCAAGAAGAGTGCTGCCGGGTGTAACTGAACTGTCTGTTCATTTTGGACCATCTCTCTGAAAAGCCAGAGTCTGCAGAGTTTTACTCAGTTCGTATTACATTATGCAAATGAAGTAATTCAAAAACATGACACATATATAGCATATATGGCACTACAGTCAAAATAATTTATGCCAAATCTTGGACAATAAACAAGAACCCAGTTGTAAAATAATGGGAAAACAAACTTTGATTATACTACTAAATTAATAAGCTATGTAAAACAGAAAGAAGGAAAACAGAAAACTAATCGGCTGTAGAAACCTGCTTAGCTTTTATTAATTATTGAAGGGATCAGGGCTTTTTTTCTGGGGAAAGAGGTGGTGGAACTCAGTGGGTTGCCCTCGGACAAAATGGTCACATGGCTGGTGGCCCCGCCCCCTGATCTCCAGACTGAGGGGAGTTTAGATTGCCCTCCATGCCGCTAAGCGGCAGCCACCAGCCATGTGACCATTTTCAAGAGGTTCTGGAACTCCGTTCCCCTGCATTCCCCCTAAAAAAAAGCCCTGGAAGGATAAAGGAAAAACTTCAGTAGATGTTATATGTGCATTCTATTTACTATGGTTTATTTTGTAATATTTTATATTGTTACAAAGACTGTAAATAATCTATGTAAGTATTCTTTATTAGAAGCACTCAACTGAGGGATATAGATGCAATAACTTGATGGCTCCACATTACCAATGAGTAAATGAGAGTCCTGCTGAATTAGTCCAATTATCGCTTCTGTATATAGAGGTGGTGGGAATGTATGCATTATCATTTCCAGATGAGGCTGTTAATCTTCCCATCCCCTGATGATGCTTGGCTTCAGCACTGATCAGTCCAAAACTCTTATCACTAGGGGTCAGTGTGGACTAGTTTACTACTGACTGAGATTTACCCTATGCTCTCTTCTCTAGAAATAAAAAAGGATTGCAATGTTTGTATCAGTTAGAAGGACTATTTTCTCCTAAGAAGAGTATCTAGTCTGTAAAGGTAACCAGTACCTTTGAATGTTTTGTAATCTTCCAGCCATTCTATTCTATTTACCGCTTCTGTTTATTCTGGATCAGCTGTAGTGCTCTTCCTATCCTGAACACCTTTTTTGTGTGTGAATGTAATCCTTAGCCATCTTGAAGAGTACAATATGCACATATTAATGAAGAGTCTCACCCAGTATAAACTGTGAACTTCAACTGGAGTTAATGAAATGATTGGCACCTCAATGCCACACAAACACATGGCAGGAAACAGAATTTAGTTTTAAAATTTAGGTTGCCTGGAGAAAAATGTCCCGTCTCTTCAATAGAGGCTTAATGGGGTGTTATTTACCAGGTAATGTTATTTACTTCCATGCCATGAAACCACTTGCCTATTTCCACACATCAAGTCTCTGTTAAAGGGACAGGATATATTCTCCAGGCCTGCCTGTTGGCAACGCTATTGAAAATGTGTGTTTTAGGATCATGGCTTAGAGAGTAATTCTAAATCTATTCAATGGGGCTTACTCCCAGGCAAGGATTCTTAGGATTGCACTGTTTGAGCGGATTTCCTGTTATAGGGATCCTTCTTCAGACTGTACAAAGGGTTAGCTGCTTTGAAATGACATCAGGCCCTCTAAAGCTTATGTATTCTTTCAGTATCAGTTAAACACTGGTCCAGTCTTTGGTCAAATCCACAATACTCATTCTAAGTCGCATGTTCCCCGCATTCCCCACGCAATCCTGAGTGCTGGTCACATTACCTCATTAAACAGACGCATTTCATTCGCATTTCTCCCGAATATGTGGTCACAGGTTTTCAACGGGAGTTTCACGGTGGCTGTGAATGGGCCAATGCGCAATTTACGCGGTTTTTTAAAAAAACCACCCCCCTTCCTGTCTCTCCGGCCGTTCCGAGAGTTCCTATTGGCTGATTCAACTTGCAAGTGCTCCGTAGTCTGCAAAAGACGGTTTTTGACTTCATAGCATTGGATTTATTGATTATGCTGTTTCTGAACCAAATCTGGTAGTTTGAAAAATCATTTTGGGGTGAATCCATCCTCAGAACGGACTTGCGAAACTTCCTTTTTAACTGTTTTTTTAAATTTTATTTTATATTACTGTAATATCGAAATTACGAAATATCGAAATAATGACACTCCAAGGAAGTGAAACTTCAGTAAAATTCAGGCACTGAACTGTCCTGCATAGGAAATGCCCACAAAAGCTTCCCACATGCTTCCAAATTTCCAAAAAAGAAATGGGAGAGAGCCATCAGTGCTGTCAGTGGGGGAAAGAGAGGCATCATTATCTTCAATGATGTTTCTTTATAAGGCAAGATCGAAATAACGGAAAAGTGCGCTCAAAAATTTTTTTAAAAATGGACGGGGAAAAAAGGTCCCGCCCAAAAAAGCGGTTTTCGAGCAGCCGTGTGACCGGAGGGACACGCGAGAAAGATGGATTGGAAGCAGGAATGTGAACAAAGAGGAAAAAATCGCGGATTGGAGGCAAATGGAAGATATCCGATAAACATGCGGGTAATGGGTGAATGTGGATTCGACCCTTATTTTAAAATTCACATAGAAGCTCATGTTTCTCCCAGTAATTTGAACCAATAATTTATACTATCATAAATAAAAATAAAACAATATTATAAAGATCTAAAACAAAAATTCATTTAATTGGCCAGCAAAAATACAAGAACACCCTCCCTAGCTGGGAATCTAATTCCATGTGAGTCCTCTAATCTTATTAAGAGACTCCAAAGCCCTCCTTAAAAGCTCTGTCTTGCAGCAATTTACAAGAGTCAAGCCCTGAACGTATTGCATCACGGATCAGTGTGGCCAGATCAACTGTCTTTGAACAGGGCAAAAACTTCCAGGGGAAATGCAGTTGGAAAAATGCATTTTTAGCCACCAGAGCAATCTCATAACAGAGCAGGGTCTAACAATACCTTCAAACTCTTGACAGCATATGTCAGAGAGAGCTGCACCCCTTTAATGTTGTGAGTACATTCACTTCTAACCCCAGGATGAAGACGGCAAAGAGGATTATTTAATGAGATATATATGTGCGTGTCAGTATACTGATGACACCCACTTGAAAGCTATGGATGTTATTATTAAGCGGTCTCATAGAGATATTGACTACAATGGGAGCAAGCATAGACCTCTATAGAACTATTGTTCCAAAAGACCAAACTGAAATGATCCATACAACTAGGGTCACACAGTGCTAAAGATACCCTTATCAAATGACCCACTGATAAATCAAAATCCAGATCAAAATAACTCTTGATTTTACTGCCAAAGAAGCATGAAAAAACAAAAACAAACAAAATCCCCATAGCTAAAGCAAAACATCTTTCTTGCCCTTTGTAGTCATCACTGCCAGATCACCCTGAACAAAGGAACTGGATGCAATTCATAGCAGAGAAAAAACTTTCTTCACTGTTATCAATGCTACCTCATAAGTTTTCAAATGAATAGGCTGGTCTATTAGATTCAGTCTGATATTTCTACCAATGAGGATCTAGAAAGCACCCCATAGGGCTGCCAAATCAAGTTTGGGAAATTCCTGGAGATTTGGGGGCAGTGTAAGGGGAGGGCAGGGATGCTTAGTGGGGATGTGAAGCCACAGAGTCCCCTTCTAAAGGTGTGGTTTTCTCTAGGAGAACTAATCTTTGAAGTCTAGAGAGCAGTCACCATATCTGGCAACCTGATCTTACCGCTCTCTTGAGCACTCTCAGTTCTGATGAAAACCACTAAGCAGTGTTCCCTCTAGAGGGAGGAGGACTGGGAAGCAACTCCATTAATAGCCTGCTGGAGCCAGATATTCCAGACTCCAATCATGGCTAATAATGCTGCCATTTTAAAGTCATTTAAAATTGCTGCAAGGATCTGATTCTGACGGAACCCACAATGCAGCACTCTTGTTTCCCGTGTGCCTTTTCAAGTTCCAAAACTGCTATTGGGTTGTGGTGGCCATTCTGGTACTTGATAAGGGGCACAGGGGGGATGAGAGTGCCCTAGCCTACCCTCACTGCATTTTTAAATGACTTTAAAATCATGGTGGCGTCCTTGTGGCTCAGTATTTCATCCATCAATTCTAGTTTGATCCTCGGATACGGCACCTGCTGGCAAGCTAAGTGGATGGTAAACTGGATCCCAGCACAAGACACACACAATCAATACAGGCAACAGTTTGCACTGGGAGGCTGCTGAAGAGCCCTGGAGGGTTATGGCAATCCCTTCCATTCATCCTCCAGTTTGGGGTTGATTAAATTAGAAAGACTTCCTTAGAATTCTCCAGCCAGCTTTCAGTCCCACCAGCCAAATTAACACCCTCCTTCACAATCAAATTGTGAAGAAGGAAAATATTATTCCTTACATTGCACAAGGTAGAAGGCAGGATATAGGATCCTTCACACCCCATTCCTGTGAATGGGACACAGAATGTAAGGGCAGTAAACACAAACAATAAAATGGATAATCTCCCTATTCTGTATCTCATAGACACGCTGTTGCACATAGTAATTTGCCTTGGAGCTTGCCTTCAAGATCTGGATGTGGAAACTCAGGTTCAAATCCTTGCCCATCCAGAAAGCTCACCTGGGGCAAGTCATGGTGTCTCCAAGTAGCTTTTGTTACAAGACTGCTGTAAGAATAAAATAAGCCTGTATTGCAACCACCCTTTGAGATAGGGTGCAAGAGAAATGTTCATGTTCCTTCCTTGTTACCCTTTCCTCTCCCATTTTGACTTTTCCTATTGTTGGTTACCTCCTCCTCACCTATCCATGCCCCACAAATCTAAATTTAGATTGTAAGATCCTCTGGACAGGTTTTTATTTTGCGCTTATGTTAATATGAAAAGCCATTACTGATGGTACTATAGATAGGTCTTATTTGGCTCTTATAAATTATCCGAACTATTTTAAACATGGGTTTTTCCCACATGTCAAGGAGACAAAGGAAGACAGTATGGATGTTAAGCCTGCAGAAAAACAGAGTGTATGAGTCTGGCCATGAACAGAGAACACTGCAAGGCACAAAAGCTTTATCCCTGGCTATTGGGAAAACTGACCACCATCTCCTTAAGAAATACTACGAGCACATTTTCAGTTTTCTACAACAAAGAAATGTGACAAAATCAATGCTGAGATTCTTGGAAAGGCAGATTTTGTATCGGTTTATGAGCTGTAACTTATACTGGTAGCTTTTTCCTCCAAGAGCTTGTCTCATAAATGAACACAATCTAATGGCCCGGCATGATAGCAACTTCTCTTACTTCTTGGTTTGGTGCATGGGTCTAAAGGCTGGAAGACACTGAAGCAACTAACTACCTGGGGGGAAAGCAGATCCACTTATTTGTGCTATTGAAATGTTTGCATTCAGGTCAAGTCACTTTTAATTGTATTTCTCCATGGGCCATTAGAACAGAATTACAAATTCAATAGATGACAAATAAAATATTATTTATTTATTTATTCACAAGCTTTAAAACATTTTGGCTCATACCACATGCAGGCTACACAATCCGCTGCAACTGGTGCTTTCTGCATCAGTTTCTTTTTTTTCTGTCTTCTTAATATATATAATCTGCTTTTCTCATTGAAATTCAAGGTGGATTACAGAATTAGAAAATAATGAATAATGAATTATTGATTGAGTTACTGCCACGGAGTGTGATAGTATGTTCTCACTTCTAAGATATTTTTGAAATGTTAACTTTAAAATATTCACCTCATTTTCAATGATATGCATGTTATACTTTTATATTGTATGTAACGTCTCAACACATCTGCAATATTTCAAAAGCAGCCCACAAAACCAAAGATCTGAAATTCAATTCCAGAGTCTTGAACCATCTAAAACTGTATGCTTCCATATGACATATGTAATTACTATACGCCAACATGATTACATACCATACTATACAGCATATACTTTATTATATGTCAATATATTCACACAAAAACCATAATGGGATATTCCTGTGGGTATTCTTGTGCCTTTGGATATTCCTAACTACATGCTCAGTATTTAATTCATATACAGTGCATCAGCTACTATTTATCTGCTTGTTTATATGTTTACAAAAATGTATATGCTGCATTTCTGCTCCAAGGGACAGTAATTTCTAGGATGGAACATAAGAACATAATTTATAGCAGGAAACACTCCAGCCATGCTAGCAAGTGGAACAGTAACAGTCGTTGTTAGCTTAGCTGTAATTGGAAAATTCTGAAATGCACTTTGTAATGTCTCAGTGATCAGCAGTTAATTATGAACATATGAAGAGCTCTTCTCTAAGGATTGACCTATTATTATATTTTTAAGACTGTATTACCTAGTAACTGGATCAATGTATCCTATAACAAACTGTCATAGCACATGAGAAATCGCACAGGTTGCTATGGTCAAAAAGCCATATGAGCAGCAGTCTACTACAGCTCTTAATGATATGATTACAAAAGAGTTTGTCAGCAGCAGAATACGCAGAGAACAAACGGACTAAACATTGATAGAAAAGTCTTGGATTTAAGACTCTTCTTCAGAATTCTGAAAAGTAACGCTTGTTTTGGTTTTTCCTAACCAACCATCTTGTATAGATCGACTGGGCAACAGGTCATATACTCATTTTCTTTACTTTCCCATTTAATTTTAGCAAATTTTTAAATGGCTTCTGCTGGAATCTACACTGTGCTTGTGATCTATTCTCTAATAACTCATTTAATTGAATTAATGACTGAGTACATTAATCATCAAGTACATTTCCTCAACAGGATACAATCCATGATACTTCACCTTAAAACAGGTACTGATTTCAACAAGACTGAACTATTTTAACAGTGCAATCCTCTGCAGGACTACTGCAGTCTATACACTGCACTGTAATTGTCTTGGCGAGGGGGGAGGGCTGTGGATTCCCCAGAAGTTTCAAGATAAAGCTTTATGTTCTGTTTACCACCTGTTATTCTTACAGAATATTATTGCCTCATTCCATATGAAATAGGGTTGCCAGCCTCCAGGTGGTGGCTGGAGATCTCCTGGAATTACAACTGGTCTCCAGGCCACAGAGATCAGTTCACCTGGAGAAAATGGCTACTTTTGGGGTGGACTCTATGGAATTATGCTATGCCAAGCTCCTTTCCCTCCCCAAACCCCACTTTCTCCAGGTTTCTCCAGGTTTCACCCCCAAGATCTCTAGGAATTTCCCAACTTGGAGCTGGCAACCCTAATATGAAATAAGAGGAAAGTCAGAGTACAGCAATGATTGAACAAGAAATGTTAATTTGACAAGCAAGCTTCCAGGAAAACTGAACAATTAGTTTGTGGGAAATATGCATGGTTCTCTACAGTTTGTATCTGTATTTCTGATAAAAGAAACATATATTGACAAAGCAGTAGCGCAATCTAAAACTTCTCTGTCTATATAACGTTTTTGAAAACTGGATTTAGGGTCTACCACACAAGCATCACCCCTTCCTCTTCCACACTTCCTGATGTTTTCACTTCAGAAGATGTCATTCAGATTTTGCTGTAAGCTAGCTAATATGAAAGTGTAGCCTTTAAAAAAATAACTTACGCAATAACTTCCATCCCTCTCACAACTCAAATACACGTTATCCAGTTTTAAAATGAAGCTTAATATTCAATCTAGGACTTTGAACATGTTTTGTCATGTTTTTAAGAAGCTTCACTAGCAGACAAATGTATTCCCTGAATAATACACTATACAATATTGTCAATAAAATTATTTTTAGAAATGTGATAGGATGAAATGCCTGAAATGTCTATTTCTTAGAGAACACAGTCCCCTTGGAAATACTAAATACAGTATCTGACCACTATGGTCATCTTTGGAGGCCCTACACATATAGCCATTCGGGGCTATATGTGTAGCAAATGGCTAATAGGCCTGCTCAGTTGTGGCACCAAAATTGTGGAATTCCCAGGGAGATTCATTTGTTCCCCTCCATCATTGTCTTCCACCAGTGGATGAATACTTTCCTGGTTTTTTTATGTTCTCTCAGTGTCCTTCATTGATCCTCCCTGCTGTTTATGTGTGTGTTTTGTAGAACTGTATATACACACATACATATATAAGTATTTTAAAATTTGTTTTAATGTTTTGACTGTTTGCTGCTTATGGACTCTGAACTGGGTAGAAAGGCAGGATAAAAATGTTTTAAATAATAAATAAACAAGTTTAACAGATGTATAGCTAGTGTGAAACAGCAGTTGTTACTTATAGGATCATAGAGAAGACCCAAGGTCTGAGTTTTTTGAATCAATAGTAAGTAACGCTGCAAAGCCTTACACTTTCTCAGAGGAGACCTCACCTTTGTTCTTCCCTTTCACTGGGCACTATTTGGGTTGCACATTGCCAAATAAGGTTAATTTTGTGACTGATTTAATCAACAATTTTATAGAAAGACAATGAATGCATGCTGGACAGCTTAGCAGAAGAAACATCTACACATCCTGTCTCAGCCCTTTTGACAATGCACGCCAGATTATAGCCATGTGAAAGCTCACTTTATAGATACCACAAGTTCTACTACTAATCTTGTCTTGTGGTAAAGTCTGCGAATTGCTTTACAGTCTTTACAGTGCCATCCTATGCAGAGTCACACCCAATTAAGCCCATTGACTTTCATGACA
Source organism: Eublepharis macularius (assembly GCF_028583425.1). Classification (NCBI taxonomy): domain Eukaryota; kingdom Metazoa; phylum Chordata; class Lepidosauria; order Squamata; family Eublepharidae; genus Eublepharis; species Eublepharis macularius. Next base: position 36,161,065 of record NC_072800.1, read on the forward strand.
TACTGAGCAGCGGAATTAATGCATTTTCCTGCAAGAGGCTTCAACACACCCCAAGGCTCTAATGTGCACTCTTTACGGTGTTTATAGCTGGTATCATACATACTGGCTAGGCAAGTTGAACAAAACAAGTCCAGAGTCAAAAGGTGGCTATTATTACAGCTTTGTATGCTGTATCAAATTTAAGTGGCCTTCAGCAGATAAATCTACAGTTATGACTTGATGTTTCTGAATGAATCTGAAGGGCCTGGCTTACAGCAAGGCTCACTTAGGCTTACTACTATAACTTGATTTCAGGGGTTAGGCTTTCCAGTTGCCTGCTGGTGGTGAGCAATCTCCTAGTGGTTTGCCTCATTGCCTGCTAATCATGGGCAATTGGTGGGAGGTGGCAACCCTGCCCCAGGGCCAGATCTACGGGGGGGCGGGGGGTAGTCTGCCCCCGGCGCCACCAGGGAGGGGGCGCCAGGAGCAGCTCCCAGCTGCCAGAGCGCGCAGGCAGCAGTGTAGGCAGCCTTGCAGCCCCCGTGCTGCCTTTTGCCTGCCCTGCAGGGCAGGGGGTGCGTGGCAAGCCGGCCGCCCCATCCTGCGGGGAGGCGAATGCCGCGGGCAGCCTCGCAGCCCCCCGCACTGCTTTCACCTGCCCTGGAGGGCAGGGGGTGCGCGGCAAGCTGGCTGCCCCGTCCTGCGGAGCAGGCAAAAGCAGCACAGGGGGCTGTGAGGCCGCCCGCGCCATTCGCCTGAGAGGAAGCGAATGGGGCGGGGGGCTTCTCAGCCCCACACGCTGCCTCCGTCCGCCCTGCGTGATGATGTCACCAAAGTGACATCATCACGCAGCGCGGGGAGCGCGCGCGTGCTGCGCATGCGCACAAAGCAGTAAGCCAAAAGTTGCCCCGGGTGTGGGCAACCCTGGATCCAGCGCTGCCCTGCCCCCCCCTTGGTGATTATCCACCACCGGCAGGCAACCTGGGAAAGCACATACTGGGCATGTTCCCAGTGGGATGCAATAACATCACTTCCTGAAGTAATATCATTGCGCTGGCCACAGATGTGCTGCCATGCTTCACTGGGGCCAATTTTGGCCCTAAACAGATTGAATTAGCCCTGTGCAAAGCATGGGAGCATACCTGTGGCCATCATGATGATGTCACTTCCTGGAAGTGACACCATCATGGCAGTGGTGGGAACATGCTCCCAGCACACACTCCCAGGAAGTGCAAGGTAAGTGCCAGGTCCCCCCCTCACCGGGAGATATAGGAACCTAGCAACCCTATTGGGGTGCACATGCCTTTGAACTTGTACAGACTGCACGTTCCTCTCCTCTAGTTCAGCAGACTTTGCCTGCCTCTCTCTTAGGGTTCCCAGGTCCATTTGGGAAATTCCTGCAGATTTGGGGGGGGGGTGGAACCTGGAGGGGGCAGGGTTTGGGAAGGGAGAGGGCCACAATGGGGTATAATGCCGTAGAGTCCACCCTCAAAAGCAGCCATTTTCTTCAAGGGAACTAATTTCTGTCACCTGGAGTTCAGTTGTAATTCCGGGAGACCACCAGCCACCATCTGGAGGCTGGCAACTCTACTCTCTCTACACAGCTGCAACAAAAGTTTCCAAAGCACAGTGACCCAAACTCCCTCTTGTTCTGGCACTTCTTTGTTTTAGAAATCAGTACTTTGAAATTAGTGAGGTCCCTATTTGGCCTTAATGGAGGGAGGGGCACGGCAATGCTTATTTATTTACTTTCACATTTTTAGGCAGGATAGCCCAAGACAAGCCTGATCTTGGAAGCTAAGCAGGGTTGGTCTCAGTAATTGGATGGAAAACCTGAGGATTGCGGAGATAGGCAAAAGCAAACCACCTCTGTTAGTCTCTTGCCTTGAAAACCCCAGCAGGGGTCACCATAAGTCAGCTGTCTTGAGGGCACTTTCCACCACCACTTCCTCTATGGAGCAGCCCTAGAAGACAGCAACAGGTCCAAGGTCCCACTGTAAGCATTATGGGTGCAATGACTGGATACAAGTCTAATGCTGAGGCTAACCACTATGTTGCTGTCTCTTTGGTGCCCTGTAAACCTGCTAGGATTGCCAACTGCCTGAAGAAAAACATCCTGTCCTCCTAACAGAGGCTATTTGGGATGTTATTTACCTCCATGCCTTCAAAAGCTTCAGCTGCCCATTTCTGCACACTCAGCCACTGTTAAGGGACAGGACATTGGAAAGACAGAAGTCCACTCCATAACTCATTGGTCTGAGGACCTTATAGAACATGGCACAAATTGCATATCAACTTATTTTTAGATATTTGGATGCCTTTTACAGAAGTTTACGTATAGATTCACCAGCACTGTTTCGTTTCCTTCTTTTTAAAAATGCTTTGCTCTAATATATTTTAAAAAAATTTAAAAGGGACAGTACATTTTGCACCAGGCCTCTTGGGAACCGTGAAACTCGCCCTTATTAAGTTCAGGTCCAGTAGCACCCTGGAGATTGGACCCGAATCTTGCAGTTCTACTACAGACCAACTCGGCTACTCACTCGAACTTATCTATTTTAATAAAGTTGCCCCTCCCCATCTCCGGCTAACACCTGCACGCCGGACAAATTCAAAAGGTGGGGTTTCCCCATGGCTCTGCTCGGACAAGCTTTACCTGTTGAATTTTTGCTTGATGTGTTTGTGTGAGTCAGTATGTGTGAAAGAAAGACGTACGTTCGACCGCGTTTGTGTGATGGGGAAGAGGCAGGAGGCATATTCTCCTCAGCTTAACGGCCAACCCTTGTGCCAAGCTGGGCTGTCCCTCAGCGGGAGGGAGGAGGAGAATGTGACTTGCGGGCCTGGAGGCGGGAACCAGAGGCGGCGGCTCCGGCAGCCTCCGCCTCCGCCTCTTTCCATGATGGCGACACGACGGTAGACGGAGGGGGAGCGCGAGAGAGGAGCGACTGCGCAGAGGTGCCGCCCCCCTCGCCTCACACTTGAGTGAGCGCGGGGGAAAGTCGGCCCGGGCTAGCCGGCGGCCTCTCACTCGGGCCGGCGGGCGCTGCTGCTTGTTTATCCCCCCGTCAGCCAGGACGGGGGGATAGCAAGGAGGATGGCGGAGACGGCGGGACTGAGCCTTCAGGCGACGGCAGCGGCACCCTCCACGGTGGCGGCGGCAAGAGCCTGCCCCGTGGCCGGTGGGATCACTCTGAGGGACTCGCCGCGGTGGAGGCACCGCCGCAGCCCCGGCGAGGGTTGCTAAGCGCAGCCCGCTTCTTCCCTCTTTTTTCCCGCCCCTCGGCTTGTACAGGCGGGCGGTTGGCTGTCCTCCACCTGGCACGGACGGCGGGAGCCCCAGCGAGAAGAAGGGGGGGCAGTACGAAGAGGAGGAAGAAGGCGCGGGAGCATGGGCGCCAAGCAGAGCGGCCCGGCCGCCGCCAGTGGCCGCACTCGGGCTTACTCCGGCGGGGACTTACCTTCGAGTAGCAGCGGCGGAGGTGGCGGCGGCGCTAACGGGACCGGCGGCCGGCCGATAGGTGGCGGCGGAAGGTACACGCACCTGGCCTCGGGTGCACACCACGCGGGGCCCGGCAGCTCTGCGGCGGCCGCGGCTCCTCCGGTGGCGGCGCCCCGGAGCAGGTCTCTGGGGGGGCCGGCCGCCTCTGGCGCTCGAGCCGCGCACTCTGCCTTCAACATCCCCAACAGCAGCGGCCTCTACGGCTCCCAGGACTCGGTCAACAGCACCCCGGAGGAAGGCGGGCGGGAGCGGCCCGGTGCGGGCGCCGGCGGCGGCGGCGGAGGAGGAAGCCATGGCGGCGGGAGCGGCGGGCCCCGGCTGGTCATCGGCTCCTTACCTGCCCACCTTTCGCCTCACCTGTTTGGAGGTAAAAGGGCCACTGAACAGGCATGGGGCAGAGCTGGGGATCTGAACAGCGAGGACGGCGGCACAAAATGAAGGGGGGGGGAGAGAGTAGAAATTCTCAAACATCTGAGGTTGGAGTGTTGTGTATGCCTCTTTCTGTTGCCCTTAGAGCACATTCTAAACGCACCAGGATCTTTCCCCTTTACGTTGGATGCCTGTGTGCCTCCACAGGAGGTGTGACTCGCTGACAAGTAGTAGCAAGGCTGCTGCTAAATTATATAGACACACCCCCTTGTAGCCTAGTACAAAACAAGATTTAATAAGCCTTGTGGAGGCTTCCTTCCAGGCAATTTTTGTCTTAAAAATATTCAGCGGTGCTCCCGATTGATAGGGCTTGAAGCAGCTTGGGTCATTTGAAACCACATCAGAATCTCAATTCACAGAAATAAAAGAAAAAAGAAGCAGGCTGTAACCTTCCTCTACAGCAGAATGGCAGAAAAGGTCTGCTTTACTGAAAAAATCTTCACAAAGTTGGGGCTTTCTTTCAACCCCTGGGAGGCCCATTCTATAGCATAGGTAACAGCTACTGAGAAAGCTCAAGCAGAAACGGTTCTAAGTGACCTGATTGGAGAATCTACTAATAATCTCTGGTCTGATTATCAGAGCTGGCTTGTGAACATGTATGGGTAAGATACAATCTCACAGATACAGAAGTCCAGGTTGTGAAGGGTTTTTAATAAGGATCTCAGAGACATTAATGCCAGAGGTGGAGCAATGCTAAGCTGTAACAATGTGGATTTACTGTGTTCTCACTTTCAGTGGAGTGTAAACACCATTGGTTGCTCTTAAAGAAATATTAACACTGTGCTACAGTAATACAGAGTTTAGTAATTCCAGATGGATAGCTGTATTAGTCTGTTGCGGCAATAACAAACTGGACTCTTGTGTAACAACATTTTATTCCAGTGCAAACTTTTGTGGACTACAGCCCACTTCATTAGGTGCAGAAGTAATGCTTAGTTGTAATGCTTAGTTGTTCCTATGTATTGAACAGGAAACAGCAATAGCAGTAACAAGAGGGTTTTGATGACAAATAATTGTACTTACAACATAATTGTAGAAAAATAATTCAGCTTTTTGATGGTATACTACTGCATCTTGTAACATTCTCCAAAAAATCTGTAATTTTTCACTCCCCGCCCCCCACCTCCCGTTCTTCTCCTTGAAGAACAGGGAAAGACCTGTGAGTGTGATGTGCCTTGTTTTATTAAGGTCTGTACTATACCAAAGGTAGCTTAACGAAATCTAGAGAGTTTGAGGGAAGTCTCCTGTTCTTGTTTGGTCACTGTTTATGTTTTAAAAATACCCTTGAAACAGAACAGGAACTGAAAAAGTGAAATTCAGCACTGTTCTTAGTATCATGTGTGTTTATTTGGCCTGGCAGTAGTTGCTATCGGTAGATCTGTAAATTCTCTTGTCTTCTGGTTATATAATTGGACTTTCATGTGTCCATCCGTTGTATTTTAAATCTGACCTGAGTCTCTTTTAGATGCCAATTTAAAACATAGAAGCAACTGGTTTATTTTTTAGGCTAATAAATTGTCCATACCACGGATAAAATATTCTGATAGCACTAGGGCAGTTTTGGTAACACATTTTGTGCTTAAAAAACCACCCATAGTATAAATTAAATGTATACGATATTGAAAATAATACTGGAGAATAGTTAAGGATGAAGATGAATCTTTGTAGTACTACATTCCTGTATGTTATGAGCAAGCCTTGTTAAACTCCGTTGGACCAAGTTGCAAGTAAGCGTGCTTTAAATTTCAGCCCTATCGTAAGCTTGCCTACGTATATTATGACAGTTTATTAAGGTACAGTATTGCAAACAAGGGCACAAATATCTGTGCATTTTCTGAATGTTTGGAAGTAAGAGAATTTTTAATGGTCTGTTACTTAAAAAGCTCATTTAGCCCTTGAATGAGTAACATGTGACTGCTGATGTTTTCTTTCTTGTATCATATCTACTCTGTATGGTGGTTGTCTTTGGGGTCTGAATGTTGAGTCTGAAAATGCCTGTATAGGAGATGCAGTTCTTGCTTCACTCCCTGAGTGGTGGCAGGTCAGTCTGGCTAAATCAGCATCTCAGCTACGCTTCAGGAAATGGCCTTGATCAGTTACCTCCCTTCAGTGGCCAGTTCAGGATTATTATTTTTTTGAGACAAGTTACCATTTTTTGTAATTATCTTGGACATGTGGTAATACTGCTATTTGAATGCTCAGAAATAGGGTTTGTATGCCTGAAGAAAATGTGGTACTTTCCTAGATACTAATTAATAAGCTACGGTAATCGCTGTGCAGAATGCAGCTATGCATATGCCACAGGTAGAGATGGGCAAAAACCAGAAAAAAAGAAACATGCAGTCCATGGTTTGTCACGTTTCACGAACCATGAACTTTCACAAACTTGCCCTGGTTCGCGAACTGGGGTTTTTTGGTTCATGAAAATGTCACTTCCAGGCCAGCAAATCACCATTTCCGGGTCAGCAGAAGGTCACTTCCGGGTCAGCAGAAGGTCTGCAGAGAGCCCAACCCCTGTTGCCTAGGAAACTGATTGATTGGCACCAGGATGTCTGCAGTGACGAACCAAAAAACAAACCACCCTAAAACAAACAAACCACCCTAAAGTTCATGGCGGTTTGTCAGAAATGGGCTCTGACGAACTGCTGGTTCGTGAACTACAACCAGGCCTGGTTCATGATGAACTTTGGTTCGTATTTTGGTTCGTGCCTATCTCTAGCTACAGGTATCTTGAATATTTTTGTGATGCTCCCCTCTCCCCAGGTATTCCTGCTCTATTCTGTGACATTTTTTCCTACTATTAGTAGGTTTTATGGAATATATACAACTAGAATGTACTGTATAACTGCTAACATTAATTCTGTAATGTTACTGAGTGAATGTTTGGAGTAATATTTAAGAACAGTGTTTGAGGTTCATCTCAGCCTTTGTCTTTTAGGCCACTAGATAGGGATGTCCTTATGTGAGCTCTGCTGAAAAGCACGTCACCTTGGAACTGATCTGTTTAATGTTCCTTTCCCATGTTCTCCCAATTGGTAGAAGCTGAACACTTCAACACCAGATAGTTGCAATTTGTTGGGCAGGAAGTGTTAAACACTGCTCATTTTTTCATGAGTAACTGTCACAGGAAAGAGCTTTTGAGTAGTGCTCACATGGAGACAGTAATATCAAAACTGCCTGTCCCTTATGCTTGCTGAGAAGAGAGCTGAAATATGCAAATTAGAAGTAAAAGCACATTTACTTTATGCGTGCTTACAGTTTGTTATACATTTATCAATGTCTCCCTCAAATTCTAATTAGTACATATTGTATCTCTTGTGTAAAGATGTTCTGAAAGAGTCAAAGATTGGTGTCTATCACTGAGCTTTATGGGGGCCAAGGCCTTTCTTTCCTAGCCTTTGGGAATCAACAATGTATTATCTTATGTTACCGTGGTATGTTGTACAGTAGCTTTTTGCCTGAAGAGAAAGCAGTCTTGCAAAGGGTACTGAGATAGGAGAACCACCTTCTTATTCAAACTGTTGTCTTTTTTTTTTTTTTGCTTAAGCTAAGGTGTACATTTAGGATCAACTAACTTGAGTTACGTTTCTGTTAATTTGAACAGTTTTGTGTACTACAGCCTATGCAGAATTAAACAGCAGGATTTGAGTGCACTGGCACCTTAGAGACCAACAAGATTTTCAAAGTGTAAGCCAGGGGCCCCTAACCTTTTTGAGCCTGTGGGCACATTTGGAATTCTAACACAGTGTGGTATGTGCAGCAACAAAACAGCTGCCAGAAAATGGCTGCTTCAGGAGGTGGAGCCAGCCACAAAATGGCAACTCTAGATTACCTTCAGTCGCACAGTGAAGATCATTGTGTTGTGGAAGCAGCTTCTGCCAAAGCAATGTTTTTAAAAATCTGCACAGCCAATGAAATTTCCAATGGCCAGTCAGTAGCCATGCTTGGCAAAAGCTCCACCTGGCTCCACCCACTTTCTAAAAACTTTTGACGAGCACCACAAAAGGTGTTGGCAAGCACAATGTTGCCCATGGGCATCACATTGGGGACCCCTGGTACAAGCTTTCGAGAGTCAGAGCTCCCTTCTTCAGTCTGCTGTTCTACTGCAGACCAACATGGCTACCCACCTAAACTATGCAGAGGTAAATTTACCTGATTGATTTTTGTCATGTATGTATTCTGCTTTCTTTATATAACTTTGCCCACAATGAAAGCAAGCAATGCTCTATATCTGATCAAAGCAGTTTATTGTAATACTTAGCTTGTACACATGATCTTATAATTCATATATTAATAAGGGTAATGTGCTGCTAGCTCATGCGTGTCTTGGTGTGGCATCCTTCAGTTCCCTTGTGTAGTGTGAACGTTTGAGATATATCATTGTTTTATAGTCTTGAATTTAAATGAAGGTTTTTCTTATGCTGAACATTTTGAGACTTGGCTTAATATTTGTTCTGAATCATACTGCTAAATATAAGTTTGCTACCCATGAAGCTGTCTGCTGTAGCATAGTGGTTAAGGGATTGGGTTGTGAATCAGCACTCTGCTGGTTCAAATCCCATTACTGCCATGAGCTTAGTAGGCGGTTTTGAGTAAGCCACTCCTCTCAGCCCCAGCTCCCCAGCTGTATTGTAGGGATAATAATAACACTGACTTTGTTCGCTGCTCTGAGTGGAGCACTAATCTGTATAGAAGAGCAGTGTATATAAGTGCAGTTATTATCATTATCTTTTGTTACTTAAGGATATGAATGCTGCCTTATATCTGAGATTAATTTTGATCTTGGCTGCAGTTCATTCGTGATTTTGGTTTTCTAATTGGAAAAAAGATTAAAAGTTAATATTCAGCTCTCAACTTTATTCTGTAATATAAGGACCTAGATCTCTGTAAAGAGAACAAATACATAAATAGTTTCAGTGTCACTTAAGACTTTTATTAGAAACTGCAAAACTTATTTTCAATGGTTGAAAAAAAATCTAGCCTATCATATCTCAAGGTCTTCAGGTTGGGTACTTATAAATGACAGTGTCATATCCCAAAGTTTACCATCAACATTCGGTGGTGGGTATGAGTGATGGAAGACAACATGAAAACTCAAAAGAAAACTGTGGTCAGGATCTAAAGTGCTGCAGATGCCCTACACAGGGCTTTTTAGCTCCTCCTTTCCAGGTGTGCCACCTTGTAAATTTTCGCTGAAATGAAATATTAGCCCCCTCCCCGCCATACTCATAAAAGTGCTTTCTATTGAGTTCCAAGCAGCCAGTGTCTCATTTAAGCTACACACTCTGTCACCCTGTTTGTAACATTTGCGTGCAATATTTCTCTGGGTCCAGTGCAATAATAGTGCATGGTCAGGTGAGATGATGAAATTTACATGTGATCTGGCCATATACCATATATGCAAGTTTAACATCCATGCCCGATAGTCTGTTTAAATTGGGTAATTTACAGCAATCTGATTCCTATGCACACATGAAACTACCTTATACTGAATCAGACTATTGGTCCATCTAGCACAGTGTTTTCCACACTGACTGGCAGTACCTCTCAGGATCTCACCTTGTTGTTATTTGACATCCCACTGACAGGTTGCTTAACATTGTTCTTAGATTTATGTTCGTTTTTTAACTGGCATTTTCAAAGCTGTTTACAACAATTTCATTTTATGATAAAAAATTAAAAATCTAAAATGTTTGAGGAGGAAAGAGGGAAAATGTCAGGCTATGGACGACAGGCAATGGCAGATAGACCCCTGTACCATTACAGTAAGAAATCTAGGTTCTTGGTTAAAAGGGTTTATTCAGGAATCAGATTATTTCCACAGATATGTCCATAGGATTACTTAGAAGCAAGGTAAGCAACTAAGCAGTAACAGCAGGTTGACAAGAATACTCAAAACCTGTGAAAATCTTTCTATTATAGAGCACAATTACTCCTTTCCCCCTCCCACTAGTAAAACGCAACTTTTGGTGCGAACCAGTCCTGAGAACTTCTCATATATTTTACCTATTGAGTCTAGACACTAAAAGGCATGAGATTAAAACTGAAACACAGTAATTCATGGGAGTGAGCAGTGTACAAAGTCATAAGCACTGAGAGCTTCAAAGCGTTAGATAAGACACATCGGCAGCTGCAGCTTCCGAGGGCCCGTGAAAGCAAGCTATGGTATTAGCAATATAACATCAGGGTATAGCAACAGCAACGGCTTAAAATATCAGGCCAACATTAGACAATGGCATGGGTGTATGGGTACAGACATGACAGAAACAAGTTTTTGAAACTATTAAACCACTGAATTAAAAGAGACAAACGTGGCTATGGTGGTGATGAGAAGAGTTATTCCAGCAGCTTTAGGAGAGGATGTGTGATGCTATCTGTACCTACTGGCCTTCCTCCTGCTTCTTATAAGCATTCGTGGTTAGACTTTACTTGTATTTTAATACTCGGTGTTTTCATACTTGTGGGTGGCGTTGCTGTTGGATGATTTCCAGATTGTTCTCTTCATGTTGGCCACCTTGGCAGTCTTTCTAAATGTCTTTGATGTCTCATTTGTGTTGAACGCTCTGTTAGCTATCATATAGAAGCAGATGTAGTATAATTTCCTAGTTCCAGAAATTGGTGGTGAATGCTGAAATTGCTTATTTCAGCAGCTAAACTCTGGGGAAGGAGATTAACATTTTCTTGGTGTAAATTTCCTCAAATGGAAGTTTTGAGTTATTAGCAAGTATGAAGAAGCGCTACCTTTTCTAGCTCAGCTGGTTTTGAGAAAATGAACTGCACTTAGTCGTGTTTTACAGTTTTCCACTTGTGGTCTTTGTGTTTCTATTAACCATCTCAACTACAGATTCTTTAATAAAACTTTAGTGAATTAGGGTTTTGAGTACTGGGGAAAATACTGTGGGAATATGTACCATACAACCTTTAAAAGTGTACTATTCTCCTCAGTCAGCATCCATATAACTACTTTGAAAATTTCTTCGGCAGCAAAGAAAAATATTCATAGTTCTCATGGATAAAATGAATGTATTTAGGGATTGCTACAAGTGACTGGGACATTGTGGTGCCATGAGACATTCTCTGGATTATGTGAAAATGTAATAGTGAGTGTTTCAGTATTGGGAGGAGAGATGGCTTGAGTAGCAAAGGGAATGAGCGAAAGTGAGTGTGGGAGGGTAGTGTTTTCCATGTGGAGTATGATTGGTTGAGGTTTGGAAGGGGTCTGCGGGATGAATGTGAAGAGTAGGGAAGGGGTCAGAGGAGGAGTCTGTATCTGCATGTATAGAGGGTCTTTTCTGACAGTTTGGTATATTTATTAGTTAACTGCTACCTGCTATCTTTATCTTAAGATTCTCCTTTTCTTCTCTTGTTATGTATGTCTATTGAGTAAAGTTTGGTTAAATCATAAGCATGTTTCCACATGACTACTGAATATATGGAAGGTGGCAGCAGGTTTCACTGTTAAAGCTTAAAGAGCTAGAAGTCAAAGAGTCTTCAGTAAACCACCAGGGTATGCTATAACTTGCGGGGGTCACTCTCGAATATAAAGAGACTCTCGAGATAGCTGAACACCCTGAAGTGCCTATAAGTGAAGTCCAGGAAGGGGAGATCGGGGCATTCACTGAGGGTGATAGTGTCCAGTACTCCATAAGAAGCAGGCTACACAGTGAAAGGTGGTGGTCAGCTGAGGTGGGAACATTCTGAAATAAGGAAAGGCTTCTCTCACAGGGAATGTGATATGTGAAACTGAGAGATTTTATTACATGCTACAAGACCAACCGTAACTCTTTAAATTTAGGATAAGAATTTGTGAGCTTGGTCTTCCTAAGCCTCTTGTTGAGATCAAATTGTATGAGGTCTCATCCTAGGCACAAAATCAAGGAGAATAATCATCGAGATAGGCAGATCTATGCATCCTATGGAAGTGCAAAAATCATAGGAACATTCCCTTGATGTCCAGTTTGGTGGTACAGAACTAGTTGCGTATAACTAAAATGGTACAAGCTCCACCTTCTTATGACCCAGTCACTATATATCATTTTCTGTTTAGAAATGGGTGTGTATATTACAACCCCTTTGCAACTCTCCTAACATATATGACATCAGTGCAGATTTGCACTTACTCAGCCTATGAAAGTTATCAGTTATGATAGTAGTTCAAGAAAAAAAGCCATATTAAGTTTTCTAAAGCTCAAATGATGGCACAAAGAATCATTCCCTAAGGATAGTCCTAAGAACTGAATTGGAATGAAGTTACACAGGTTCAAGGGTAATTTAACACTCGATAGAAGAGAGACACCATGGCAGTTTTCAGCTGGTATGTATACTTATTTTGGCTCTCAAAATAATGACAATATCAGATTGAATTGGGAGCTAACCTAAAATTTCTGTTTGTGTATTAGCTGCCTTTAAAAGGTAAATGAAATATTGTAATATGTTTGTAGGGTACAGTGAGTTTGGAAAAGTTAAGGTAATGAGGTTTCTGTCATCTTAAATTCTAATATATTCTGACAACTTGGCCACCTCCCAAACAACTGAAATCTGAAGTACTGGTATTCTTTCAGATAGGATGGTTTTGTCCTACCAGGGATAAAAGTACAAGACATCTCATTCATGTATATCTTCTGCTTTCAGCATCGCTCTAACACTATGCATAGTTTTGACTTGTTTCCATGTTAGGTTCCCTTTTGGGGATTGGAAGCTCTGGGGGACTATACTCTTGAGCTATTAAATGGAATGGAAGGGGGGCTGTGTACATTTATTAGACAAAGAGATATCTTTTGTGTGAAGATAAGGTGAGTGTGTAAACAAGCAGTAGCCTGTTCATTTACCTTGCTTGTGGAAGTTCTGTGACCTTCAGAACAGTGTGTGTGAAGTTTAGTTTCTATGGGTTTCTTCTGTTAATAGTACTTCATCCTTCTTTGAAAATGTGTTGTGCACTCAAGCTTCTGTTTATCTGGCATTGGTAAATGACACAACATAGCACACAAAGGTTAGACCAACTAGATTAGACCTGATTTGTAATCTGCACTGAGACATTATTAGCGAAACCAGTATTTCTGGAGGAGACGGAAATGTACTGGAAAAAAAGCCAGGGCGTGGGAGCTTTGATCCCGGGTTCTTGTGTTAGATAGAAATGATTGCACCATCTCTGTCCTGTCTTCATTAAAAATAAGATGTCTGGGGCTGTTTCTCTCCTTTTGGGCCCCATCTGTAACCTAAATACCTCCTAAATCTTGATATAATTGAAATAAATAGGTGTGCTTATATTTATTTACTTCATTTATACCCTGCCTTTCTCCCCAGTGAGGACCCAGAGAGGCTTGCATCATTCTCCTCACCTTTATTTTATCCTCACAATAAGCTGGCGAGTTAGGTTAAGCTGAGTGTGTATGATTGGCCAGAGATCACCTTGTGAACTTCCTTGGCAGAGTGGGGATTCAAACCTGGGTTTCCCAGATCTTAGTATGATGCTCTAATCACTATATCACAATGGCTGTCTCTGTGTGTTAGATCGTCAAGGCTTAGCTAACTTGCTTAAATCCTTATCTGCACATTTGTGGTTTTTTTAAAGTTTTATTGGGCTATACCATGCTGCCCATACTTTTTCCCCCCTAAATTTTTGTAAAGATCTTTAGCCACATGAGTAGAGTTTTCTTCATCCCATTGCTTAAATATAAGCGTTTTCTTATTATAGTCGCTGCCGTGGTTTGGTTCTTGTAAAAGCATCTATATATCTTCAAATAAGTATTTTTCTTATATTTTGGCATGGGTGATAATTTTACTATTCCTGATAAAGAGCAAGCAGAGTTTAGGAGCCAGAAACTGGGATCGTATCTATTACTCACAGTTACTAATGCTGATCCACTACCAGTCTATATTATAGCAATGTAGCTGTCAGGTAAGGAGAAGAGTACGTTAACCGGCCTCCACCCATTCACTTCACCTGATCAAATGTGTCCCCTTAGCTGGTTCTAAGGTCAAATTACTTGTCAGGAGGGCCAACCACAAAGCTCTAGAGCAAAATGTAGTTTGGACCTTAGTCAAAAACATGTGCACAATATTTTCAGTTCAAGAAGAGAGATGTCAACAGTTGTACTGAAGGTTGAGTGTGATATAGTTTAAAGAGGACCATTGGTGTATGGACAGGTAACCCACAGATAAAGCGGGTTGTTCCTTTTAAGCGTTCAATTATTAATAGATAAACAAATCTGAGGGCCTACAAGAAATTGAGGGAGGAGGATGCTTAATACATTCAGTAGACCTCCTAAGTGGACTGCAAAATGGGTCCAATTTTTTATTGCTTTGTAACAGTTAATCAAGTTCTAAACTGCTGTTATCAAATATTGGTGGTATTCGGTGTTGTGTAAATATAAATGTCAGCAGTGTACAGGAAATCATATTGTTCATGATTTTTATCTGGAGGCTCAGTGATAGCCTGAACAGTTACAGGGTTTGTTCAGAATTAAACTTCACACTTCAGCTATACAAAAGATGGTGCATTTGTAATGATTGGGTAGGGCGTGCTTGCCTCTGAATTAATAGAAGTAGACCGAAGAGGGCTGGGGAGCAGGGGGAGTCCACCCTTTTAAAAGTACCATTATGCTACCTGCAAGGTATATGAAGGGTATTCTTAACACACTGGAATATTTGACTACGGTCTGCTGTTACCAAATAGTCAGTGGAATGGTCCAAATCCTAGCAAGCATAAGTAGATTAAATGGCATCTTGGACAGCTACATAGTGTGTGTTTTTTTCTTTCTAACCATTCTGGCATATCACATAAAATGAAGGAGGCTGACTTGTAATTCTGTCAAAACGACATCAGTGAGAATTGCAGCAACTCTCCCTGTATATATTTAAATTCCGTCCCTCTGTATATTTAAATTCATATCCAAAAATTTTAAGGCCTGAAGGAATATGGTGGCATATGCTTGCCTGGGAATAAGGCCTGAAGGCATATGGTGCCATGAGATGCTTGCCTGGGAGATGGCAACGATAAAGTTGCTTTTGCAGAATTAGGAGGTAACTAGGCGGTCATTTATTACATTGAAGTCATAATAGTAGTATTGAATCCTACTGCTCCAAGTCTTCCTAACCAGGAAGTGGTAATAAAAAGCCTAATAAAAGCAACATAAGCAGATTGTAGGAAAAGTCAAGCTAGATAGCTGCATTGATTATTGGTTATTGTCTTAAGTTCCTAAATGCAGGCTAGGAGTAGGGGTGTTTGTTTGTCTGTGTGTATATGGTTCATCAAAAGGTATATGCTTTGTCTTTAGATAAACAGTTAATGTAGTTAATCTGTTTGAAAAATCACTTTCCCTAAAAGTATTTCCTACCTTATAGGATTCCAGGTCAGAGATGTGAAGGCTCAGGGAAGAATAGGGTATTGGAGTGTTTCACCATACTTTTTCCCAAGGACTTTAAAAAATTTGGATATTTTGGGTAGTAGTGAAAAAAATTCTAGGAAATACTGGAGAGCATAGAACAATAGTATACTTGTGTCCACAATTATACTATAATTTGTGTGGTAATATGCTATTGAAAAATTCCATGCTACAAGATTTAACTGTATATTGAAATATAAATCTAGCCCTATGATAACTGTATGAGGTTGTTTCTGTCCAATTAATGCTTTCTTCTCTTTTCTATAAAATTTCTATGTTCTCTTTTCAACTTGTGTTTTTCTGACCTCTCACATTGCAACAACTAAGATAGATGTGCTAAATTGCTAACTTCAAGTGGACCAGTTTGCAGCAAGCATATTCTCTTTCACCACACATTAGTAGTGGGAATACTTGCAATTTTGCTTATAGAAAATAAAGGTATTTATATCCTTACATTTCATAAATATGTAAAGTAGTAAGTTATAAATGATTCATTTTGGTAAAGCAGTAAAATAAGTGTAGGATCGATAAGAAAGTCAGTATTGCACATATTTCAAATCCCCTATGCCCCTTCACAGCTTCAGAATTTCTGGGAATTTTATATCTCTAGGTATAGATAGCAAAAGTTTTACAAATATATACCATAAGCAGCTTTATTTTTACTTGTTCTTTACTAGATCAGTGGGGTTTTCCCCCTTTAAGAGGGGGGATGGGAGATGGAAACAATTCCACTTTTTTGCCTGCTCCCACATATGATAGATTTTTTAAAAATTCCCTGGCTTGTATCCCACCATTCCAGTAAGGCCTCATCTGTTACAGAGGTTTCAAACATGGTTTGTGCAGAATACAGATACAAACCTGTCTTTGTACACTTAACTCCAGTATATCATAGCAGGAGCAAGATTTACTAGCAACTATAAGGTCATGTGGCAAAAAATGACCTGCTACTAACATTTCTCTGGCATGTGTGTAGAAACATGAATGGCCCTCAGGAATAGTCCTGCTAGACTTCTATTTATGTCTTGTGGCTAGTTAAAACCATGTGACAGTTGCTTCTTGGAATGCACAGCTGCCTTATGCAAGAAGTATTGAAGCAGATATGCTGATCACTGCTCCATTCATAAGCCTATGGCACTAAGTACCTCTTTCAGAGCACACATATTGGCTCAGATGGCCCAGTGACAAAGGGCATTGTTTCTCTCCTATCCCTGTCAGGTAGTCGGAGTTTCAGAAGGTTAAAGGAGTTTAGGTGGAATGAGAGCATTTCCCCTTTAAACTGTTAATCTGAATCTCTGACATAAAGCTGTAAAAACAGGGTTTTTTGTTTTTTACAGTCTGAACATTCTTTCCTTTGCTTATTCAGAGATAAATGTAATAAAGTTTTAATGCTTTTGAAAGGCTATCCATAAATAAAATAATAAGTTCATTCAGGCTATTTGCATGTGTATGAAAGAAACTGCAACCTGGTTGAATTTTTTAAAAAATTCTGTTGAATACCAGTTATTAGAAGAAATTTCAGCTTGTTTTCAAACTCTCACAATACAGCCTCCCTAATGAAATTGGTTTTCTAAATTACTGTCATAATACAGATCATTCAAATTGATCTTAAGGTATACCTTCTTTAAATAATGGAGACAAATGTCTCAACATAAACTTATAAAGACAAAATTCACCGGCGTTGCACAGTTCCCACTAATTTTCACAGGATTTAGACAGATGACTTCCTTTCAGATGCTACTGTTGAAAGACTAAAAATATTACGAAAATACATAGGACTTATGAAGAATTAGATGTTGGTGCAGAAGAGAAGCAGAAGAAAACAGTATACTGCTTTCCCTCTTTTTGACTCATCTCTGCCTTTCCCCCATAGTCTGACAATTCTATCACCTGTTAGATGGGCAGGAACCTTTAGTCACATCAGCCAGGTGACTTACTGATGTCCCAGAAGTAAGGAGTGGCGTGTTACTTCATAACCTTCTTCTTGTTTTGGATGTAGAGAGGGGTAAATGGGTCTAGTTCTCAGAACGGAGACCTTTGGAGCCATTCTGTTGATGTCAGTGAAAGCAAGTATTAAGCTGCTTGCTTCACCTTGGGCATAGTATCATAGTGGGCCAACTGCATGCTAAAACAAACCAGAAGTCCAGTGGCATCTTAAAGATTAACATTTATTACAGCATGAGCTTTTCTATGTCAAGGCTCACTTCTTCAGATGTAATGGAAGAGGAAAAATTTATGCAGAAAACTACAAAAAGAGAGGGAGGGGGAGAGGTGAGCAAAGAGAGCCCTGCTGTCGTAAATCAGGTATGCCTCTCTGTTAATGACTTGGACTGTTCACACATAAGGGAGGACTAGAGAGATTAGAGGTTCTAGCTGATCAAAAATACAATAAAGCAAGTTAAACAACTAATTAAGGAAGAAGTGATTTGAAGGTAAAGGATTATGCTATGACTAACAACCAAGCCCGTTGTTGTTACAATGCTCTAGAAAATGGCCTCTGGTGGGCTATGCCATTGCACCGGGCCTTCCTACCATGGCAGTGGCCTCCTTGGAGCCTCCAAGGCAAGCCACGTTGGCGACAACACATTGTTTTAATCCCTGGGGAGGGCTCTGTGTGGGGATAAGAGGTGAGTTGTCGCCAATACAGCTTGCCTTTTATATAGTAGGATACAACATGTTAAGAAAAATCTATTAAAGTTTCTAAATAGGTGTGTCATGTTGGATTATTAGAAGTGACACTGAGGTAAGCCAAGTCTTGCTTTAAGCCAGGATGCCAGAATACGTTTAATTTCTTGATGAGTTCTAATTCAACACTTTGTATATTCCCCTTCAAGGATTTTGTGTGTGTGTGTGTGTTTGGTAGAACAGTGACTTGCAATATTACGTCCAGGAAAATTAAAATGTTTGCCCCCTGCTTTCCAAGTGTTGTGATTTCTTATGTCAGTTTTGTGTTAATTGATTCTCTCAATTGTATGCTGCCAGAAATCGTCTCTGATATGAGGCAAATGCTCTTATGTAATCATTGTCCTTCCATAGTTTAGATACCATATAATTTCCTTTTATGGAAAGGTACTATGTAGTAGGTAGGGGTGTGCATAATGGAAAAAACAAACTGAAATTACACACAGAATTCACTGGTTTGGCTTGTTAAAGCAGCTTCCGGAATGCTGAACCAAATCCTGGAAAATAAATTCAAACGAGACTCTCCCACTAAAAAGTGTGTGTGTTTTGATTGGTTCATGCCTTCCAGCAGTTTTCCTGAGCAGTGCCAATCAGATCCCAAGGGGAGAGAGACATTACATTAACTCTGTTGGCTGGAAGGGGGATTAAAACCAATGTACATGGCTTAGTGCATATTCCCATCTCCTGCCCCGTAGGTACCTGGGAAATAGCTCTCCCTCCCTGCCAATCCAGTCCTCACAAGGGGAGACCCCTCCTATCAGCTTTGGAAGCCTTTGGAAGGAATAGGCAGCATTGCAGTTCAAAAGAGACTTCCCTGGGAGTAAGCACTATTGAATAACATGCGACTCACAGCTGGGTAGACATGTTTAGGGTTGCTTCCATAGTCTTTAGGGCTCTCTCTTTTTTTGAGTCAATTGGCAAATATGTAACTCCTCCCCTTCGGAAACAATCCTACTTAGATCTGTTTGGGCAGGGGGTTGGGGAGGAGGAATTCAGCCAATTAGTCTGCCTGCCTGCTTGTCTGCACTTGGGCAGTGGAAAAGATTGGTCCCATTTTGCAGTGGGATGCCGAGCATCAAAAGGAGGGATTTGGATTCACCCCTCATTGTGGGGACAAAGCACAAGGAAACATGAAACCAACAGGCAACAACAGAATTGCAAAGGTAAGAAGTTATTGGCACTATAGAAAATAAAAAAGTGAACATGAAGTAGGTTTGTTTTTTTTGCATTGGATGCAGCATTCTCCTGTTTAGGAACACTCCCTTGCTCCACCAGCCAACCTTTGCCTTCTGCGGGTTCACTGTTGTTGTTGGTGTGTCTCTGTGTTACTGTGCTTGAGGAAAAACTAAGAAGTTTGACTAGGAGGGGGACTAATGGATGCTATTTTTGGTAAAGTACAAAACCAAAGCTTCGTGTTCCCCCCCCCCCCCCGAAAAAGAACAGCGCATGCGCAGCTGACTAAAACAAAAACCCAAATGGGTCAGTTCTGAGCTGGGACCAGCTGGAAACAAACTAGTAATGAAATGGGATGATTACAGAACTCCCGGAGCCAAAACTGGCTGATTCCGCACACATTGGATAATGCACTTTCAATGCACTTTATCAGTCATTTGAGGTGGGTTTTTTGTTCCGCACACACAAAAATCTGTTTCAAATGATCTAAAAGAGGATTGGAAGCGCATTATACAATGTGTGCGGAATCACTCACTGAAATGGAAACTTTCTTGATGCCCACACCTAGTAGTAAGTCTCTCTGACCCTGCTGCTCTCAAAATTTGCTGTTTCACTTATCCCCACATATATGGGAGTTGACCAATGGATATATTGAAAACAGCGTTGGCTTAAAACCTTATATGGGAAAACCTTGGTTGGCAATTTTTTCACATTAATTGTAACACTAAGAGAAGGGGGAAACTTGACACAATGCAAGATAAAAATGCTGACTGTTCTCTCTCCATTGAACTTCATGTGTTCAAAGTACAGTGGAGTTTACTGAACTGTGGAGCATAAACAGAAACTGGAAGTCAGTTGGTGGAGTGCATACTTAATATGTTTGGGTTCTCTTCCCCTCATGCAAAAAAAATGGAGTGTAATCAATCTTTGTAGTAACTGAGTCACTAGATATTAGAGTTTTTCTAAATTGTACTGTCATGCAAAAACTACCCATGCTTGTAAATAGCCCTGGGGGCAGTGTGACTACATAGATTAACCGATCTGTGCTTATTTCATAGAAATCTGACTGAAAGTAGTGTCTAGGCTGGTAATCACCTAGCAGGTCTTAGATCTTGTGTGGTATAGTGGTTAGAGTGTCATCCTAGAAAAACTGCTTCAAATTCCCATTCTCTGATTAAAACACTGGATAGCCATAGGGCAGTCACGGTTTCTGGATTGGATCCTATGGTCCATCAGTGGAAGGTGTTTGGCAGTTGTGGATCCTTCCCACATTCCTCCCAGGAGCCCTTTCCAACCTGGGGAAGCTTATTCCCTTGGTCATGGGATCTATGTAGTGTAACAGCCACACAAGTTAGTAAGCTACAGTAGGAAGGGGAACAAAATTGCCATTTTGTCTCTTCGGTTCCAACCCATTGAGCCTAATTAGATTAGGCATACTGCTTGTTTACTGGCTGCCTAGTTCTGCAGTCGGCACCCTGTATGAATCGGCAGAGATGCTTTCAGGTGTGGTGCTAGAAACACCTAGATAGATTGTTCTGGGGAACGTCAACATTCATGCCAAGGATACCTTGCTGGGGCCAGTCCGAGTCTTTGTAGCTTCTTTGATGGCTTTGGGCCTCTCTCAGATGGGCTCAGTACATAAAAGAGGGCTTGATCTTTTGATCTGAGCCTTTGAGGGAAGGTCTGGTTTCAGGGTTGGAAATGCAAGTGGCACGAAAAGGGGTGCTTTCAGACACTGAGCCGCTTGCTCTCCCTAGGCCCCAGCTCCATGACAGCTTCACTTATCTGAACAGAGCCTCTTGCAGTTCCACCCTGCAAATGGGTAAAATCAACAACTGCCCATACATACGCATTCTCTGTGCCCCCCACTTTGAATGGCTTGCCTGATGAGGTCAGCAAGCCTCCCATTGCCCTGGCTTTCTGCAAATTATGTAAAATTGAATTATTCAGGAGGACTGTTTTATATAGGTAATATGGCTATACTGTAACAAAATGATTTAGAAAGATGCTTGAAAAAAGGACAGGGACTGTGAGCTATACTGCTGCGTATAATACGTACTGTCTGGCTGTAAGTATGATCCTACTACTTACATTCTACATTATTTAATATGTTGTGTTAATGCTTATGCTTTGTTTCAGCACTATTTCAGATTTTTGCTTGATTCTAGACTTGTGCAATCCAAACCTTGTTGCATTGTTTATTGGATATATCATCCCTTTTATTGTGCTGACTTACATTGTGTAACCTTCTTGAGTCTCAGTGAAAAATATGGACTGTAAATGACATAAATAAAAAATGATATACATTTAAAAATAATCTACCTAACAGAGCTATGTTGAGGATGAAGTGGCGGAGAGGAGAACCTTGTAAGCTCTTTGAAACAAGGTCAGGATAAAATATATGGATATGAGCTGGGGGAAGCTAAACAGTGATTTGACTACTGTAAAGATAAACTAGTCTCCAGAATGTCTGGATTGACATGAAATATGATTTCCAACCCAAGGAGGTACTCTGTTGAAGGGATTCCTTTTGGTGCCCAGTGAACTTCCTTTTCCAGCTAGCTGGAAGTCTGGGAGAGGGTAGTGAGGTTAACTAGGTTTATTGTCCTGGATGATATCACTGCATTTTGCTAGGCAGGCTCTTTAGAGAAGTCTGAAACATTAAGATCAACATGCTAATCATGGTTCTCATTTAAATTGCTGGCCTTGCATACGTTGAACTTTGTTTTGAGAATAGGTTATCTAGCTATGTGGGGGAAGGGGCGCTGACAAAGGGAACACTTTGTAGTACAGGTAAGGGGAACTTGTCTTTCCATTTAGTATAATTACTTTGTTACACAATATGTGTTCTTCATTGCAGGCACTGAAACTTGCTCAGGGTTGCCCTTTGTGAAACGTTTCTGGTACTAGATGGCAAAATTAAGAGGAAAAAATTGGTCATGAAGGTGCACAAGAATGTAATTCATAGACTTTTCTGTTCTAAATACATACAAGTGCCAGCCTTAATCATTCTCTGGGAGAATTTTAAAGAAAAGAAAGGAATTGCCTTTATATTGAGTTATATCAGTGGATCGTCCGGGGGCCCTCTGGGATTCAGGGTCAAATTAGATGAGACATTGCGAAACTGATGACCCAGCATCTTTTGAAGCTGGATTACAGCTACAAATATCTCTCATTTGGATTGGGGCCACATAGAAAGCATTTAAAGTTTTCACCTCAGTATGGTTTTACAAATGGACGTAGGCCTTTAAAAGAAAGCAAAAGGTGGCCTGCTAGCGCTTCCTTTAAAGGAATAACAGTGGGTGTTAATCTCTCCTTTCCCACATGGCCCTTGATCAGTGCCATTCCTTTAAGAGCGAAAATCCCTGAGTTCTAGTTTGACCCTCAGATCTTTCTTGTTTGTGCTTCTTCTTTTTTTTTTAATGAATTTTTAATTGGGTTTTCCCAATAATGGGGGGGGGGGATTACAGCAAGAGATCAAACTTTAGCAGGTTCACCACAAGGCAGACATACATCAGTCTCAGGATAGATAGATAGATCAACTATATACTTAGTGATTATATATATATATATATATATATATATATATATATATATATATATATATATATAAAATCACTAAGTATATAGTTGATGCCCCATATACCTTCAAATTTCCCTTTTGTTTCCATAAACATTTATTTAGTTGTTACACTTTTTAAAAATCTACTTATCCTACTCCTTATATCATTTCTAAAACTCTTTTCTTTTTTATATATTATATATGCTAGCTTTGTGAAAGTAGGTTACTGTCCAGGAATTTCTTGCTGTCTGCTTTTTGCTTTGCAGTGTCCTGTTGTTGAAAAAAGTTCCAACAACAATTACTAGCAGTTCAGAAGTTACATCAGCATTAATAATAAAACAAAATAGTAAAATATTACAATAAAATACAAATTGTTAAAAAGTATAAAATATGAGAAATAAATTAAAGGTAAATCCTGTCAGATAAACCACTGTGCACTCAGAATATGCTTTTTATACTAGTGGAATTATTTTCCTACCCCAGTCATCTTTCTCTCATTTTCTTTCCCAATTTTTGTTTTTGGTATCATTGTACTAGATGTGCCACCTTTTTGATAATGATCTTCTTGATATACCATCCTTTGATCTCATTCTCCTGAATATAACTGTCCTGACTCTTTTTTTGGGCATGTACTATTGATGCTGAAGTATTCCGGTGATCAAATCCTATACACTTCTGAGCGACCTCATTGTCCTGCTGCTTTTCGCTGTGTGAAAGGGTAAAAGGGAAGGGATGTGATATCCTTGTTCTGTATCTATGCATGCTAGCAGCAGGTACTCCACAAAAGATAGTTATACAACAAGATAGTATTACAATTTATCCAGGGGTGCTCCTCCACTCACTTGAAGATCCTGATCCATGGGTTGAAGAATTTTGTACTTCACACTAGGAGTTTTCTTTTTCATGTGTGAAGTCAGAATCCTAATACTGTATAATTTTTTAAAATTAAAAGCATCATGGAGGAAATTACTGAAATATTACCTCCTCATAGCTGTGGAATCAACATAATGCAGCTACTGTGGAGCAGTGTAAGCCAACACCATGATTTTTTTAAATAAAAGGTTGGTGTTAGTGAGGCCCTCAGTGTCAAAAGTACAGAGCCCCCCCTCACTTTAACAGGGTTCACTGTGACTTCACAACCCCTTCTTAATGGAACTCTACATTGTTATGCTGAAGATGGGGGTGCGGTGTAACTATAAGAGGACTGCTAGCTTTTGTCAGTGAATTCAAAATACCAGATTCACATGTCTGCCTGTGTTAACTACTTGTGCTGAGGCCTGTGCTTGTCTGTCTCCTCTCTCTATTTTTGTTTTGAGATTCCTCCTCAGAGTCCTTGTTCCTTCTTGTTGTTTCACATGAAAATATTTATTTATAAAATGTATATGCCACCTCTCCAGAGACCTGCCACTAGACTGACTTGAGAACTATTCTAGTCCCCCCCCCCGCATAAGCAGTTACAAGTTGGTGATTAGACTGTTATAACATAATTAATTTGTTCCTTCTTAAGTCAGTTTAAAGGCTGTGCTCATAACCTAAGCAGCCAGATAACGTGGGTGTTACCATGTTGACTTTACATTATCTCATTTCAGTCTGAAAACTTTGTTTAATGTATACATTATTAAGTTGTATATACTGATTTGTTTGTTATTTCAACATTGCTTTATCTTTGAAATGAGTATATCTTTTGAAAAAAGCTTCTCAGATGCTTGCTTGATTATTGTGTTTATAAATGGTATGGTGTTCAGGTTTTTGGGCACTAAGTGAAATTGGAACAAGAGAGGCAGCAGAATTGTCCAAGTGCAGTGGAGAGTGTGAAACTCAAAGAGAAGGTCCTCTTCTTATTGAAGTCTGATTCATCCTGTGCAAAGTATTTTTGAGTCCTTGTATTGTCTAGAAATTGGAGCTTCATTGAATTCAATGGGCTTAGACTTGTTCTGTGTGCATCCTACAGACTTGAGTAACTTTACATGAGCCTCTTGTGAAGGACTGCACTTGAAAGCAGATTTCCTAAATGCAGCAATTGGAGAGCTGGAGGGGAAAGAGTTAACTCTTGCTTGGAATGTAGCATTTGATTGACAGGTTGCTCTTTCCTCTTTGATTGGTCAGTTAGAACCCGGCTGAAGGTCTGACAGTTGGGTTCTGACAGGATTGTTCAGAGAGAGTTTGAGTGAGTCTGATAGGGAAGGTCAGACAGGTTCCCCTCTGGAGTGAGGGA